>NC_056503.1:12851713-12860192 GCF_014905685.2 Nematolebias whitei
AAAAAAAAGAAACTGTCCAGATGACCTGACTGAAAAATGTTGGATTACCAAAAACCATTTTACTTGAACACAACTAAATCCTCACTTATGTGAGCAGACAATAAATCTCTCTCTGCACTTTTCGTCCCGTCATGGAGCGAAAAGAGGGAATTGTAAACTCCTTCCTTCTGTAGGTCTGTTTCAAAAATTAGGTTGCCATGCCAAAATATAAGATGGCCGACCTCATATAAACATGTAAACCTTGTGAGCTGGATAACTTGAATAATAAGCAACATTTTTGGTGTGTGGCTGCATCTAGGTGTAAGAAAATTTCCCTTCAAGGTCTAACCAAGTCACAGAAAGACTTGGCGACTGATTTTACGCAGGATGCCCTTCTTGATACAACCACAGACCACTGAACTACCACAGCCCTCTGTGTGGAGCAGAAGGCTGCTGCTGGGGGGAGCAGATACTTAAGGGCCCAGTGTGGGGCAAATAAGGGTGGAGGCAGTGTTTCACATTTCCCACCCACATTTTGAGGTCGTCGGTCTGAGGAGTTGAACTGGCGACCTCCCAATCACAGGCCCACCTTCTCTAACCTCTGCGCCACCACTCCCCCAGATTTTAAACTTACGGCACCTGGTATTGCCAGGCAGTTTCCCATCCAAGTACTAACCAAGCCCGAACCTGCTTAGCTTCCAAGATCATTTGAGGAAATTATGCTTTCTAAATTGATTTAGCTTAAAAGTATAGTTTCACGATGTTTAAGCAGATGTTGGATGGCCAAGGATTTCAGTATAGCCACCCCCTGGCTCCACCATTGCACCTGGCAGTGGATTAAATTACTCCCTTCCCTCTCCAGGATCCGTCACTCTGCGCCGCCTCGGACAAGAAAAAAAAAAAAAAAAAAAAAACCCTCTACCTCTGTTTTTATAAACATAACTCCTACCTACTTGAATATCTTGCACCAAAAGCGTTGGTTACATATTGTAACCCCCAGATTCTATGAGTATAAGCGTAGCCCTTTAAGGCTGTCGCTGGTGGGTTTTATCCCGTCATGCAAAGCATCGCACTGAAAAATTTAGCCCATGCCCACCTGTTGTGTGGGCCCCACCTGGTCCGTATAAATTACGTTAAGAGCCGATAATCGGCTCAAATAGCTTTTTCTTCAGCCATTTAGGAGCCAGTGAGGCCCGACGCTTAAAGGTCTACGCCTATATTCATAGAATCTGGGGTTACAATACGTAACCAACGTTCTATTTCGTATAGGCTTCGTCCTTTAAGGCTGTCGCTGATGGGTTAAGGGCAAAGCAGATGTAGTCCTCGCCTCACTGGGTCCATTCGAACACCATACGAAGCGGCAGATTGCCCAAAAACGTCTCACACTGTAATGCATGCAGTCAGATGTGAGTTTAAACGAGGTTCCATGAAACAACAATATTCATTCTGTTAAAACACTAAGGACAGAATGTGTCATGGAACGAGTCAACACATAATGTAAATGAAAGCGAATAAATCAGCAGGGTGTTGACCACGCGGCCGCAGTGCAAATATCCTGCATTGTCATACCCTTATGCAAAGCAGTCGAAGATGCAATACCCCTGGTCGAGTGTGCCCTGAGGTTGACGGGAGGCTCTAAATCTGAAGCTCTGTAGGCTTCAGAAATGGCCTCACACAGCCAGTGTGACAGGCGCTGGGTGGATAACGGGCGACCTGCAGATGCATCTCTATAATGCACAAACAAATATTGAGTCTGACGCATTGCAGCCGTGCGTGCTATGTAGCACGTCAACGCCCGCACCGGACAGAGAAGATGGAAAGATCTTCTTCTTCTGATTTGTGGGGGGGAGGGAAAAAATCCTCCAACGATATCGCTCTTGATTTAAAAGAGCTCGTGATGTTTTTAGGCATGAACGCTGGGTTAGGTCTCAGATCAGCTGAGCTGCTGTCAGCCTGAATTCTGAGACATGACGGAGCGGCAGAGAGGGCAGCTAAATCCCTCACCCTCTTAGCAGATGTTAAAACCAGCAGCAGGGCTGTTTTAAGAGACAAGAATTTAAGTGGAACCTGATTCAGTGGCTCAAATGGAGATTTGATCAGGGCTCGCAGGACTAGCGTTAAATTCCACTGTGGAGCAAGTTTGCGTGAAACAGGCCTGCGTCTCTGTACACCTTTTAAAAAACGCTTCATCAGCGGATGATTAAAAGCTGTTCTGTCCCTGAAACCTCAGTGACAAGAAGAGATGGCTACAGCGTACGTTTTAATCATGCTGAATGCCAGATTTCTGTCCAACAGCTGCTGCAGAAAGGACAGCATGCCACCTAGTGGACATGAAGTGGCCTCTACACCTTTCTCTGTACACCAGCACTGAAAAGCTGTCCACTTTGATGTGTACAGCGCTGTGGTGGATGCAGCACGTGAATCCTGGATTGTGTGCACTACATCTTGAGAGAGACCCATCTTCTCTAAGCGGATCCGCTCAGCGGCCAGACCCAAAGGTGCTGGCCTATTTCTGGGTAACTCCCGATCGCTCCTCCCGCCTGGAGGAGTGCATCCTCCCTCCACGGCAGTTTCCATGGGCGTCCCGATAACAGGCGTTGTAGAACCGGGAACCATGGTGCATTCACGTGCTCGGGAGCCACCAGGAGAGCTGTCAATCCCTCCTCCTGAACTCGGTTCAGAAACCGTAATATCAGAGGGATTGGGGGGAACGCGTAAAGAAGCATTTTGGGCCACAGGCTGTGAGCAAACGTGTCCACCCCTAGCAGTGGTTCGTCCCGCGGGCTCAGTGAGAACCATAGTTGACACTGAGCGTTCTCTTGTGTTACAACAGGTCCACAGCCGCTTTGCTAAATTCCTGCCACATCTGAGCAATCAGCTCTGGATGGGGGGTCCGGTCCCCGTGACACGGACCGTCCCTGGACATCACATCTGTCCCCTGTTCAGAACACTGGGGATGTACACTGCTCTGATGGAGAGCAGATTTTGGTGTGCCCAACACAGCATCTGTCTCACAATGTGGAACATTTGGGCTGAGCGTGCACCCCCTACTGCCAGTTATGTATGCAGCAGTCACTTGCTGTCTGTGTGAGTCAACACATGATGATTCTGCAGCACAGAGGCAAAGTGTTGAATCACATTCAAAACCCCTGACACTCCAAGAACATTTATATGAGTTGCTGTGTGGGGTGGCCACAGCGCCCCCACAGCTCAAGAAATGCATGTGCCTCTGTGAAGTCTGACACGTGTGACGTAAGTCTGCTGACGGAAACAGCTGTTATCACTCTGCCGATTTCACGTGAGTTGCACTGCTGCCACCTGTCTGGAAAAGCAGGTCAGCATCAACAGATGTCCAGATAAAGCAGAATTCTCCTCCCTGCTCTGTGTGGTGGCTGCAGAGCGACTCAACGCATTTTAAATGGAAATGTTGTCTCACAGTTCAAAATTTACAAATCTAATATGAATCTTATCTTTCTGGTCCGTTTGGGACCAGGAAGTGACGAGAGTGGAACCTTGTGTTTTCCTCTCCTTCTGGGACCCTGGAAATTACATTTTAATCAGAATTTCCTGAGCTTCTGCGAGGGGGAACGAGATCTGTTCTAGAGATGACAGAAAACGTCTCTAGAGTTCCTCCGAATGGGGGTTTGAGCTGTACTGCAGCGTGAATCCCCCGCTGATAACGGTTCATCCATCTATCTGGAGCACACGCTCGCTGCCACTACGCGTAACGTTCGGGAAGAGGGCACGCGTTTATGCTGCGTCACGTTATTTACGGACGCCAATCACTGCCGTCATGTGTGCCTCACTCAGGCTGCGGGCTCACATCCGTGTTGATGTGAGCTGGCGTGCGCTGGGGGAAGGTGCATGCGCCCCGAGCATGCAGAACTGGTTTAGGACTGCCGCGGGTGCGCAGCATTCCTATGCCGCACACAGGCTGTGGGCTCACATCCATGCTGATGTGAGCTGACATGCGCTGAGGGAAAGTGGGAAGGTCGGGACCTCTGGAAATTACCTCTTTTACCAGAAGTTCCTGGACTTCTGCATTTAGGGATGAGACCTGGTCTGGTGATGACAGAACCATCTCTAAAACTCTTCCGAACAGAGGGGGGTTGAGCTGCAAATTGTAGCGTATAGCCCCTGCTGATCAGCCTGCTCATCCATCTGTCTAGAGAGCACGTCCGCTGCCACTCCACGTAGCGTTCGTGGAGTGGGCGCACGTTTATGTGGTGTGTCATTTTTCTTACGGACATCAGCCAGTTTACAGTCTCGACCGCCGTCATGCGTCGCGGAAGTATGCTTCGCGTGACCCAAGGCGAGACTTTCTCGAAAGGGCTCCGAGCGTGCTGTGCCGCGCTCAGGCTGCGGGTTCACATTCATGTCGATGTGAACCAGCGTGTGTTGAAGAGAGGTGTGCGCGCCTTCATCAACGCGGCGCTGTTTGGGTGAAAGCTTCCGGCGCTGCAGGAGCGCGCATTTGACACCACTGCGGTGAAAAGCGCGCAGCTCTTGCTGAGCGAGGTTTCCCACTGGACTCGTTCTGCGGTCTCACATTCATGCTGATGGGAGCCGGAGTGCTGGGGAGAGGTGTGCGCGCCTTCATCAACGCAGCGCCGTTTGAGTGAAGGCTGCCAGTGTCGCGGGAGTGCGCGTTTAACACCGCTGCGGTGAAAAGCGTGCAGCTCGGACTGAGAGCGAGTTATCCCACTGGACTCGTTCTGCGGACCACATTCACATCGACTGCTTTGTCATGCGAGCGTCTGGTGTTTATCTTTTAGCTGCGGTGATTTTGAAAAAACTGTTTTAAGACACCAGCTCATTTTGTGTGGAGGATGTGCGAAGAGAAGCCACTGTGAGATCATTCAAACTGACAGACAGGCTGAATCAGACACTTTAATCTTTGAATGATGTTCGTGTTTTATTTCAAAAACTCCTGTCATCATTGCACACACACATCCCCCGCAAGGCGTCATTCCTGAATCTTCTCCCCCGTGAGCCCTGCGGTTTGTTGTCACAGGGCGCCGCCTGTTGGCGATCTCTGGAAAACGCTGAACTGTCCGTTGCCAGGATGAGAAGGGCTGTTCTCTGTCGGGCGGGGCAGGCGTCGGAGCGGAGCGGGAGGACGTTGCTGCAGCTGTGGAACGTCTCCGTTTGCTGCCTTTAGCCATGATGAGCCTTCCAGCGGGCTGGGGGGCGGGATGAGGCGTGCGGCTTGGTCAGATGGCACACAGTCTCCAATACCTCCTTTGGCTTTTTCGATTTCTCGAGCATGTCCTTGAAAATTAGCTCTGAACAGCACGTCCGCTTCTCCAACAGGGAGGGGGGACAGCAGATGAGGCACCCGGGTTGAGGGTGACGTCAGACGCCCTGCAGAGGGAGCTCTTGTCTCCTCAGGCGGGTCTGTCCCTCCGGACTCTGAGATGCTGTACGTCAGCGGCGCAACGTATTGTTCGCTGCGGCCGCCTGGAACGCATACTGGTGAGCTCGGTTGGAGAGCAACCTCACCGTCTGGTCATGCCTCCCCGGAGACGCAGGACGCTGGTCCAACCTGGACATCTTTGCTCCGAGAGCCTCCGCCAAGCTTGGTTCCAGGGGGGTACCGAGGGAATTTCCGCTCGGTAAAACCCCTCCACTCTGATGATGGGCACGAATGTGGAAACTGGTGCTCTCAGTCTACCAGGTCCGGCTGCAGCCTCGTTCCAGTAGGACGTCACTGCTGGGAAAACAAGGCCAGATGGGATCAGGACGGCAAGCTGGGGTGGAGCCAAGAAACCTTCCTGCTAGATCATCCGTTCTGGGCGGGGGAAGGAGAGGGACGGAAAAAAGTCCCTTCATGTCAGCCGCCTCCTGGATTATGTCGGGCAGCTCCAGAGGAGGGCACAGACGGCTGGGAGCGGTGTGGTCGCTGATGCGAAAAAGGTCCGGGGGGGAGCATTCGCTCAGCCCCCCCTCGTTCCGACACTACGCTCTCCAGGAGGGAGTGAGCAGCGGGGGCTGCTGCTGACGTCGCCTGTCCCAGAGGAACCATCCGATTCGCTCCGAGAGTCGGCGATAAAAGGAAAAATAAAAGATGGCGTCGTCCAGCGTGTAGCGACCTGTCACTGAGAAATATTCCTACCTTGAAACAAGACTGCTCATCTGCTTCTCCTCGGGGAGGAGAACTCACCAGGACGGCAGGAGGTTGGCGTGGCGGGGCCACAGGCAGCCTTAACAAAGGTTGAGCTGGTCAAGCTGGACAACTTCCCTTCTTCGTTCTTCTGACAGTGCTATTAGCTTGCTGAAGAAAAATGGGGAGCCGATTACCCGCTCGTAACGTAATTTATACGAACCGGGTGAGGCCCACACAACAGGTGGGCGTGGACTAAATTTTTCAGTGCAATGCTTTGCATGACGGGATAAAACCCACCAGCGACAGCCTTAAAGGGCGAAGCCTATACGAAATAGAACATTAAGGTTCAGTTCCAGTCCAGAAAAACACTCATGTTGAAAATGACAAACATTCACTATTCAAATCCTTCAGAGACAGGAGGCATCGGCGTACCGCTTGTCTAACTTATATTTTAAGTGGTGAGTGGGTAACAAAGCAGCCAGAACCTTCTACTATATTCTGATTCTGGCTCCAGAACAAAATCCTCACTTACCCTTCCTTGAGAACGACAGCATCCTCCAGTCCGCTGGATTCCTTGTTGACATTTGATGAGATTTCATCAAGAAACTGGAAACCCAAGGAAAAAAACAACACTATTCAACACAAACAGTGAAATACTTTGGGCAATAGAGAATGTTTTGAAAAAAAAAAAAAAAAAAAAAATATATATACATATATATATATATATGTGTGTGTGTGTGTGTGTAAATACCTTTTTAACTTTTTCAATGCACTTTTCCTCCTGGAATGATCTGAAGAAGTCGTACATGTAGCTTTCTTTAAAACTAGACTAGAGAGAGAGAAGGAACAAGTTTGACTATTTCATAACGTTGAAGGAAAACAGAGAGGACATTTTTATTCATTAGTTCAGGCATCTATCTGTAATTACCTAAACAGAGTTTAATATCTTCTCAGAATGAGTTTGTACCTTACCAGTTTTTTGGACAAACTACCCCAGCTGCCCAGAGTCTGGATGGTTTTGGAGATGAGGGTGAGCGTGCGGGAAATCTCAGGATCCTGCGATCACAGAGAACACAAAGATGTCTGTGACAGATCACTGGTGAATTTGGACACAGTTTGTGTTTGCAGAGGCACAAACTTACAGGGTGATGGGAGCGGAGCTGGAAGGAGTGTGGAGAAAGAACAGCCACTGCAAAAAATCGCAGGAACACAAAGCTGCTCACAGCCGAGTACTGAACATGTGGATCACCTGCAGAGAGAGAAACAGCTTTAATCAAAGAGCGCAGCTTTAGTAAAATACGTCACACAATCTGTTATAAAAGTACGTGTTTTTAATGACTTTCAGCTACAAACGCACCGGGTTTTAACTTAATGTCTGTAAAACTGACGGAGTTATAGACATGTTTGTGTTGGTTGAGTTTGATGAGCTGTGGTAGCCAAGTTAACTTCTGAAGTTAATCAGTTGTAGATGCACAATTGATGATTACTGTCTAAGAGTCTTGTTCAAATCTGTTCCCTGGTTCATGAGATATTTTGCTAACTGACAGCCATACAAAAGCACACAGTTCCTTAATGACATAAAACTCTAAATCTAAAACTTTGGCTCCACCTTTTGGTGAACATGTCTAAAAACACTTAAAGCTTGTCTAATGTTATAACACGCATTTGGCACATAATAATAAACTCTTATTATTTTTACTGAAGGCAAAACAAACTGAACAGAAGGAGCTACAGAATAATCTCTGTTAACACTTATCTGTGTAACTTTATTGTTTCTGAGTGGGTGAATGTGACAGAACACTAAGCTCCACAGAAAAGTGTCAATTTAAAATGAAAAAGAAAAGAATACATACATATATAGAGGTGCAAGTCATAAAATTAGAATATCATGAAAAAGTTGATTTATTTCAGTAATTCCATTCAAAAAGTGAAACGTGTATATTATATTCATTCATTACACACACACTGATATATTTCAAATGTTTATTTTAATGTTGATGATTATAACTGACAACTAATGAAAACCCCAAATTCAGTATCTCAGAAAATTAGAATATTGTGAAAAGGTTCAATATTGAAGAAACCTGGTGCCACACTCTAGTCAGCTAATTAACTAAAAAAAACTTGCACAGGCCTTTAAATGGTCTCAGTCTAGTTCTGTAGCTACACAATCATGGGGAAGACTGATGACTTGACAGATGTCCAAAAGACGACCACTGACACCTTGCACAAGGAGGACAAGACACAAAAGGTCATTGCTAAAGAGGCTGGCTGTTCATAGAGCTCTGTGTCCAAGCACATTAATAGAGAAGTGCAGGGAAAGAAACGATGTGGTAGAAAAAAGTGCACAAGCAATAGAGATAACCACATCCTGGAGAGGATGGTGAAACAAAA
>NC_056503.1:12860292-12888733 GCF_014905685.2 Nematolebias whitei
ACATTCCTTGTGTCAAGTCACTCTTGAACAAGAGACGGCGTCAGAAGCGTCTCGCCTGGGACTGCTGCTGAGTGGTCCAAAGTTATGTTCTTTGATGAAAGTAAATTTTTCATTTCCTTTGGAAATCAAGGTCCCAGAGTCTGGAGGAAGAGAGGAGAGGCACAGAACCCAAGTTGCTTGAGGTCCAGTGTCAAGTTTCCACAGTCAGTGATGGTTTGGGGTGCCATGTTGTCTGCTGGTGTTGGTTCACTGTGTTTTCTGAGGTCCAAGGTCAATGCAACCATCTACCAGGAAGTTTTAGAGCACTTCCTCTTCCTGCTGCTGACCAACTTTATGGAGATGCAGATTTCATTTTCCACAGGACTTGGCACCTGCACACAGTGCCAAACCTACCAGTACCTGGTTTAATGATCATGGTATCCCTGTTCTTAATTGGCCAGCAAACTCGCAAAATCTATGGTGAAGAGGAAGATGCGATACACCAGATCTAATACTCCATGCCACGCCATATTGCTGCAGTAATCCAGGCAAAAGGAGCAACAACTAATTATTGAGTGCTGGACATAGTCATACTTTTCAGTTGGCCAACATTTCTAAAAATCCTTTTTATTCTAATTGATCTTAAGTAATATTCTAATTTTCTGAGATACTGAATTTGGGGTTTTCATTAGTTGTCAGTTTTAATCATCAACATTAAAAGAAACAAACATTTGAAATATATCAGTCTGTGTGTAATGAATGAATATAATATACAAGTTTCACTTTTTGAATGGAATTACTGAAATAAATCAACTTTTTCCTGATTTTTATTGGTACAAAAAAACGATATATCTTCAGTCGTTAATACAGTTTTTTGTAAGCACTGATGACGTTTTTAATGTAAGATCCATCTTTCACCTGGGAAGCGTTTGCAGGCCAAGTGTCTTAAAGATCTGAACACATCACACATGAGGGGGGGACAGCTGGAACTGGACTGGGTGATGGAGGAGAAGACTTTCTGGACATAAACCTGAAGGTTTTCCTGCAACAACATTCAAACTGTGGCATTACACAAACTGTACGAGAAGAAAAGCTTAATGCTACCTCAAGTTTTTATGTTGTTTCTGAGCCTGAAAGACAACAGAGGAGCGATTACCTTGTTGATTTCCACATTGTCACCTTCTTTTAGTTTAATGGGGTCTATTTCACAGGTTTTGTTGGAGTCACAAATCTGAAAAAGTAAAAGAATGTAAAAACATGGAAAGCACTCAAAGTCAGGTCAGATTTGTTCACCTCAAACTTGTCCTAAACGCCGACAAAACCAAAGGGATGCTTTTTTCAAATAGGAAGTTGGTCCCAACAGTTTTTCCTCAGATTTTATCCTCAAATGGTGTCCCCATTGAGTTTGTTGATTCCTATAAATATTTGGGTATCTTGGTCGACTCGCATCTCTCTTTTAAGCTCCATGTGGAAAACTTGGTAAAGAAACTGAAAGTTAAACTGGGTTTCTTTTTCAGAAACAAATCCTGTCTAACCCTGAATGCTAGAAAACTCCTTGTATCTGTGACTTTCCTTCCCTCCATTGACTACGGTGACATTATTTACATGAACGCTCCTACAAGAACCCTGCAGATGTTGGATGCTGTCTATCATGGTGCACTAAGATTCATAACTGGCTGTAACTACTGTACTCATCATTGCACCATCACTGGTTAACTGGACATCATTAACTTCACGCAGACTCTCTCACTGGTATATTTTCATCTTTAAATCACTTCTTGGTCTGTTGCCTTCATACATCTCCTCCTACATGTCTCTGTGTGAGTGCAGCTACAGCGTGCGCTCTCAGGACATTATTACCTGCAGTGTGTCCTCAGTGCGGACTGAACTAGGCAAAAGGGCCTTCTCCTTGTCCGCTCCTGTTTCCTGGAACATCTTGCAAAAAGACCTGAAGCTCTCGACCTTGACCTCTCTAAGTGGCTTTAAGAATCTGTTGGACTCCTGGCAGGGACCAATGCAGACATGTTCCTGTTTTTAGTTTTCTACATTCACTTTAGAATCTAGCTGTTTTTATGTTGCTTTTCTTTTTTTAGCCTTCCTGTTTGTTAAAAAAAAATAATAATTGTATGACTTTTTATAACTGTTTATTGTTGTTGCTGTTGTCCATTGTTGTCGTCATTCTTTGTTGAAATCAGGTCTCTCTTGTAAATGAGTCCTCGAGGCTCAATGGGATTTACCTGTCTAAATAAAGGTTGAATGAATTTAATGTTTAGCAGAATAAGCATCAGAGCTAATATGAGATCAAATGTATTTTATTATAATTTTTTGATGAGAATCAAGAATATCAGTATGTATAGTGTTGGATTTCATGTTAAGCAAACTACATTCTCATCTGTTCTGTGTGTGTGCGTGTCAGTCCCTGCATGTGTGATTGTGTGTGTGTGTGTGTGAGTGAGTGAGAACTTCTACTAGATTATAATTAGACAAACTACCTGAAGTTAATATTCTATTTAACTAAGTAATTCAAATCAAAGTAACTGATTAATATTTAAACGATTGTAAGGTAATTAAAGAAATTTCAAGCTTGATTAAAATAATGATAAAAGATAAAACATGAAATCCAACAATAGTTAATCTCAACGAGTGGACATCACGCCCTGTGAGATCTTAAACACACACATGACATCTGCACATTAGCTTGTTCAAAACAAAATGGAATACTTCCAGAGGATTGTTCCTCTTCTGGCTTTAAATGTGTACTTGTATGTTTGAGACCTACTCGTACCTCATCGATTACAGGCTTCAGGGTAACAGCCAGGTAACTCTTTCCAACAATTTTCATCATGTCATCGATGCAGCGGGTTGCCAGGGAGTTGCCACGGAATATAGTGTTAGCCTCCCTGGATAAATGAAACAATTACGCCCCAAATTATAAATGAAAAACACTCCAAAGAAGCTAAAATATCAGATTCCTCTCAGCTTATTTCTGTGTTGCTTCTTGTTTCATACTACATTTGGCTGTGAGTACTTAATTAAAGCTAGTAATTGATTTAAAAAAAGGAAGTAGTGTTATTTGATTATGCAACTGTTCTAACTTAAGAGGACTCACTGAGTATTCTCCAGTTCCAGCGCTGCCACGGCGGAGACAAAAGGCACGAATCGATTGTGATAGAGCAGCAGTCGAACCGTGGGTAGAACGGCCTCGTATCGCTCTCTGCAGATGTCTCCCAAGATGTGAGCTGCTGACGCTGAGATGGGCTGAAGGACAGGAGAAAATAATTAATCAAAAAAAGAAAATGTAAACCAACTGATGACGACAAAGGATAAAAATAAGGAAGTTATACAGAAAGCAAACTAGAAGGGGTATGTTTCATTTTATATTTAAATATTATCCATCTGAGGAAAGAATGAAGAGCCGAGGTAGGTTTGAAGAGACAATTCAACAAACTAGAGAAACTGCATTTCCTGTGAAAATGCAGAGTGAAAGCTTAATGCTGAAAAACAGCTGAAATTAGCTAAAAACATGCTGAAATGGAAGAACAAGAGTAAGTTAGCAGAAGAAAACAGAAAGAACACACATTTGCTGAATTTGGTTTAAATAAGAAGGAATTAGCACAAAAATTAGGACATTAGCTAAAAAAATTGAAATGTGCAAAAAATAACTGAAAAGGCAGAAACAAGCTAAAAATATCAGAAGGAATTGGAAGGAGCTGAAATGAGCTAAAATGTGGAAATAGCTGAAAATGCTAAATTTAGCATAAAACAGCTAGATAGTAGCTGAAATAGCAGAAAAAGCTGAAAAAAGCAGAAAAAAGCTGAAAAGAGCAAAACAAGCTGAAATGAGCAGAAATAAGTTGAAAATAGTGGAAATGAGCACAAAAAAGTAGAAATTATCCAAAAAAAAAAGGCGGACTCTAACACGCACTCAACACAACCACCAAAAACAGCTGAAAAGCAGCTTAAAAAATCTGTAAGGAGCCTAAATTACAAGAAATGGAGAGAGCAAATTTTTGCTGAATTAAGATGAAAAAGCTAAAATCAGCATAACAGCAGATAAATAGTAGCTGAAACAACTGAAACTAGCAGAAGCTGAAAGGAGCATAACAAGCTGAAATTGGCAAAAAGAAGTTAGAAGAAGCATAAAAATATTGTCATTAGCAGAAAGAATCTGAAGGGATCACAAACTAGCTGAAAAAAACAGCTGAAATTAGCTGAAAGTAGTTAAAAAATGTTTAGATTTGCACAAGGAAGCTGAAAGAAGCTGAAGCAGAACAAAATGTGAAAGGAGCAGTAAAAGGTTGTAAACAGATCTAAAGATTTTGACAGATGTAAAATGAGCTCAATTCATTTTCTATGAGGAAAAAATGGCAGAAAAGTCTAAATATTTCAAATAGTTAAAGCTGCAGCAATACCAAAAGTCATGGCAGGATTGTCCTGAAAGAGCTGAACATTTTGATTTATGACTTGTTGAAGCTTGAAAACTGCAGGACAAGAATCACGCCACAAAATGTACGGAAGAAAAATGGATCACAATAGTGTGAATGCTTCATAAACATTCACACAAATAGCAAACACAAGAAAAGCTGCGACCATGGCTGCGCACGATCTCATTATTGGACATGGAGCAACTTGAGCTGCCATGTTACCTTCACATCGGGGGATTTGAGCAGCAGGTTGCAGATTGGTGTGTAGCAAGCAGATGGCAGCACCGTGTCTTCAATGTAGGTCAGCTTCAAACGCATGGATCCCAAGTCTTCACATTTGGACTTGTTGCCGTTCCCTTTGGGCTGGAGGAGATACCTGTTGAAGCACAGGAAGGTGTAGAAAACTAGTTTTTATGTCATTCATCAAACAATTCCCTTTCATGGAAAACTGACATGACACTGTGGTATTTTCATTGATGATAAACTGATAGTTAAAAGAATAACTGTCTGTGTTTGTCAATGAGAAATTCACAACAAAAGCCTGAAACTACACACGAGAAATTTACTACAGCTTAAAGAAAATGGAGAATACTCGGAAAAAGAAAATCACACTGAGATGGTGATGAATCTGACCTAAAACCAGTTGTTTAACTAAATAAAAAAAGTTTAGATTAACATTAACAGAGCAACATTACGGCTGAAAATAAACATTTTTCCTAATATAACACAGAAAAGGAACACACTGCGTTGTTTACATTTGCAGTAGCTGATTCTTCCTGCCACTCGGGTGAAAAAGGAACTATTTCTATTTTAAAACGTCACATTTACAGACTCAAACTACAGAACTTCTCAGTAAACTCAAGGACCAATTTGGTGCAAAAACACCAAAAACCTGCTGTACATTAAATGACTGAGCAGTGGTTAAGACAAATATTTTTGCATACTTTAAGAAATTTCCCAAGTTGTACACAATCATGGCAAATGGCCTGAAAAGCTGTAGGAGCGTGGAAGTGGGTAAAAAAAAAAAAAAAATGTGAAGAAACAAAAATGTTCCTTAATATTCTCCTTTTCCAAAATTATTGAGAACTGAAAAATACTAAAAGCACATCCCACACTTTTACCTACTTCTAGGACAACCAAACCAAAATTCAGATTTATCAATCCATGTTATCGTCAGTGGCAACACCAATATTTATCCAACATTATCGACACCAGTAAAGTCCTGTAGCTCTGCTTTTTCTGTCAGATCCAACTCTATGGAGGAAAAAATCCTGCCGGCAATGTTTGCTTTGAAAACGTTTTTAACCACAGCCACCCATGTTGTTAATATTATTACAAACAGAATGTGAATGTGTACCATGCTATAAGAATGTCAGTGGTTCCCAACCCTGGCCCTTGAGGAACACCATCCTGCATGTTTTCGTTGTTTCCTTGCTCCAACACACCTGAATCAGTGATTTAATTACTTCCTCGTGTTCTGCAGAAGTCTGTTCATCACCCATTAATAAAATCAGGTGTGTCGGA
Source organism: Nematolebias whitei (assembly GCF_014905685.2). Classification (NCBI taxonomy): domain Eukaryota; kingdom Metazoa; phylum Chordata; class Actinopteri; order Cyprinodontiformes; family Rivulidae; genus Nematolebias; species Nematolebias whitei. The sequence continues at coordinate 12,866,220 of NC_056503.1, forward strand.
GCAGAGAAACAACTAAAAGATGCAGGATGGCATTCCTCAAGGACCAGGGTTTGGAACCCCTAGAAGAAGTGATAAAAATTTGAGGCAAAAGGAAAAAAAAAAGCATTTTTACAAACACCCAATATGTTTTATTGAGCATGAGAGATTGTAGAAAACTAATTAAAAAAAAAGAAACATTTCTTGAAGGAGTGCACACCACTCGCTGCCTTGCAAGCCAAAGTTTTAAATAAAAATTTAGTGTCATCTTTTAGCGATTGGAATGTGCTGTAAATGACTCTCAGCAAACCAAAATTTTAGCATAATATCTGTAAAACTGTGTGAGTTGTAGCCATATTTGTGTTTGCACAGGTTGATTTACTGTAACGGCCATCTTGAATCAGGGTGACTCCAAAAGTTAATTGGTTGTAGATGTACATAATGTTTGATAACAAAGGTTAAGAAAATATTAACACATCTAGAAAGCTTTCCAGAGAAGCAATTGAAACCAGAAAAATAAGAGTTTTATAAAGATCTACTCGAAAGTCTAAAGCCAGCTGGTCTGCTTCACCTAATAAATCATAAAGCTGTCTCTTCTTTCTGCAGGTTAGTTGTGGACTGATGGGCTTCCATCTATCATTTAAGTTACTTCATATGAGCGTCTCTTCTTTCAGACTGCAGCTATACCTTTGTTTTTATCCTTCTAAGTATTTTAAGACCTGAGCTGGAAAATAAAATAATCAAATTGACAAAGTGTGATGATGAGATTAAATTAAAAAAAATGATCTCAACACCACACTTTGTCAATTTTCTTTATTTAAAACTTTCTATCTTTAGCAAAACAATGATGGCATGGAAATATTTCAGGAAACACTTTTTTAAAAGTTGTTACAGCTTATGCTTCTTTAAACGGAGTGTCTGGGGTCTTAGGCCCCGTTTACACCTGAACAACCTCTGGAAAAGTTGGTGTTTACTCAATGACTATTGTGACATAAATCTACTGTAGTTTCCATGCCAGGCAGAGTTGCCAGATCAGAAATGAAGAACTATCATACAGTCGCTTTAAAATTATTGTATTTTGACATGAACCATCATATGTGCTGAGTGAGGGTCACTTTCTCGAAGGGAGAGGGTTGTAGGATGAGGTGTGTATTGTGATTGGTGAATATGTGCACAGAGAAGAAGCTCACTGATGGGATCATGTATGTATATGATTATTGTATGCATATTTACATGTACAAATGTATATATACATGCATATGTGTACTTAGGTGTGTATTTATGTATATAGATTAATCATGAATGCAGTACTACCTACCACCTTGTGCATGTGCATATCGTCTTTTTCCAAATGTGTGTATTCTGCTTCTTTTTTGATTATTTCGCATGTGTTAAAAAGAGTAATTATGGTCATTTCTAAAAAGGCTAAAAGGCTAAAAAGGGTAATTATGCTTTATCTGGCAACACTGCGGTCAGGCTTCAACGACACGCACGTGCAGTCCCAAAACGAGAAACAAAGCGGTTACAATCAAAATGGTGACAACAGAAACCTTCATAGGTACAAGGACGAGGTTGGGCTGCGTAGAAAATGGTGAACAGCACAAACAGAACTTTGTTATCAGCTGTTGGGTAATGTCGTTCATCTGATCGCTCAAGCGTGGAAAAACCATTGACTGCAGATGCATGTAGTGAACACGCGCAACTTTAGACCTCTATGGGGGTGGTTCCGAAAAACCTCCACTCTTACACCTGGATTGAAAAACCTTCAATATCAAAGGAAACAAAAACTGTTGTTGTGAACGCAAACGTCCGAACGTCAGCAGAAAGTCAAGTAAACATGGCTTCAATGGTTTTAGAGCAAGTTGTCCATATATTTACTGAATCCAGATCCATTCAAAAGTCAACTGATTGTGCAAAAACTAATCCACGTCTGTGTCAAGTTGAACTGCAGCACTTCACGAGCACTTTTTCTAGCTTCGCGTATAAATGAATCTGTGATCAAAATACACAGACACTGGGACACTTCATCAGAACCCCCCTGTGCAGGTTTTACAAAGCCAATCGGACATTTTTTTTTGTGCAACATGGATTGTGAGGTAACACAGAACATGAGGTAACGCCGCCATGCAAAGAGCCACCCACGCAAAGAGCCACCCACGCACTGCATTCACGGCCTTCATGTACCAACAGATTGCTATCTGGCACAATCTCATATTACCTACACCGACACAAAGCTGGGACACATCCACACAGAGAAAAAAATCTGCTGAACAAAGAAATCTGCAGAGGTTCTTTAAATCACCTTGTTGTGGATGTGAGAACTTGGCAGAACATGCTGTTCTAAATGATGCGCGAGTTTAAGGAACTGCTCTACAAAAGCTACAAGGAAGAGGATTGGGACATATTAATTGGTTGTAAACAATCAAATACAGTTTTAAAAGAACATATTTAACAAAGAGTCTGATTTAACGTATTAACTCAACTTCTTTTACTTATCAAAACCCCCTAATTCAATCTAAAAAAACACCCCAAATATTAGAAAGCAACAGTGTGGGATACAAATAAACAATGATTAATGTGCACACCCTCCCATGGAGGTGGCCTTCTGTCTTCTCAGGCTTGGCTCAACCACCCAACACTTTTAGTCTGGTCCATCTCCTGGGGCCAGATCATCATGGTAGACCCTACCAAGGACTAACAGCCCAGAAAACAGTACCTACAGCCCTAGGGGCACTCAAACCACACGATAAATCCACCATGTTTAGGTTGATGCTGAACTGAGAGTCTGAGGCCTTGGTTCTCAGCCGAAAGTTGGAATGCTCCCTCTATGTGAGGAATACAAGTACAATACTTGGCGGTTCAACTTTCGTGGACTTGCTGTTTCACGGGTTTTCATTCTAAGATTGAACACGACACAAGCTTGTCAACTTTAATATTATTCACGTGATAGGGACAGTACAAGATAAAAAGTTAATAGGAGCGGACAGGAGCGGAAACCAACCAATTGGACAAAAAAAATTAAAAAATCCTTTTGCCAGGCACCACCATTTTGTAATTTTCTTTCAATAAGCCTACAGTCAAAAGAACTACACGGCACAGAAGCCAACAGTGCTGCTGGACGCTGCTTTCTGCTAAAATTCAAAGAACAGCAATGGAGGTATAAAACACTAGTGGAGAAACCGATATGGAAAAATAGTTTTGCAATTCAAAGTCAGAAGTAATGATGTATCTATGAAGATCACAGAACTGGCAGGAAAGTCACAAATAATCCTGAAGCTGAACTCATCCTTCAAGTTGTAGTATCTTCACTGGTGAGTACCCATATAAAATATTGCAGCACTGTACAGTACATATACGTATGTTGTTCAAATTATGTAGGTTTAAGAGTTTAGAACATTGTTAAGAAGATTGCAAGAGTGTGGGAAGGGTTTATAAAGCCATAAAATATATATAATTACTAAAATAAATATAATGTCCCTACTTGGTGGATTTTCACCTATCGCGGGGATGCCTGGAACATAAACCCCACGGGACTACTGTATCTTGTTCACAAATGATGTTGTAGTGGAGAAGGAGACGGGGGGACAAATTGGGGCTTTGCCTGCAATAATGACAGTGTTGCTCTGGTTTGTTGCAGTGAAGCAGCAGAGTCAAACGCTCTCGATTTACTGGTCTACGTTCTAAGCCTCACTTGTGGGTATGAGGCTTGAATTATGACCGAAAAAACAAGAGTCCAGATACAAGCTGCTGAAATCATCTTTCTTTGTAGGGTGGCTGAGCTCAGTTAAAAACAAAAATCCTGTGGCAGACTAAAAGCTCACTGGTGGGATTATGTATCCTCTTTGGCCTGGGAACACCTGGGGACCCCCCTGGAGAAGCTGGATAGTGTCACTGTTGAAAAGGATGTCTGAGTTTTCCTCCTGGAATCGTTGCCTCTTCAACCAGACCGTAAATAAGCAGCAGAAAACAGAGGGATGGATGCATTTAGATCTGAACATTGTAATCATCAGAGTGGAGCAAAAGAAATATGTACACAGAGCTGCAGGTTTGAAACAACCAACGTCAGGAAAAAGAGTTGTTTGATCCGAGATCTGCTGCCGTTTGCGTTTGTTTGAAATGTATTATTTTGCAGAAGATACAAAAGGCTTTAAACAGTTATTCAAACTTCTAGATAAGAGCAAAACCTTTATCTAGATCTGTCTAGTTCCTACCAGGCTTTGTGAATGTGGTCATTTCTCAGGATCTTGACAGGAACTCGCATCTCCCCGAGAAACACATCCTGAGCCAGATTTTCGTTGTTCCACAGATCCACTCTACAACAAAAAGAAAAGGTAACATCAGCTGATCATGCATCTATGAAAGCATCATTCGGTCATATGTGCCAGACGTGAAGTAGTCATCGTGTAGGCTCCACACAAACATAAACCACCCGATTCTAGTTTAGCAAGAGGGATTCAAAAACATGTCAGGAAGTGGTGCTTACCTGCTTCATGCAGAAAAGCAAACATAATATCAGTGCAATGACACCACCTCAGGTCCAAACCTCAAAACCATGCACAAGTTACCTTTGAATATGCCTACTCTTACCAGAGTCCACTGTGACGGAGGCATCAAATATCCTTAACCAGAAAACAAGGCTCTCTATCAGCAGTCAGAACACACCAGATCTACATTCACTTTATTTTCCTCAAACTGAAGAGAAATATTTTTTCCTGTCAACTTTAGACGGGGAACAGAACTGTATAGTGTGCAGATAAAACACAACTCACTTGATTTCAAGCTTTTCAATATCCTCCTTCTCCACATGGAAGTCAGACTTTTTAGAGTAGCTGCTTGACCGCGTGACCTGAGGACAAACAAGTCAGCACTTACTCATGAGGTTGTGTGTATACATAGTGTCTTAAATGTCTCTTTTTTTTGTTTGGAGTGGTCCATCAACAGTGTGGACTATTTAAACCTATAATACTTCAGAGTCTACCTCAAAAAAGAAGGTCTCTTCAAAATGAGGATTGCTGGTTTTCTTCTTAACTTTTGTTTTCTTTTGATCTGACCTGCGAAAATATAATCCAGAAAACATCATCAACAACTTCAACAATAATATCCAAGTACGCAGCTCATGTAAAACGGCCAAAATGTGACCAAGGAACTTAGATGTACAGTAATGTGTAAAAGTTTTAAACCACCCCTAATTTCTCTACAGTAGTCCCTCGCTACTTCGCAGTTCGACTTTCGCAGTTTTTCAACTTTAGATTGTACACGACACATGACTGTCAACTTTAATATTACGCACATGATTGGGATGGTACGAGATAAAAAGTTAACGAAAAAAACTTTGTGGACAGTAGGGCTGGACAATAATTCGATATCGGTATATATCATGATATAATTTTATTCAATAACGGTGATATGAGTTTTAAGCACATTTTTGATATTTCGATATGATTACAGCGTTTCATTAACGCATTTCTTTTTCTGTTCAGGTTGAAGCAGCCGCTTCAGTTTCAACCTGAACAGAAAAAGCTGCGACACAACTGCATAAGTGCGTGGTGATGTACACCACAGCTCAAAGGAGTCAGCGGTAGCAGGCTAGGCTAACCTCCAATGCGAGGTAAGTTTTCGCTTCAAAATGATGCCGATGATCGTCAGAATGTGACTGAACAAGCTTTCACAAGCGAAGAGAAAGCAGATGAAATGATTGATAAGAGAGGAAAGACTAATTTGGCGGTGTGGAAGTGGTTCGGCTATCTAAGTGTGCTGCAAAATGTGACGGAGAGTCGTTCCAACTAGCAGTGGGAACACATCGAACTTGTTTCGTCTGAAGAGTTTCCAATCGATAGAATATGCTGAGAGTCAGAAGCTGAAGCACAATAAAAGTTTGAGCGAACATGTCTCTGAAACAACACCCCCAGCTGTATCAAAAGAGAAACCCATGTGCTGCATGTGTTAGGGTTATGTTGTTTAAACTAGGGGTGCACCAATTGCAGTTTTCTGACCAATCACCGATTTCTAAAAAGTCTGACTTGCCGATTCCGATTTTGTTTCATAATCGACACTGTCAGGCATTATAAGGTCACAATGCCCCTTCAATTTTCCTATATTTTGTTGAAAAACATATCCTTGAACCATATCCTAGAAACAATACAAACTTGTTTTAACTAGCCATGAGGTAGTGCTCTGAAATATAAATGAAGTTTAGACAATTGTAGTTAAAACAAAAAAAATCAGTAAAATTGGTTTCTCATGCAAGTATCGACCAATTTCCGATTTCCTAAAATTAAGGAAGTCGGGGCTGATAAATCAGCGCACCCCTAGTTTAAAGTTAAAACTGTTAATTTTGACAAAGTTGAGAGTTTTATGTTTGACGGTGATTTCAAATTTTTTGAAGGCTAAATACAAATAAAAGGTGAACATTAATTTATTTGTACAGTTTTTCTGAGGCTTTTATATTGTTTATATCGATATCAGAATTATATCGTTATCGACTAAAATTAAGAAATATATTGTGATAAAAGTTTTGGCCATATCGTCCAGTCCTAGTGGACAGGTGCCACTATTTTGTAGTTTTCTTTCAATAAGCCTACATTGTAACGCAAGCCAAAAGAACTACACGGCCCAGAAGCTTTCTGCAGAAACGGAGGGAAAGTTTTGCAACGCAAAGTCCGAAGTAACAATCTCTCTATGAAGCTCACAGAACTGGCAGGGAAGTCGCAAATAATCCTGAAGCTCAATTATCCACGCACATATCAACCTGGACGGGGTGGTGGGCTTCGTCGCTGTAGGGTAGGTCTGCAGAACTGGAACTGAGCCTGACCAGAACAGAGCTGCTGGTCTGCAGAGCTGGTGAGTAAAATTTTGTAGTACTTTACAGTACATATATGTATGTTGTTAAAATTACATAGGTTTAAGAGTTTAAAACATTGCTAGAGTGTGGGAAGGGTTTATAAAGCCTTAAAATATACATAAATACTAAAATAAATATTGTTCCTACTTTGCATTGTTTCACCTGTAACGGTGGTGTCTGGAACGTAGCCCCTGCGATAATCAAGGGACTACTGTAGTTTGATTCCAGTGAGCCAGACTTTCTTGTTTACTTTTAAACTGGTCTTGATCAGTAGTTTCAGGCTTTCTGAAAGTCAAACTTATTTATTTATTTTAACTTGGGCTACTTTTTTTCAGTCATCTTCTTTTTACTCTAAAGTTGCTTATGGGGTCACATTGTTGGTGCTACAATATTATTGTGTGCTTAATCTTTGGTGTTTTTTATAGATTTTTTTAAAATAAATTTCTCTTTTTTTAATTCTGATGCTGTTGTTCTTAACAACTCTCTGTTAGTGAGAGGCTGCTGGGAACAAAGAGTTTAAAAATCAAATAAAAACAGGTTCTTTGCCAAATTGTCTGGTATGTGTCGACACAACACCGATTCATCCCTTGAGTTTAGATTTTTATTTTCTGAATGAGTCCTACATCAGAATTAAGTGGTTTCAAAACAAAAACATGCATGTGAAAATGGTCACATATTAAACTGAACAATCATGAAAAAGAAAACTTCAAAATCAAGTAAGAACAAGGTAACCTACTCATACAATGTGTATACAGTAGTCCCTCAATACTTTGCAGTTCGACTTTCATGGACTCGCTCTTTTGCGGGTTTTCAATGTAAGATTGTACACGACACACGATTGGCGATGGGGAAAGACAGACCCCAAGCTGCCCCCTCCAGACAGCCTCAGAAAGAGAAAGGAGGGGGTGTCTGTCTTATACCTGAGTGAGCTGCACTCAGCCACTATGTCTTTTTAAAAACTAATTCACTCTTAGACAATCTTAGGGGTCGAGACAGTGTAGACGCAGGACAGTCGACTCGGGACCCAAAGGTCCCGGGTTCTCCTGGATCCCCAGTCATTGCACACCTCGTGGCGTCTCTGAGCAGGACACCTCATGCCCAATTGCTCCCCGGACGCTTTCAATAGCTGCCCACTGCTTCATCTGGATGTGGAGGGGTTAAATGCAGAAAGACAATTTCGCCATTGTATGGGAACATACGATGACAATACATAGCACATTATTAACATTATTTTTCCACGTAAGCATTTTCACCGATATTCTACATTTGTTCATCTGCACCCCTCCTTTCTTTGTTTCTTTTCCTTTCTAAGATTGACTAAATTTAATTTTAGGACACAGGACAGAGTCTATCATTGTCGACTGGTGTGTGTGTGCATATGTAAAATACCATAGTGTTTTACACATGGTCAAATACAAACAAATTAGGACAAAAGGTAATGAACTTAATGATAGATGTCATTTTTCGTAGTTTAGTAGATTTGTTCTGTACTCAGAGGACAGACATCAGCAACAGCACAGTGGAAAAATACAGTGCCTTGCAAAAGTATTCGTCCCCCTTGAACTTTTCAACCTTTTGCCACATTTCAGGCTTCAAACATAAAGATATAAAATTTTAATTTTTTGTGAAGAATCAACAAGACAACTGGACTTTGTCTTGGCCATTCCAACACCTGGATAGGTTTATTTGTGAACCATTCCATTGTAGATGTGTCTTTATGTTTTGGATCATTGTCTTGTTGGAAGATAAATCTCCGTCCCAGTCTCAGGTCTCTTGCAGACTCAAACAGGTTTTCTTCCAGAATGGTCCTGTATTTGGCCCCATCCATCTTCCCATCAATTCTGACCATCTTCCCTGTCCCTGCTGACGAAAAGCAGGCCCAAACCATGATGCTGCCACCACCATGTTTGACAGTGGGGATGGTGTGTTCAGGGTGATGAGCTGTGTTGCTTTTACACCAAACATATCGTTTTGCATTGTGGCCAAACAGTTTGATTTTGGTTTCATGTGACCAGAGCACCTTCTTCCACATGTTTGGTGTGTCCCAGGTGCTTGTGACAAACTTTAAACACTTTTTATGGATATCTTTGAGAAATGTCTTTCTTCTTGCCACTCTTCCATAAAGGCCAGATTTGTGCAGTGTACGACTGATTGTTGTCCTATGGACAGACTCTCCCACCTCAGCTGTAGATCTCTGCAGTTCATCCAGAGTGATCATGGGCCTCTTGGCTGCATCTCTGATCAGTCTTCTTCTTGTTCCAGATGAAAGTTTAGAGGGACGGCCGGGTCTTGGTAGATTTGCAGTGGTCTGATACTCCTTCCATTTCAATATGATTGCTTGTACAGTGCTCCTTGGGGTATTTAAAGCTTGGGAAATTTTTTTGTATCCAAATCCGGATTTAAATTTCTCCACAACAGTATCTCAGACCTGCCTGGTGTGTTTCTTGGTCTTCATGATGCTCTCTGCGCTTTGAACAGAACCCTGAGACTATCACAGAGCAGGTGCATTTATACGGAGACTTGATTACACACAGGTGGATTCTATTTATCATCATCAGTCATTTGGGACAACATTGGATCATTCATAGATCCTCACTGAACTTCTGGAGTGAGTTTGCTGCACTGAAAGTAAAGAGGCCCAATAATATTGAACGCCCCACTTTTCAGTTTTTATTTGTTAAAAAAGTTTGACACATCCAATAAATTTCATTCCACTTCACGATTGTGTCCCACTTGTTGTTGATTCTTCACAAAAAATTAAAATTTTATATCTTTATGTTTGAAGCCTGAAATGTGGCAAAAGGTTGAAAAGTTCAAGGGGGTGAATACTTTCACAAGGCACTGTAATTAGTGTGTTAGCAGTAAAAATAAACAAAACATTTATAAAAAAAAAAATGCAAATCTGATGAGCATGCTGTCAGGAGAGCATGTCTCTCTTTTTTGTGTCTCAGTGTGGCATTAACAGAGTTACCTGGCAGGTCCAACGAGAGACACTGTGGCATAAGGGTCACAGTTCTGGCCGCTGATCAAAGGCAAGTCCTTGCACTCTATTATTCTACAGGAGTTCATGCAAAAATAAAGAGAAATAAAAACAGAATTACAATGAGGAAGATGAGATCTTTAACACGGCATTAAACCATTTATAGCTGAATAAAAAAACTTTATATCACACTTCATTCAATGTGTTTTGATATGATTTTATTTATTAACCTTTATTTAACCAGGAAAAATCCCATTGAGATCACAGATCTCTTTTGCAAGGGAGGCCTGGACCTGAAGGCAGACTAACATGCACGTTTCTGATCTGTGGGAGGAAACCAGAGTACCCAGAGAAAACCCACGCAAGCACGAGAAGAACATGCAAACTCCACACACAAAAGACCCCAGGTCCAACCGGGGATTGAACCCAGGACCTTCTTGCTGTGAAGCAACAGTGCTAACCACTGATCCATCGTGCTTTAAGTTAACAGACTTTGAGGGAGAAGACTGCTGGGTCAGGGGAGCACAATAAAAAGATAAATAGCCTCTTGTTGGTTCAACAGATGCTTACTGAAAATACCGTAACCACCAACAACCCCACACTGTCGCACCTAAAAGGAGAAGCTTTTCAAAAACAGGAATGGTGCAAACGTGTTTTGTTAAGCAAATTTAGAAACAATAAATGTTTCCGTATGCCTAATTTTGGACCAGACCATTCCATAAAAGCAAGTATTAAAAGTTTTTGTCACTAAAAAACCCACAACAGGACGAGCAATCTCTCCGTCTTAACACAGCCTCAAATGTAAAAGGTTAATTTACATTTCAGCAGAAATGGGTTTAAAATACTTCATTAGAACATCAAGGTCCTAATGAAGCTTGTTGTATTGTCATTAACAGAATCTGTGTTCATTAATATCAGGATTAGTATAAAGCGTGTATGAATGTGAAACAGCCCCAGACTGCTCGTTTCCGTTACAGTCGTTGCCTATAAGCTTTGCCCTCATGTTTGACTGTGGTCACACTGGGACCATTGCATTTTTTTTTCCAGGAGTGTTTCAGGTGACAACAAACAGACACTGTAGGCACCTTAAACAGGATGTGGCTGCTAAGCAGGAGCCACCAGAGGATAAGAATGAATTCAGCCCTTTGCTAAGTGAGGCCGCAGGGACAAGCCAAGCAGCCAAATGTCAGGATGTTTGTCTGTAATCTTCCAGGGTGTCATGACGATATTCCCTGCAGGCTTTTGTGTGTTAACCCCTCTTGTGACTGATCAAAGAAGGTGTGCGCGTAAAAAATAGACATCTTGGATTTCACTTTTGCAGTGATTAAAAAAAATAAAATAAAAATGAATGAAAAAAAAGTGAGTGTGTGATGTGTGCGCTGGTGGTGGGAAGCGTGTCAGTTTGAGCAAACAATCTGAGTGACAGTGAATGAGAGCAGAAGAAAACCACAGTGGTTGCAGTGTGAGAAGCGCACACTTCCTGCTCAGATGCCATCACTTCCTCCTCATTACAGCGCTCTGTAAGTATGAATGGGGGAAGGTGCAAAACAGCATACGTACACAGGCCTGCCATGTGTGACATCTGCACAAATACACTTCACAACTTAACTCCCTCTTTTTAACCATCCTCTTACAGAGCAACATGCTCGTAAATATGACTGACGTTTTGATGCAAAACAAAAACTTCTGAAGCAACAGTAACAGATAATATGAACAAAAAAAGCTACAGAGAATTGAAACAGGCAGTTAATGCACTTTTACAGCACATTTTATATCATAAGGTTGATAAGTGTTGTGCTCACAAACATCTGACCTCACGAAACTCATGATTCCAATTTGCATGTAGCACAGAGCGAGCACATGCTCCGGCCTTCTTACTGAATTTGACTAGATGCGGTCAGTGCTGTTCCGAAGTGGAAAAAAAGACTTCGTATTTTTAGTTTAGATTTTCTACAAAAGCTGTTTTCACAGGTGAAAAGGGCTAAAATATAATCCACATGTATTTTAAACATTCCTGTTAAAAAAAAATTAAAAAAAGGACTAATTGGTTTATTTTTTTACCATTTCAGTGTCTGTTTGTCTATGTCTGGTAAAACCAAAAGGACACACTCATTTACGCCTAAGAATTTATGTAAAAATACATCTGATGTACACCAGATTTAAAAATTAGGTTTACATAGCCTCATGCAAACAAAACACATACATTCAACTGGCGGCCCCGGGGCCAAATCAGGCCCACGGATGAAGTCAGTTCAGCCCACCAATGGGTTCATTTTTAAATAAAACTACATTTTAAACCATAAAACAAACTTATTTAATGACAATAACTGCTGGATGTCCGGCTCCTGAGCTCTTGGCTTCTGGTAACTGAGGCCCCTGAGCTGTTTAGTTGAATAGTCCTGACATAACGTTTTCATGAAAGTTCTTTAGAATCGTTTGTGGCTTTTTCCTGCTTTGAAGGCATCGATGAATTGAAATTTTTAAAGTGTTCGGCTGCTGCTTACAGGGAAGCAAATGATGGTTCAAGGTTTAAGGAGTTTGAATAAAATGTTTTTATCTTTTACTTCAAATTGTTTGAAGATCTGTTCATTTTCTCATTCACTGAAGCTTTCATGTTGTTTTATTACTCAGGACAGTTTCATTTTTAAAAATCACTTTGGTTATGATTTGACCCTCAGCCATATGATTAATTGAATCATTCTTACAATTGTCCCATCATTTAAAATTACATGCGAGGTGTCAAAACTAGAAAACAACTAATCAGACCAGACCTTTTTGTGAAGAGGAAATCTTGTAACTTACCGGACTAATAACTGTTGACCTGTTGAGCCGTTCTCTGTGATCACTTCATTCAGTCGCATCTCCAGGTGAACTTTCCCCTGTTCATAATGAAAAACTAAGTTTTAGTGGTTAGTTCCGATCTCTGGCACAAGAATCCCTAATAACGTTACGAACAATGAATAGCTTACCTGCTGTAGATAGACCTTTGAACAACCTCACTTTGTAAAAACAGTTAAATTCTGACTGCACGGACGAGCTAAATCGACAATTTTGCATTACAAGGTCATTTAAATAAAAACATTTGCTCAACTAGGAGCACAAACAGCAGCAGATAGCTGTAGCACTTCCAGTGGAGTTTGATGCACTTTCTGCAAAAATGTTTTTAAAGTTCTGCTGGAAATAACCATGTAATGAAAAACTATTGGTGATGCAAAATTATAATTTAAACCTTTGAGCTTTGCTGTAAGACAACAGAAATCCATTTTAGGCCACTGCAAACAGAACTTATCTATCAAAACTAAACTTTTTTCTCTTTCCACAAACTGAGACTGCTCAAAGACCATTTAAAACCAAGAAGAAAAAATGCTCATAACCGTTTCACAGAATCCCACTTGAAAAAAAACTGAACTACTGCTTTAAACTCAAACACAATTTTAAAAGTTTCAGACCAAATCCAACATAAAAAAAAAACAAGACCAAAACAAGGACTGCAGCAAGACGCCTACGCAAAATACTCTGTGTATTTTATTTGTACGCACATCTTTGTCATTTTTAAAACTTGCTTTTCAGTCTTCATTTGTTAGAAAAAGACCTACTGCCTTGCTGCAAATCATTTCTCATTTATAAAAAAAAACAAGCGAGGATAAAATATGTGACATGCGCCACGACATCTGTGAGTTTTGTCATGTCTCAAAAGGATCTACACGGGGTCGGATGTGGTGAAGGTTGCAGGTCTCGCCTTCGGAAGTGTCAGAGAGATAGAAAAAGAGCTCAACCGCCCACACACACGGACTCTTGTCTCTGCAGTTCAGCACTTGGCTGACAAAGCAAGTACTTCTTTCTGATGCAAGAAAGGCCTTAATGCCAAGATAACCACTTTAGAAAGGTCCAAATAAGCCAAGATCTCCAGTAAATAAACCCACAGCATAATAATGCATATGATCAAGAAACATTAGCTTGGTTAAAAAACATTATAATTTCCTGTGTTAAATAAGCGAGTTGACAGGGTGCTGACAAAGCTCCTGTTTGGCAACTAACCAAAGCAGACTGGCAGTGCATTCACACCTCCGTCGCTCACTGATGTAACTTTGCAGAGGAAAGTGTCTACTTGTGAGTGAATCAGTGCTGCAGCACAGACCCAGAATAGACCGGCGTGGGCTAATGGCAGCTAGAGTCAACATGGTAGCTACAGCAAAGAAGCTGCATTTCTTTCATCAAACACACCACATAAACATTATATGAGCTAATACATGCTCTTTACACAGCTTTGCAAATGAATAAATAAATAACACATTACAGACACCATACCTGTGCCCAAAACAGCCATCAGAGTCAGATCTCAAATGTCTATTGAAGTACTTATATGTACGTTTTCAAAAAGAGGCAGCAACTAGCAGAAATAATAAAAGAGAAGAAACAGAAGAAAATGAGTCTGTATGAGAAGGCACTCGCTCGGCATCTCTTCACTGGGCTACACTCTGACCTGCCCTGTGGTGGGAGGCCTGGGGTAACTTCCTCTGCAGGTATCGGAGTGTAGTCTGCATAAGCAAACAAAGTTCAGCTGAACTTAATGACACATGTCCAACCACATCGTCTGATTCAACCAAAGACGGTCACAAATATTAAGCCTGGATGGCATCATTCAAGAAATAAACCAATCCTCCCAAAATAAGAAGAATAAAGTTGGCTAAGAACCATCTACATTACACAGAGATGGACCAGACCAAAGATTTTTTATAACAGGTGAGTAAAAGTTCAAGAATTTACTAAAATTAAAACTGTACCAAATATCTAAAAAGAAAACACTAAAATCAATATTTAACTAAAATGGGAAATATCCAATTAAGTGATAGCATTCAGGACTTCTTCGCACTACTCTAGATATTTTTAAAAACAGGTAATTTCCACTGTATTTGAACTTCCTGAGGGAAAAAAAAAAAGATGTTCAAAAATAAATCAAAGTGAACATGCTGAAAAAAAAACCCCACTTCTTGGTGAATTCATGTGTAATCAAATTATGACGCTCTCAACAAAGATGGTAGCAGGTGGTTAAGCACATCCCCACTATCATGTTGTGTCCAAGACGCCTAAAGAACAAGGGAACTGTTTTCTACGCCTGTGCCATTGCATCCTGACCTTGTTCTTGTTTACTGTAGATTGGGACTGAAATGAGTAAAAATGGGGAATAAATTGTAAACAATGTCCAAGAAAACAATATAGCTACAAATGTTTAGAGAAAACTTCCAAGTTAAACCAAACATGCTGTTTCTCTGCATTTTAATGTCATTACTGTGAACATCGTTGCCACCCAGAGGTGCGGTGTAGGCATTTCATTGTTTTTGTTAGAATAATGTACGAGACAGAAAAATACACATCCATCCATTATCTTTTACCCGCTTCTTCCATTTTGGGTCACGAGGGTCGCCGGTGTCCATGTCCAGCAATCACTGTGCGAGGGGCGGAGTACAACCTGGACGGGTCGCAAGTCCATCACAGGGACACTTAGAGACAAACAAACAACCATTCACTCTCTCTCTCACACCTTGGGACAATTTCGAGTTACCAATCAGCCTAACATGCATGTTTTTGGTCTGTGGGAGGAAACTGGAGTACCCGGAGAAAATCCACACATGCACGGAGAGAACATGCAAACTCCACCCAGAAAGGCCCCCAGACCGGGATTTGAACCAGGGACCCGTGTGCTGAGAGGCAGCAGTTCTAAAAATAAACATACGTAAATGAAAAATGAATACACTATACATGCACACATTCAAAACAAACATCTAGAATAGTGAAAATGGGACAGTTTGACCAATCCAGGTCTTTCAATGGACGATGCCGATCTTCAGACATCAGTAGAGGCAGGCAAAAAGTATAATTGCGTGCGATTTAGTGATTTATTTGTGGGGCTTGATGTGGATCAGTACATGTTTATGTGTTAACAGGTAATAAAGGTATGGCAGCACGACGGCTCAGTGGTTAGCACTGTTACCTCACAGCAAGAAGGTCCTGGGTTCAATCCCCAGTTGTGGTGGTATAATAAATAACTCTTAACTGTATTTATAATAGTTTTATTGCACCTGAAAACTTTTTTCCTCTCCTTCTTTTGCCACATTGAACTAACTCGCATGAAGACTTGGCAATTGTGTTTACATCGGATGCACTTCCCGACACAATTACAGACCACCGAGCTACCACAGCCCTCTCTGTGGAGCAGAGAGCTGCTCTCTATGGTGACAAGGGGAGCAGATGGTGGGGGTTAATGAGCTTACTCAAGGGCCGAGAGGGGCAAATGAGGGTGGAGGCAGGTGTGGGTGCTTCACCTATCCCACCCACATTTTGATGTTGATGGTACTGGGAGTTGAACCGGCGATCTTCCGATCACAGGCTCACCCTCTCTAACCTCTGCGCCACCACTCTCACTCGGGTGGGAGGGAGTGGTGGCGTGTTATTGCACCTGAAAACAATAAGGATAATTATCATCAGGTTGACACAAACACAACCTTTTCCTTCACCTGGATTACTGTCTGCTCTGCTGTTCGTGTCCAGCTTCATTTGTCCAACAGGGCCACAGCTGCAGCTCAAATACTGTAGCAAAGATTTTTTTTTTTAGGATTAGTATTTTTTATTTATTAACATTTAACCAGGCAAATCCCACTGAGATCACAGATCTATTTTGCAAGGGAGGCCTGACGGCAGCCTAACATGCATGTGGGAGGAAACCGGAGTACCAGGAGAAAACCCGCAAACACAAGGGGAACATGCCAGCTCCACACAGAAAGACCCCAAGTCCAAACTGGGGTTTGAACCCAGTACCTTCTTGGTGTGTGGCAACAGTGCTAACCACTAAACTATTGTGCTGCCCCAACCTCAATCAAGATGGCTGCCACAGCTCAATGACCTAAGCAATCACATTTTAGGTAGGTTCTAGATTTAAAAACACTTGTGAGTTACTTTATAAAACATTGATACTTTCCTAGAAATTACCTGAACTTCTGAGTTAGGATCAACAGTCTGGAGGCTAAACCAGTTCTCCTTCCCGCTGTATTTACATAGGTCATCCTTCCGGATTGACACCTTGCCTAGGAAGAAAAAAAAAACAAAGAAAAAAACCCAACAGGATGTGAAACAATAATTGAGCCACAACACTTCCATTCAGATTAGACAGGCTGTCTTTTTTTTAACATGACTTACCAACGGGTAGGTCCCTCTGAAAAACAGCCTTGGCATAAACGTAGAAGGATAAACACTGAAATGGGCGTGGGATCTCAAAGTAGAAATTTTCTCCATAGAAAGGGCTGAAACAGAAACATATTTTGGGATTATCGTGGGAAATAAATACCAGCATGAAGAGAAAACTCATTATCGTTCACTGCCAAAATAGGTGGGCAATAATGTAACTGTATGTTAACATTCTCCATATACAAGTCTAATTTATGACAATAATGAAGCCGATCAACACCATAACTTCTTGTTCTTGCTGATTTTAGGAAAGTCAAGAAAAATTTATAAAGCATTTATTTTAATACATAAATTAAGCACCATAAAGGACAGTACTGCAACTAGTTCTATCATTTATTTAACCAAATTCTATACATGACAAAAAAACAAACAAAAAAACCCAGACATTTACGGTAAGGCAATAACTGAGATAAAAGGGAATAATATGTTCTCAAGAATTTGTGGAAAAAACATGCATTTCAACCTAAACTGCTTGGACATGATCATTATGAGCTATATTTACAGTTTGATTTCTCATTGCCACCACGAACCCAACATTTATTAAAGTAGTGAAAACTGAGGAGCCCGAACAGAAGGTGGACATCACAGGGGGCCCTTATGACTCATTGGGGTTGTGGTAAACGTTGTCAGTACGCAGAGATAGAAAATATGTCCCCATTGCCGTCTACTCGCCTCGAAACCTTTCCGTACAACCATGTTGATATAGAGGTTCTATATTCAAATGTTCTGAGTCATTATTTAACAAAAAAATAAAACAGAGTTAACAAAACGTTTTGTTTGTTTTAAAATTGAGAAAACAGGTTTCTTTTGACTCCTCCCTTCTGCAGAGGCAGCCACAGCAAGTGAACTCGCTTGAAAGATTTGCGAGTTGTTTTACGCCGAATGCCCTTCCTGATGCAAATGGGGCTTGAACCTGTAGCTCCAGGATTACAAGGCCACAGCACTTAACCACTGAGCTACCAAGTTACACTGCAAGACAGTATGTAAGAATTGTTTTGGGTGGTGAAATTTTGTCTGAATAGCACAATATTCAGGCTATAACGAAAATTAGGTGACCAAAGCTTTTATGAAATAATATGAAAAAGGCTCTTATCACTGAGGCAATTGGAAGTTTTGCAGTCACATGTGACGTAAAGATTTACAAAACAATGCATTTTTGCTGGTATTCATGCCTCAGGGCAAAATTATACTTTCTAATTCAACTATGTGGATGGAAGCTAGAAGAACCAGAAAATGACAAATGAGAAAGAACTGAAAACTCCAAAAAATAAACAGAATGAGCTAAAATAACATTCAGCTTGGATACGAATTGTTAAATATCAATCAGCTTTAGCCTTGGCTCCAGTCAAACTTACTGTTGGCTCTTGGCCTTGCTCTGGAGAAACAAAGTTTAATTATCACCGAATTAAAGAGCTACCTACAACAGGTAAGCCAATAAGCGATTTTGTAGTTACAAGTGCACACAACTGCTCCTAACTCTTCCACGACACAAGTCATTTGAGATAAACACCGAGGTTGCGCTGTAAACATCAGAATAAAACAAATTCAGCAGCAGTTATACAGATCCAATGTATGTGCTTGAAACTGATATCTGCTTTCTAGATCAACGTTGAGGTTTTTCATGTTGACCAATGAATCTTCTTTGGAACCATGTTTTGGTAGCATTTTTGTTGCCAGGGTAGAGAGTGTACAGTGTACAGTAGTCCATCGCTACTTTGCGGTTCGACTTTCGCGGACTCAGTATATCGCCGTTTGTCAACGCACATTAACTTTTTTTTTTTATTGTACAGGACACACGATTGTCAACTTCAATACTACTCATGTGATTGGGACAGTACGGGATACTAACAAAAAATAAAATACTTCAGACAGGCGCCACCATTTTGTAGTTTTCTCTCAGTAAGACTACACTAAAACAACATTTCCCACAAGCCAACAGGGCCCAGCCCAGAAGCCTGGTTTCCTTCTGCTGAAATACTAGAGGGAAAGTTTTGATCTGATCTGAGCAGATGCAGAGAAGCTGCAGGGAACCCATCGAACCGGACCAGAACCAGAGCAGAACCAGACTTCCAGACTCATCAGTGAATTTTGAGAGCTGATAGCCGGCCCATGGGGACTTCCGAGCAGGGACACACCGCCGTAGATCCGGGGCTCCATCAGGAGCCCATCGGGACTTTTTTCATCCAGACTTTGACTCAATCGACCACCTCTGGTCCCGCACCGGCCAACCGAAGGTCTGGCCCCGCTCCACTATGTGTTTTGGCCCTCAAGGGCTGCACTGAACCAGACCAGAACTGGACTTCCAGACTCAGTGGTGAACCCGAGAGATCCTAGCCGGCCCACAAGAACTTCCGGGTGGGCCGCGCGATGCCAAAGGTCCGGCGCTCCATCTGGAGCCCACCTAGACTTTTTTCATTTCTTTCAACCAGCCCATGCAGACCTCCGAGCGGGGACATGCTGGTAAGTAAAACTTAGTAGTTACATATAAGTATGTTGCTACAATTAGTAGGTTTGGTAGAGTTAAGAAGATTGATTATGAGCTTCGTCGCTGCAGGGTAGGTCTGCATTTCTCTTATTGCGAGGTGAGGGTGGGGGGGTGGGGATTGGAACCTAACACCCACAATAAATAAGGGACTGCTGTATTGTAATGTATAGGTAAGATAACATGGGCAAAAGTCAAACAAATGCTGGATGTAGTAGTAAGGTAGAGGGTACTGGTAGGACCTACAATAATCCAGTATTTTGAATATCACGTGTCTTGATTAGTTCATCTATGTGGGTAAGTGCAGAAAAGAATAAAACATTTCAAACTGAACCGATAGATTGGACATGACTCAATTGTCTGACTGTTGGATGAGCTGCATAATCAGAATGGATTTTTAGTTAAAATTATTTTTTTTAGCACCTGCTGCATCTGTGTGCAGCCCACACTGCAGGAGAAACTTCCTCCTGCAGCTCCTCCTTCCTCCTCTGTCCATCTCAGTTCTGTAAACTATATCTTGACTGCAAGTATCAAGCTGAGAAATCCTTCGTTTTCTACAACTGATAGTGGTTGAGTCATTAAGTACGATGAAGTTTAGCAACTTCTTTGTAAACATTCGAGCTCCGTGGCAGCATCGGCAGTGTGTTCCTTCTTGTTCAGTCCGGAGAAGGCAGTCTGATTTCAGTCAGCCGCGCTCAGTCTGCACCTCCTCTGAGACTGGCAGACTGAGCGGGGCAGATTGAGTGCGGCTGACCGAAATCAGATTGCCTTCTCTGGACTGAATGAGAAGAACAGACCGCTGAAGCCCCGGAGCTCGAATGTCCAACGTAAAACTAACTTTACCGTGGTTTAATGTGGTGCTATGGCTCAGCAGACATTGCACGTTGCTGTTTTGTTTTGTGGTGTTTAGTGTAAAATACTTCCACACAGCGGACATGTTTAGATGAAAAGTTGGTTAGCTGTTAGCCACAGTGCTACTGCACGTTGTAGCTAGCTGCAAACTATGAACTGGATTTCCTGAATGTGAGGTGGGTCTTATTACTCTGGGTTCATGAAACACGCCTCCGTTCAGGAAATCCATTCCATAGTTTGAAGCCAACGTGCAAAGCAGCTAGCAGGGAATCACATGTGGAGACGTTTTACTTGGAGACACAGAGACATGCATCATGGATCGGAAACCTCTCTGCAGGTTGGATCGGACAAATCTGATACATAAATTATGCTGGTATCGGAGCCCGATACCAATATTGGATCGGCCCCGTCCCTAGCGGGGGTCTGTCTTATACCTGAGTGAGCAGCACTCAGCCATTCTCTTTTTTTAAAACCGAGTCACTCTTATTTTTACACCTAAGCATTTTCTCCATTATTCTACATTTGTTCATTTGATCTGTTCATCCCTGCTCCCTGAGCAGTAGCAATGGGGAAAAACAGACCCCACTCCCACCCCCGCCTTTCTCTTTCTGAGGCTGTCTGTCGGAGGGGTGAGGAATGGAGTCTGTCTTTCTCCAACGTCAATCGTGTGTCGTGTACAATCTTACACTGAAAATCTGTGAAAGAGTGAGTCCGTAAAAGTTGAACTGTGAAGTATCGAGGGACTACTGAATGTACATAATTATTTAAATCACATCAGTAACTGGACCAATAAACCGAAAAAACATGGTTGCATACAACAAATCTAATAGCCATGTGGGGTTGTATATACAGCGTAACCCCTGACCCCTACCCATGAAGCTGTGCATGATGAAAACTGCAAAATGGCTTATTGCTCTGAACCTTTCCCCAGAAACACACTTCAAAAGATCTGGACTATGGCTTTTAGGACCACCTAGAAGAATAATTCACCTGTAGACCTGTCATTTGGTTTGATAAAACTGTCATTCTCAATAAACCATATCCTCGTTATTCAGTTCCAAGTCTGCTGGACAAGAGTTGGGAGTTTATTTATTTTGGGGGATGTCAATTAAATAAAACTACAGCATCAAATCAACAGGCAGCAGTAATGGGAGTAGCTACGGCTTCATAAATTTGATCAAAAACATGACCTGCTTTTTGAGAATCTGTCAGTATGGAGTGGAAACTTGCCAACAGGTGTAGGTGTATCAATAGTGGAGGGGGGACCTGACACCAGAGTTCCTTAGTAGCACAGCCTCCATCTACAATTTATATATTTTGGTTGATGAAATATCTTGGCTGGCACTTGTACTCAGGCTTAGCCAACACTTCGAGTGTACATCCACACAACCCCCTGAAAAATTGCAAAAAATATGCAACTCTAACTATGTTTATATATATATATATATATATACTCACTAAACTATGTTGTCATCTTGGTTTCTAAACAATGCACATGTAGGAAAAGGTGTCCACGGCTGTTATAACATGCCTATTTAGGATTAGCTGCTGCTGGGATATTCTATTCATCCCCATAAAACAAGAAAAAGTTTTAAAAATTAAGCAAGTAATGGCCCCAAAAATGGCTGATTAATAAGATGCGCTCAGCAGCAGTTTGGTAGTCGAGTGTGACAGAGCGGACAGGGGAGAGCGTGGGAGGACACACTTCCTCCGAGACTGTAAAATCGTTTGAACGGTACCTAAAAGGAGCAATAAAACGCTGTTGTGAAATACCTTGAGAAGGCAGGCCAACGATTACAGCAAGATGCATTATGAGTAAAACCTGAAACGTTTTACAATCATCTACTTTTTGTAAATAATATGTAACTATTGGTCAGGCACTTTGGTGCCTCAAAACACTTTGTTTCCACAGACAAAACATAATGTGTACACAATCTATGGTGAGACACCTATTGATGACTTTTAAGTTACAAAGCATTTAGTATTTTATGACAAAGCAAAAATATTTAGGGATTTAGTCTAGTTTTTCAAAATGGGAGATTTTCTAACCAGAACATTTAACTTCCTGTGCTTTACTTGATTTTTACTGGTCAAACAAAATTAGGGTTGTAGCAAATCTATCTGTATATACATCTATATCT
>NC_056503.1:12893733-12904066 GCF_014905685.2 Nematolebias whitei
TCAAAGCGCTTTACAGCACAATCTGTTACCTCGTTTACCTCCACAAACACATTCATGCAGCACTCTATTATAACTCAACAAAGACTAATCAGAGCTTTATCACATTCATACACCGATGGGACACACATCAGAGGCAACGAGGGGTTCAGTGTCTTGCCCAGGGACACTTCAACATGTGACTGCTGGTGGAATCGAACTCCCAACTCTCCCACTGGAGGACGACCGCTCTAACCACTCAGCCACAGCCGCCCCCAGTGCCGGCCTTCACTGGCGTTAGCTAAAAGAAAAAGGACCAAATGTGAACGAGGAAGAATGGAGTTTCGCAAGACAGCAAAGTGAGCTACACGTCATGATAGTTCCTCTATTTTGTTCTGCTTACAGTTTTCTCATTAATTCATAGTAGTGAAACTGACATTTGCCTTTCTATTGTGTGCATATGCATTCAAAGGTTTCAGCCAATTTTCCCCTCGCACTAAATTAACAATTTCAAACTGCATGTTTGACCTGCTACAAAATGTTTGTTAGGCACACATCTTGATAAAAATTAAACATTTTTTAACATGACAATGGCAATGTTGTTTTATGACAAATGTCTTTATTTGCTGCTTATTTTAGGCTATTGTTCTTTTCAAGTAATGACTGTGTTTTTTTTTAAGTGAAAAAACAATATACCTAAAAACACTAAGACTTGAGGAAGGGCGAAGCAGTGTCTAATCAAAGCTGCTGCCTAACATAATCTTTGACCTATCTAAACTACGTCTGTTCAAATCTCAAAATATTAAGAAACAAACTTTTGTAGAAAAATGCACAAGATGTCATAGACAACAAAAATCCTAAACACACGAATATTAAGTCAAATTCATCCAGACTAAAGATACTAGCCCCAGATATATTTGACTTTAAACTTACTTTGTGATTTTAAGTATTTTAAGGAAGTTATTGTGTTACTTTAATGGCTAACAGTGTTTGCTAAATGATTTGGTACAACATGTAAGATAGGGAACTATTTCCTGTTTACGCTTTAAATCTTTATTGTTCTGACAAATGATGAGGCTCCACTGCTTAAATTTCCTCTCAGTTATTGTCTCTATAAAGATCAGAGAAACCAAAAGAGTTTATATGGAAAAAAACAAAACTTATTTTATAACGCAACATAGTTATCTGTAATATTTAGCATAAAAACAACATAAAGTTCTCAACTATAGGTTCTGAAAAGCAGTGAAAACTAATTTTTTTTACATAGTTGCTAAATTTTACAACACTACATTCTTCACGAACTGTTCTTCTGCATAAATAATACATATTTATGTCAGCATATGAGCGATCATAATCAAGTATAAGCCAAACTATGAAAAATCATTTAGCAGTCCAAATGACAGCACCGCTGGATCTGAATCTGACGGGTCACATAATTCAGTAGTACACCTGTGGTTAATAAAACTGGAGTACTTGAAACTGAATGGGCTAGCTGAATGACGACAGATTCAAGCGGTTGGTGGTAGCTAGCTGTACTTTGTCACCAACGAGCTCCCAGGGCAGCTCTGATGAACAAAAATAGGCAACATTGTCACGTAAAGCACGGCTTATATTCGAAGAGCCTTGCTGGCGGTGGTAAAGCTGTTTAGCCACTCATGGTATCATGTAGAACTAGCTAGTAGCTTCTGTTAGCATGCTAACTTGACGTTAGGCACCAGAGCCCGTCTCTGCCTCCACACTGTCCGCTGTTGATAGCACACCGCGCCCCTCCGGCTTCCTCCTGTCTCGCCGCTCGGCTCTTCTACCAACCTCACTCCCACCCCCCTCCCCCCCGGTGTGTGAGACGCATCGTGTACTCAGTCAGTCACACTTACATATTTTACCCCGCAGACTCTGTAAAATCCGAATCCTAGCGTCGTCCTCTTCCGCCATGGTCAGGGCTGAGTGCTGCTCCGGTGCATTCAGCGTCGTTTTATCATCATATCCGTTTATGAATGTAGGCAGAGTGGAGGAAAGCCAGCCCCACCGCCGCGTCACGTCAGGTCTCGTAAAACTGTTGCTTTAAAACATTAGGCGAAACGCAACGCTTCCTCCGGAGTCCTC
Organism: Nematolebias whitei; assembly: GCF_014905685.2. Classification (NCBI taxonomy): domain Eukaryota; kingdom Metazoa; phylum Chordata; class Actinopteri; order Cyprinodontiformes; family Rivulidae; genus Nematolebias; species Nematolebias whitei. Next base: position 12,895,813 of record NC_056503.1, read on the forward strand.
TCGGCTGCTGTCGCTGCAGTGTGGCTGCCAGGAGTTGTACAAGAAAACGTTCAGGGTGTCCGTGCGTGTTGTGTGTATTATGCAATAATGTCGGAGAACGCAGAGTTGTAGAGCTAGCTCTGCTGGCTAACGTCGGATACCAGCGCTCAAGTGAAGTGTGTCGGCTGAAGACGACGCGCTCATGTGCGCGTGAACGTGTCACCAGTTGTGAATGAGCCGAGACCGAGAACCGTCCGTGAACGCATCATTGAGCGGTACGGAGAGAGAGGGACATCCACAACAAAAGGTGACTAAAAAGATACATTTGAAGCCTACAAGTTTAAAGTGTCCCGGAGAGAGTGACTTAAAATCTCCAGTCTGTTGGTAAAATGACCGGCACGTAATAAAAAACAACAAATGACAAACAAAAAAATTATTATATCTGGAGAGAAGACAAAGAAAACAAACAAGTGCTGGCTAAATTAGCTAAACTTTAGGTCAAAGCTAAGTACAGTACTGCAAAAATGTAGTTATCAGCACAATCTTAGCCAAAAGCTAAAACTGGCATAACAGTAACTTAAAGGTAAAATTTGCTGAACTACTTAAAATCAGCAAAATTGTTGCGAAAAGCTAAATGTATCAAAACTAAAAAGAAAACTAGCAAAACCGTAACTGAAACGTAAATGTAGGAAAATAGTTGCTAAAAGCTAAATGTAACTAACTTGTGGTTAAATACTAAAATGAGCAAAACTTGCTAAAAGCTAAAATTATTAAAAACATAGCTAAAACTGAAATTAGCAAATCTGCAATTGTAAGAAAACAAATATGTTGCCTAAAGCTGAAATTAGTAAAACAGAAGCTAAAAGATAAAATTGCCATAACAGCAGATAAATTAAAAAAATGATCACACTAGTTACAATTAACTAAATGGAGGTAAAAACCAAAATTAGCTAAATCATAACTAAATGCTGAAATTAGCAAATTGCTAAAGGATAAAGGCATAACAATTATGAAAAGCTAAAATTAGCTAAACTAGCTCAAATGACCAAAATTGTTGCTAAAACTGGGCAAGTAGCTAAAAGCTAAATGTAGCTAAACTTTAGCTGAACACGAAAAAAGCAAAACTGTGCCTAAAGGCTAAATGTTGCAAGATATTTACTAAAAGCTAAAATTAGGAAAACACCTCGAAGCCAAATGTAGCAAAACAGCTACATACTAAAACAAGTAAAACTGCCATTTATTGGTAAAACTGACTAAATCCTAGTTAAAAGCTAAAAACAATTATGTTGTAGCCAAAACCTAAAACTTGGAAAACCATAGCTAAAAACTAAAATAAAATAAACTATTTTAAAAGCTTAAATAAGCAAAACTAATGCCAAAAGCTGAACTTACTAAATTTGTAGCTAAAATGTAAAACTGCTGTAACAGCAGTTGAAAGGAAAGAAATAGCAAACTAGGGGTGTAAAAAAAATGGAGAAAAACTAAAGTTTGTTTTGCTAACAGTTATAACAGGCACAACAGTAGCTAAAAGCTACAATAACCATAACTATTTAAAATGAGCCACTTTGTTGCTAAAATCTTAATGTAGTAAAACTAGACAAAGGCATGTGAACATAACTAAAATCTGAATGTAGGAAAATAGTTGCTAAAACCTAAATGTAGCAAATCCATAGCTAAAAGCTGCAATTGGGACACCAGCTAAAAGCTCATTTTAGCCAAACTAGCTAAATACTTCATCTAGCAAAACTGTAGCTAAAAGCTAAAATTAGCTAACTCATCTAAAAACTAAATAGTAGCCAAAAAGACATACAATTAGAGCAAGTATGCTGAAATAGATTTCAGAGGACAATGTTTTTGAAGGAACTGAAAAGAGCTCTGTGTTGGGAATTTTTGTTTAAATAATGTTAAACAATTCAAAAGGCATGAAGGTTAAAATAATAAATGTCATCATAGCACATTATTTGTAATTGAGCCAAATGTTTCAATAAATGAATGGTTTGTTATAGAGATGGGATATGTGGCTGGTTCACACCAGCCCTGTTTAGTCCACTTTAATCGAACTCTAGCTCGTTTTCCTTGAAAGTTCGGTTCGTTTAGGGAGGCGTGAACACGCCATCGAACTCTGTCATGGAACAAAAAGGTGAACTCTGGCCCGGGCTAAAACCTAGGTCTCGGTCCGGTAGAAGAGAACTCCAGCGCGGTTCGAGTGCAGTGTGAATGTAAACAGACCGGCCCGCTCCGCAGGGTAAACAAACACACATTGCTCTGACCTTATATGGAGCCGTCAGCTGTCTTGTGTGAAAAACAATATTCTCCATGGTCTTCTGTCTCATCTTGTGCTCATGCTAAGTCCATTTTGGAAAAATGACAAAATATAACTCCTAAAACTGCTAAAACTTGATGCCACTTCATTTTATTTTTATTTACAGAAGAAGAAGACGTGTCTTCAGAGGTTTTTGTGTCGTTTCTTTCAGTAGTTCTTGGTGCAGCGTCCCCACAGGCGAGCGGGGGAATAGGTTGGTTCAACAGGTTGACTCGACTGCACAGTGCAGTGTGAATGCAAACTCAACAGCTCAAATGTAAACAAAAGCTCATGAATATTGGTCCCATCTAGTGTGAAAACGACCTTATTGAAGGGAATCAGATCTTGACAATCCGTTCGCTTCATAGCGCTGTCCAACAGAGCCCGTCAATTATGAACGGCAGTGACATCATCACAAACATCGTATGCGAGGACGTATGTTGTCAGGGCCGTATCTCGTGTTTTGTCAAGCGGGAACCTCCCTCTTGAGCTGCTGCTCTTCTCCCCTTTACCTGTTCTCCTTTGTTTCAGTGAAAAAGTGAAGGAGGAGTGATTTTCTCTGTGGTTGAGGCGGAAAATGTGAAGAAATTATGAGGAAAAAATAAAACTAGTAATGGTTCTTTATTGTCTGCAACTCAGTTTTTATCGTTCATTTTAAAGAGTCGGTCAAATGATCCGGATCGTTCACGACCGTCACATCTCTAGTATGCAGAAATAATGGACTAACAGAAGAAACTATAAACAGGAAAACAATAGTGTGAATGCTGACTAGATTTTGGAAAGATGTGTCCCTTCAGTAAAAAAAAAAAAGTATGGATTTTCAATCTGCTTGTTCAGTCAAGTAAACATATGTACAAGTTTAAAAGCAGTTTCTATTAAACAACAAGCATAAAGATCAATGACTGGATTCAATGAAGTTTGAAAGTAAGACAGATTCTTATTCTAAAGGTCCAACAAGCTTCAGTAAAACCTCAAACTTCCCTTCCTTCAATGGCAGAAAACTAGACAATACATTACAGACTAATGTTAGCATATCTGTGTACCTTTAGAGTAGAACTAAAACTTTACAGTACTCTAAATTGAATGAGCTCTTAGACACTACTTACAAAAGTTACCCGAGGATACAAATTACGTAAAGTTTTACTTACAATTTCCAGTGTAATGTTGCTGACAGTAACAGGAGACATACAGTAAATGTCTCATGCAATGTTGGTTTTAATATCATTGATTCAATATTTTAACCATATGTTGCAAATTGTAGATGATCCCTAAATCCTTATTTCACAACTGGTGTTGTGTTTCCTTCTTATTCACTGTTTAGATCTACCCCTCAGCGCAACACCTGCTGCACATTGGCACCAATATAATGTAAGTCTGTGCATGCCATACACTAAACCAAGAGAACTCACTCTGGTTCATGAAAAACCTCCATAGCTCTAATAATATTAGGCTAATTTTAGATATTCTGGATTATTCTGAACTCATACAGGACAATAGTTTAATTTTATTTTTAGACTTTCACAAAGCGTTTGACACCTTAGAGCATGAATTCATGCTTACTACTCTGAAAAGATTTGGTTTGGGTGATTTTTTCTATAGATGTGTACAAACTCTGTATGCAGAAGGTAACAGCAGCATTAAACTTCCTTTTGGTACGTCTCCTAGGTTTAGTCTCCATAGAGGGATTCGACAAGGATGCCCTCTATCTGTATATCTAATTCTGTTAGCAGCCGAGTTTCTGAACGTTCATGTCAGAAACAGCCCCATACAAGGAATCAATATTGCAGATCGAAATATTTTCATTATCCAGTTGGCTGATGATACAGCTTTGTTTTTAAAAGACGTGTCACAGGTCTCTCTAACAATTAGTACTGTTGAAAGTTTCACTAAGGCCTCTGGCCTGTCTCTTAATCTTAATAAGTGTGAACTGTTGTCAGTGAATAATTGCACACACTCCTCTATTTGTTGCATCCCTGTCAAAGATTCTGTAACATACCTGGGTATCAGTATCACTAAGAATAGTAAAAACAGAAGTATTGCTAATTTCACTCCTGTCATTGAAAAGTCTAAAAAGGTTTTTAACAGTCGGCTACAAAGGGATCTGTCCCTGAGAGGTAGAGTCCTGCTCACTAAAGCAGAAGGATTGTCCCGTCTGGCCTATACTGCCCAGTCTCCCCAGTCTCAGTTTATGTTGATAAACCAGTTTGTAAATTTGACAACAGAATGATCTCCGACTTCTTATGGAAAAACTAAACACATTATTTGTGTAAATCTGTCGTTTTAAATAATGATAAGTCTGGTGGGCTACATTTTATTGACTGACTCCTGTAATAACACTTTTAAAATAAAATGGATCAAAAATGATCTTAAAAACCCAAAGTCTTTTCACATTTAGGCGGTTTAGAGTTTGTTCTCCTGTGTAATTACAGTGTTCCCAAAATTCCCACTAAGCTTTCCAACTTCCACCAACAGGTACTTTTAGCTTGGTCCTTTATCCATAAACATAATTTTTCTCCGCAGAGATGTTACATCTGGAACAACTCTAACATAATATCCGGAGCTTACTGCAGAGCAGAGCAGGTCTTATGGTGTTAACAACATGACTCTTACAGCGCTGCCTGCCCTGTCCAGGTGTCCAGGTAGGTGCCAGGTTATTAAACAAAGGGTGCTAAATAAAATACAACAGATTTATAATTATGCCATTTTTCTTTTTAATTCCTGGGTTACTGTGTCTATTCTATATATAACAGTATATGTATTTTGTTGTCAATTTATATTGTTTGCAATAATTACTAATGTAAAGTAATCCAGGTACTTCAATTATATGGTCGTAGTGACTATTTCTTGACACCTTAACATAAGAGGTATTTATGGAATCCAGGAGGCACAAAGTGTCAAACTATACGAAATCAGTTCTCTTGGTTAATTTTTTAATTTTTTTTATTTATTATTTAAAAAAAAATGTAATCTTTATTTAGAACTTCACTTCAAATACAAAAATCTAAAAAATACACACTAAATAACACTGAACATATAAAAAAAGAAGAAAAAAAGGAAGCAAACAATAAGAAAATAAGAAAAACAAATACAAAGATAAAAAAAAAATGCGAGTTACAAAGTTAAGTTGTATCATTACAGATACTTTTTGTTTTTATAGCCTTTTTGTTATTTGAGTCTGAGATTGTGTCAAGATGCAGTTTTACATCCATTACAAAGAGATCAAAAAAAGGTTTCCTATGCGTTATTTTACTTTTATGGATATGGAACTTAGTAAGAAACAAGATCAGATTGATCATAAAGACGTGAGAGGAGTCTTTCGTCTTGAAATCTAGGATACCAAACAGAACATTTTCAAAATAGAGAAGGAAACCTGGTTGGATATTATTGGATATCGGAGCAACAATGTCCTTCCAAAAGTTCTGTGAGTATGTACACTTCCAAAAAAGATGAACAGATGTTTCTGGATAAAGCTTACAGAATGAACAGGAAATATCAATATCAACTTTGTATTTCAGAAGAAAGTGTTTGTTTGGGTAAAATTTATGAATTAATTTAAAAGAAACTTCTTTGACCTTATTAGTGAGGAAAAAAAATTGCGGGAGAGACCAAACTTTTTTCCAATTAAGATTCTGCACAAAGGTGTTCCAATAGGAAACACAAGATGGAGATGAAACCAGATTTCCTTGAAATAAAGAACGGATTTTGGAACTGACGCCTTTTAGTTGAGTTGAGAAACAGAACGTACCAACAGCAGACTGCTCAGGGTCAGGAGGACTCAGACTGGATAGAAGAGAAGTCAACATCTTTAAACAACATGAGCAAACCAGATGGGATAGCATCAAAGACAATACTATATTCTCTTGGAGCGACAGGAACCTTGTACTGAGTAAGAAACTCTTCATAGCTATAAAGACCTTTGTTATTAAATAGCTGATTAACTTTAATACCATAGTTAAACCATTTCTGATAAAATAACAATCTGTTTTTTGGATCAAAGACTACCTCACAGTTCGGCCACAGTATGTGAGGCTGCAGACCACCACCTCGGACACCATACTGAGCAGCACAGGGGCTCCTCGGGGGACGGTCCTCTCACTGTTTCTGTTCACCCTCTACTCCTCGAACTTCAGGTACAACTCACAATCCTGCATCTGCAGAAGTTCTGGGATGACTCTGCCATTGTGGGCTACATCACTGGTGGCCAGGAAGCTGAATAGAGAGGTGTGGTGGACAGAACCACCTGCAACTCAACGTTGGAAAAACTAAAGCGCTGTAGGTGGACTACAGGAAGAAGACCAGCCCCCCCACCCCCCACCCCAACCCTATCAACATCAAGGGTACTAAGGTGGACACTGTAGACTAGTACAAGTACCTGAGGGTCCACCTAGACAATAAACTGGACTGGACAGCTAACACCAATGCCCTCTACAAGACAGGGCAGAGTCGCCTTTTTCTTCTGAGGAGACTCAGGTCCTTTAACGTCTGCAGGACCATGCTGCAGATGTTTTACCACGCGGTGGTCTCCAGCGTCTTCTTCTACGCAGTGGTGTGCTGGGGCAGCAGGGTGAAGAACGCTGATACCAACAGACTTGATAAACTCATCAGAAGAGCTGGCTCAGCTCTGGGAGTGGACCTGCAGTCTGTGACAGAGGGGACCTGCAGTCTGTGACAGAGGTGTCTGGGCAGAGGATGCGGAGGAAACTGCTCCATATCCTGAACAACACGTCACACCCCCTGCATGACACCCTGGACTCATCGCAGCACCTTCAGTCGTAGACTGAGACCGTGAGGTGCTCCACAGAACAACACAGGAAGTCCTTCAAACTTTTCAACTCCTCCCCCTTTCTGCACAGAGGACAATAAAATAAATCCTGCACCACAATAAACTCTTTAATGTTTTCACATTAAAACATTAGACATTTCACATATGTTTGTTCCTGACCTGTTTAGCTCTTAATTGCTGGTATTTTATATATTCTCTGTTATTTTTTATATCTTGTGTGATTCCTTCTGTATGTTTCTTTGTACTGAAACTCTGGCACAACAATTTCCTGCAGAATCCATAAAGTTCTATCTTATCTTATAAAGATACAAAGTTAATTTCTCTGTCTTTCAAGGCAATGCTTCTTTGGTTTGGTCCCGATGGCTGATAGTTGCAGATAACATCAAAGGCAGTCAGGTATGCAATACAAGTTTTTTTTTTTTTTCATTTACCCTTTATTTATCCAGGTAGTCTCATTGAGTCACGAGGACTCATTTTCAAGAGAGACCTGTTTTTGGGAGCAGATGGTGGGGGTTAAGGGCCTTGCTCAAGGAGCCAGGAAGGGGCAAATGAGGGTGGAGGCAGGTGTGGGTGTTTCACCTTTTCCACCCACATTTTGATGTTGACGGTACCGGGAGTTGAACCTGTGACTTTCTAATCATCTTCTCTAGCCTCTGAGCCACCATTCCTCTAAAAATTACAAAATATATACATTTACATATTATTTTGATAAAACTGACATTATTTTTTTATACTGATCAACTCCAAGCCATGTTTATTCTTTTAAAGATTTTAAACCACGTTAAACATTTCTTTTTTTTTTTTACTTTTGAAGTTTGGTGTTAAATTATGATTATTAATTAATTATTATGATTAATACTAATTATTATGACTTATGGGTGGTGCGTTGGCACAGTTGATAGAGCTGCCGCCTCTCAGCGAGAAGGTCACTGGCTCGAATCCTGGCCGGGAACCTTTATAGGTGGAGTTTGCATGTTCTCTCCGAGCATGCATGGGGTTTGTCCGGGTACTCCAGTTTCCTCCCACAGACCAAAGACTTGCATGTTAGACTGACTGGTAACTCTAAATTGTCCCTTAATGTGAATGAGAGAGTGAATGGTTGTTTGTCTCATTTGTCTCTATTGCCCCTTTTCCATTAGTACCGGTACGGGCCGACTCGACCCTACTTGGCCCGGTTCTGAGGCTTTTCC
>NC_056503.1:12909066-12929304 GCF_014905685.2 Nematolebias whitei
TAGGCATAAACGCTGGGTTAGGCCTCAGATCAGCTGAGCTTCCGTCAGCCCGAATTCTGAGACATGACGGAGCGACAGAGAGGGCAGATAAATCACACCCTCTTAGCGGATGTTAAAGCCAACAGCAGGGCTGTTGTAAGAGACAAAAATTTAATCGGAACCTGATTCAGTGGCTCAAATGGAGCTTTGTTCAGGGCTCGCCGAACCAGCGTTATATCCTACTGTGGAGCAAGTGGGCGTGAAACAGGCCTGCGTCTCTGTACACCTTTTTAAAAACGCTTCATAAGCGGATGATTAAAAGTTGTTTTGTCCCCGAAACCTTTGTGACAGGAAGAAATAGCTGCAGCGTACATTTTAATCGTACTGAATGCTAAATTTCTGTCCATCAGCTGCTGCAGGAAGGACAGCACGCCACCTAGCGGACATGAGGTGGCCCCTACACCTTTCTCTGTACACCAGCACTGAAAAGCTGTCCACTTTGATGTGTACAGCGCTGTGGTGGATGCAGCACGTGAATCCTGGATCGTGCTCACTACATCTTGGGAGAGACCCATCCTCTCCAAACTGAACCGTTCAGCGGCCAGACCCAAAGGTGCTGGCCTATTTCTGGGTAGCTCCTGATCGCTCCTCCCGCCTGGAGGAAAGCGTCCTCCCTCCACGGCTGTTTTCACGGGCGCCCCGATAACAGGCGTCGTAGAATTGGGAACCATGGGGCATTCACGCGCTCGGGAGCTACCAGGAGAGCTGTCAATCCCTCCTCCTGAACTCGGTTCAGAAACCATAATATCAAAGGGAGTGGGGGGAACGCGTAAAGAAGCATTTTGGGCCATGGGCTGTGAGCAAACGTGTCCACCCCTAGCGGTGGTTCGTCCCGCGGGCTCAGTGAGAACCATAGTTGGCACTGAGCGTTCTTTCGTGTTGCAAACAGGTCCACAGCCGCTTTGCCAAATTTCTGTCACGTCTGAGCCATCAGGTCGGGGTGGAGGCTCCAGTCCCCGTGACGTGGACTGCCCCTGGACATCACATCCGCCCCTCTGTTCAGAACACCAGGGATTTACACTGCTCTGATGGAGAGCAGATTTTGGTGTGCCCAACACAGCAACTGTCTCGCAATGTGTAACATTTGGGCTGAGCGTACCCCCCTGCCGGTTTATGTATGCTGTAGTAACCTTGTTGTCTGTGTGAATCAGAACATGTTGATTCCGCAGCACAGAGGCAAAGTGTTGAATCACATTCAAAACTGTGCGACATTCCAGAACGTTTATATGAGCTGTTGTGTGAGGTGGCCACAGCGCCCCTACAGCTCGGGATAGGCATGTCCCCCCCCCCCAACCTGACAGGGACGCGTCTGTGAACACTGAGACATGTGACGTAGGTCTGCTGACAGGGACTCCCTCTGACAGAACGAGTGGGTTTCCTCAGTGTCGGAGGTCTGTTCTCATGGAGGGGGGCACAGCAATCATCCGTCTCTTCTGCCTCACCGGATCCACACTCAGACGAACAAACCGTCTCTGGAGGCGTCGCATGTGGCGTAAGCCCAGCGGAACCTTCGTGTGAGCTGACAACATCATTCCTAACAGCTTCATGACGGAAATGGCTGTTACCACTCTGCCAGGCCTTATGTGGCGGAGCTGGTCTTTTAGAGTTTCAATTCTCGTCTGTGATAAACGAGCCCTCATGGTGATTCAGTTTAGCTCCACTCCTAGATAAACGATCGTCTGGGCGGGAGAATCGAGCTTTTTTCCCAATTTATGGCGAAGCCCAGATTTAACAGGTGTGACGTCAGCACCTTGGTCTGCGCAGCTGCCTCCTGTCTGGAACGGGTCAGCAGCAACAGATCGTCCAGGTAAAACAAAATTCTCATCCCTGCTCTGTGTAACGGTTGCAGAGCCGTCTCCACACACTTTGAGAATGTACGAGGCGCGAGGGAATAACCGAATGGCAGCCGGTTGTACTGATACTTAATCCCTTGAAAGGAGAAGCGCAGGAACTTTCTGTGCTTTGGGATGATCGGGATGTGAAAGTAGGCGTCTTTCAGATCGATGGAGATAAACCAATTGTTTCGCTGAATGTTGTCTAACAGGTTGTCAACGTGTGAAAACTGTCTCTCCATAATCGCCTTGTTGAAAATTGACAAATCCAAAATGGGTCTCATCCTTTCGGTCCGTTTTGGGACCAGGAAGTAACGTGAGTAAAACCCTATGTTTTCCTCTCCGTCGGGAATCCTGGAAATTACATCTTTTACCAGAAGATCCTGAACTTCTACGTTAGAGATGAGATCTGGTCTGGGGATGACAGAACCGTCTCTAAAATTCCTCCGAACGGGGGGTGGGGGTGGGGTGGGGGTGGGGTTTGAGCTGCGAATTGCAGCGTATAACCCCTACTGATCAGACGGCTCATCCATCTGTCTAGAGAGCACATCCGTTGCCACTTTGCGTAACGTTCAGGGAGTGGGCGCGCGTTTTAGTGATGCGTCATGTTTCTTACGGACGTCAGCCAGTTTACAGCCTCCACCGCCGTCATGTGTCGTGGAAGTGTGTTCCGCGTGACCCAAGGGGAGGCTTTCTCAAACAGGCTCTGAGCGCGCTTCTGTGCCGCACTCAGGCTGCGGGCTCACATTCACGCTGGTGTGAGCCGGCGTGTGCTGAGGAGAGGTGTGCGCGCCCTCATCAACGTGGCACCGATTGGGTGAAAACTGCCGGCACCACGGGAGCGCACGTTTGACACCGCTGCGGTGAAAGGAGGCAGCGTGCAGCCCAGGCTGAGAGCGAGGTTTCCCACTGGACTCGGTCTGCTGAATACATTCACTTTTGGCTGCTGTGTCACGCGAGTGTTTTGTGTGTTCCTTTGAGCTGCGGTGATTTTGAAAAACCTGTTTTGAGGACACCGGCTCGTTTTGTGTGGAAGATGTGTGAGGAGGAGCCGCTGTGAGATCATTCGAACTGACAGGCTGAAATCAGACACTTTAATCTTTGAATGATGTTCGTGTTTTAAGCTCAATGGGATTTACCTGTCTAAATAAAGGTTGAATGAATTTCAAAACTCATGTCATCATTTTGCACACACACATTCCCCACAAGGAATCATTTCTTGAATCTTCTCCCCCGTGAGCCCTGCGGTTTGTTGTCCCAGGGCGCCGCCTGTTGGCGATCTCTGGGGAAACGCTGTACCGCTGGTTGCCGGGATGAGAAGGGCTGTTCTCTGACGGGAGGGGCTGTCTGCGGAACGGAGCGGGAGGACGCTGCTGCAGCTGTGGAACGTCTCTGTTGCTGCCTTTGGCCATGACGATCCTTCCAGCGGGCCGGGGGGCAGGATGAGGCGTGCGGCTTGATCAGATGGCGCACAGTCTCCGACACCTCCTCCAGCTTTTTTGATTTCTCGAGCACGTCCTTAAAAATTGGCTCCGAACAGCGCGTCTGTGGTGATGGGGCCTTCCAGCAAGTCCATCTGCAGCTTCTCTGACAGGGGGGGGGAGTGACAAGCCAGGTGGACCTCTGAATCATTGTCATCCAGGCTGCGATGCGAGACAGGCAGACAGCAGACGAGGCACATGGGTTGAGGGTGACGTCAGACGCCTTGCAGAGGGAGCTCTTCGTCTCCTCTGGCAGGTCTGTCCCTCCGGCCTCTGAGATGCTGTACGTCAGCGGTGCAACGTTATTGTTCACTGCGGCCGCCTGGAACGCACACTGGTGAGCTCGGTTGGAGAGCGACATCACCGTCTGGTCATGCCTCCCCGGAGGCGCAGGACGCTGGTCCAACCTGGACATCTTTGCTCCGAGAGCCTCCGCCAAGCTTGGCTCCATGGGGGTACTGAGGGAATTTCCACTCGGTAAAACCCCTCCACTCTGATGATGGACGCGAATGTGGAAACCGGCGCTCTCAGTCTACCAGGTCCGGCTGCAGCCTCGTTCCAGTAGGACATCACTGCTGGGAAAACGAGACCAGATGGGATCAGGACGGCAAGCCGGGGTGGAACCAAAAAACCTTCCTGCTAGATCATCCGATCTGGGCGGGGGAAGGAGAGGGACGGAAAAAAGTCCCTTCATGTCAGCTGCCTCCTGGATTATGCCGGGCAACTTCGAGGAGGGCACCGACGGCTGGGAGCAGTGTGGTCGCCGATGCGAAAGGGCCCGGGGGGGGGGGAGCATCCGTTCAGCCCCCCTCGTTCCACCACTACGCCCTCCAGGAGGGAGTGAGCAGCGGGGGCTGCTGCTGACGTCGCCTGTCCTGGAGGAACCATCCGATTCGCTCCGAGAGTCGGCGATAAAAGGAAAAAAGGGTAGATGGCATCGTCCAGCGTGTAGCGACCCGCCACTGAGAAATATTCCTCGGCGCTTACCTTGAAACAAGGCTGCTCGTCTGCTTCTCCTGGGGAGGAGAACTCACTGGGATGGTAGGAGATTGGCGTGGCGGGATCACAGGCAGCCTTAACAAAGGTTGTGCCGGTCAAGCTGGACAACTTCCCTTCTTTGTTCTTCTGACAGTGCTATTAGCTTGCTGAAGAAAAATGGGGAGCCGATTACCCGCTCTTAAGGTAATTTATATGGACCGGGTGGGCCCCACACAACAGGTGGGCGTGGACTAAACTTTTCAGTGCGATGCTTTGCATGACGGGATAAACCCACTAGCAAGGTCCTTAAAGGGCGAAGCCTATATGAAATAGAACAAGTTGATTCAACAGGTTGGCTTGACTGCACAGTGCAGTGTGAATGCAAATGCACCAGCTCAAATGTAAACAAAATGTTATGAATATTGGTCCCTAACTGGACCGAGTCTACCGGACTATCAAGTGTGGAAACAATCTGCAAAAAGCAGACAGACACAATAACCTGTGGTTCCCAAACCAGACACCCATGACTGGGCTTTGAGATCTTGTTTATGAACATCACAAACTGGATCAGACACAAGAAATAATGGTATAGTGATAGTGGTGGAGTCCAACTCGCACTGGGAATGAGATCGACTTTATGCTGAGAATGCAACTATAGCCCCTGCTTTGGTTATAGAGTGATTTAAAAGACCGCCACAGAATGCCTCAAGGTACATGATCATAAGTCTTCTCCAAATCCAGAAATCAGCTATTTTTATTATTCATGGCTAAGCAAATTACAGATTTTATTGGTATTAGAAGGAAATGTTACCTGCGTTGGGTTGCTGATGTCATTTGTTACATCATAAAAAAGAAAAAAATAGAAAATATTAAGGAGAGTAGAAACATCTGAAATTATGTTTAGAGGAAGAAAACAGATGTGAAGCAAAGAAGGAATGTGTTTCAGATGGGCTGTAGGTCCCTTAAGGAGCAGGAGTAGAAAATCATTACGTGGACTTGTCTTTCTGAAAATCATGGAGGAGAGTTTGTTCAAAATGACGAAATTTTGTCATTTGACGTTTTCTGTTAAAATATTTGAACAGTTGAAGTGGAAGACGCTTGTGATGTGTCCGTTAAATATGTAAGTTTTGATGCCTTTTTAAAAAATGAGTACCAAATAAGGACAAAATTTAACTGTTCATTATATCAATATTTATTTGAATAGCTGTGCATGTTTTAAACAGAATTAACACAAAAAAGGAGTTAATGTCCTCTCAGTGGTTTTGTGTGTAGTAGAGAGGGTAAAACTATGTCAGTGGTGCTTAGAATAAAAATTGAGCTATAAAAGTATTAAAGAACAAATAAGCATAGTTTACTTATAAAGTGCAAAGCCAGGTACCAGTAATTGAACAGGAGATTCAATGTGTATGCAGAAGATTTCTACTGTTTTTAAAAAAATATATATATAAAAAGGGAAGATTCACCCACAGTAGGTCACTTTTCTGCATTGAAACTGTTGATTTGTTATTGCACAGTGTTAAAAACAACAAAAATCAACAAATAAAACAAAAACAAAAAAAAAAAAACCAACTATAAGTAGTTACGGATTCTGCCATACGTGCATAGACAAAGGACAAAATACAGTTTGTGTCAGAAGGCCTTATATTACAAAAACTCTCTTCTACATATGTGGATAAAAACAATGAAAATATAAAATCACAGAGTCAAATGGAGTTTAGCAAAGAAGAATTTAAAGACTACTAATGTTACATTGTTATATTTTGCATTGTCTGTTTGAAACACTTTTCTAAGCTTTTTTGCAAAGATAACTGCAGTTGCATGTTAAAACAAAATTGGCTATTTCAAACATTTTTTACGTTTTTTTTTTTCTACAAATGGTTTCAGTCCTCAGATTCTTTAGAAAAAGGGCTCCTCTTTGCATACCCATTTATCTGGCTTGTGAACAGAAATTTGTGCACTGTTTGTTTCAGAATCATTTCTCCCAAATAGTTTATTGGACTTTTCATGACTGTGCATTCTAGGTCCTGTCGACTCAGTTTTGTTTCCGTCATTGTCACTGTTACAGATTTGCTTTTTTGAAAGGAGATGCATAGTGTGATGCACATTGAGCCTCTTTTTAACAACTTTATGTTTCACCTTTGAGGAGGTGAGAGAAGGCAGTGAGTCGGAGCAGGGCGACAGTGGTCTTTTAATGTTAGAATAGGACACATCTTGGTAGGCAGTCGAAGACATAAAGTCAGCTGCATCATTGTTTTTAAGTGTGCTATCAGTTAAAATGTATTCTCCATCCATGCTCTCAGATTTTATGGTTTTGCCCTCTTGATCGTCACTCTCCTTCGTCTTAGTGGTGCCTTGTTTATTGTCCTCTTCTGGGTGTGCTGAGTATTTAGAACTAGATGTAAAGGTGTCGTATATGTAACTTTCCTTGTTTTCTGTCTGGTGTTTTTTCTCATGGCTTCTCTTGGTGGCGAGATACAGAAAACGCTGGGGACAAAAGGAGCAACGATATTTCTTCTCTGGGTTGGGGCTTCGGGGTGTGTTGTCAAAACAAGAGCCATTTTCCATGCAACTTTTACAGATGTAATCACCACTGACTGGTGCCTCACCAGGGGGGCCTTGTTTACCACAGCTCCGGCAGAAATATGGGTGGGAACCAATTACATGAGCTCTCAGTCCGGTCTCAGTAATAAAAGAGCTGTCACAGATGTCACAACTGTAGGTGGCCCTTGGGCCATGGTTCATGCTAGGACTATGTTTCACCCCTTCACTATCTCCTGAGCTCTGCTCCTTTGGTGGAAAATGAGTTCTATCGAGGTGGGCCTCACTGGTAGAAGTTCTGTCTTCGGATGGTTCAGGAAACTGGTGAAACAGAGGCCTGCTGTGTTTGTATTTGAGCTTGTTTCTTTTCTTTTTAGCTTTGTAAGAATAATAGGGACGCCAAAGCTCATCAGCTGTGTCACAGTCATTGGCGTCATCGTACGCCTCCGGGCCAGTGAAAGCAGAGATGTCTGGTCTGAAGCGAAGTCTGGGGCTTTCTGGGTTTTCCCTTGTTGGAGAGCTCTGACTTGGACTCTGCTCTCCACTCAGTTTTCTTGTTCTCCTTTTCTTCCTTGGAAAGAGCTTAGATCCTTTGATCTGACGGCGAATGATGGCTTCATTGCCTATTTTCACTGTTATCTGACACAGAGGCATAGAATCACTTTCCAGAGATGGACCCTGACATGCAGGTTTGGCAATATATGTCTCCACAACTTTATCACACATCGGATTCTCTGTGCTTGATTGAAGTATTTCCTTTGTCATCTCCTCAACTCTTTTTGCAGAAGCTGACAGTTCACCTAACTTTTTGACAGTACTCAAAGAATTTAGGAGTGACACATCATGACTAATGTTGTCTGAGTTAATTATCATTGTTGGATCATCGTTGCAACCTGCAGAAAATTCATTATTGGGTTGCACAGAGAAGATGCTGTCACAGTTATCAGTGGATGGATCTCTGGTTTCAACACCTTTTCTTGTACTTCCCTGCATTTCCATTTCACTGTTCAGACTTTGGTCCATATCGTGGTCACTTTGCTTGTTGAAGCAGATGCGAGGTACGACAGGTGAGACAATCTTAGTTGTTGTCATGAATGTTAGAGGAAAAGAAGTTGTGTCAGCGTGGCAAATAAGACCATTTTCTTCAAAGGGAGGAATGAGAGAATTGCTGTGTAGAGAGGATGGATCATTTATTTCAATACGTTCTGAGTACGTGTGACTGTATGTCTTGTACTGCTTTTTCCTAAACTTCATAGGAAGTAGTCTGTAGAGCTTGATTGGATAAACACTTGCTTTCAGCCCACCATTGGCAGATTTCTTTTTAACAGATATATTTGGATCAATGCCATGAAAGGACTTCTGATGGTTTTTCAAGATATAATATGTCATGAATGTCTCCAGGCAGAAAATACACTGATAGCGACGTTCACCTGTGTGCCAGATTTCATGCTTTGTACGATACTCTGCCAAGGCAAACACTTTATTACAGTAGTGACAAGGGTAGGCTCTCTGCCAAGAATGTACATTCTCATGCCGCTTCAGGCTGGAAAGGGTAACATAAACCCGTTTACACACACTGCAGTTGTATCTCCTCTGACCAACACCTGGCTTCACTGTCTTTTCACTTTGTTGATGCTCTGAATGGACCAGTTGAACAGATTCTGGCATGTAAGGGTCGGAGAGATCTGCAGAAGGAAGCTGTGTGTCAACGCTCTCTACATCCAATACGTCTTCTGAATCATGGTCCATGTCTTTGGCTGATACATCCCTAGGTGGGCTTTTTAAAGCAGATGGACATACCTGCTCGTGGTTGTGTAGTCGTTTGAGTTGTATGAATTTTTTGCTGCAAAATTTGCAAAACAAGTCATTAACAAAATATTTTTTGTGTACCTCTGCATGAATGGTTAGTAGATCTTTATTTGGAAATATCTCTGGACACTGCTCGCAGCTGTGAAGTAAAATGCTTTCCTCGGTGTGAGGAGAGAGTGGTGGCGGCCCTAACTCCGCATTAATTTCATTATTGGCTGCAGATAGCCCTATGCCCATTTGTTTCTCTCTTTCTTCCTCTGAAAAAAGTGGAGGTGGAGTCGTAACGGTGGCAGGTACCTCTGAATCGCCAGTGGATAATGAGGGAGTTATTGTGTTTAATTTATCTTTTGGTGGCTCTGCAGGTCTTGAAAGTATAGTTCTACCCAACATGCCTCCCAGTCTGTGGCGTTTTTTGAGAGGGCCTGTATTCCAGTAACTGAGTTGCTTTGACTGTGAAGACAACTTGTAGACCTTATTGTTGTCCCACTGACTGCTGTCTTTGCCTTCGGTTGGTTTGCATACTGCATACGAGTGATCAAAGAGGGTGTGGCTTGACTCATTGTTCCCATTGATGCAAGAGGTTGTCGAAATGTTTGATGGTGTATGTCCCACATCTGGCAGCCTCTGCTCTTTGTTGGTTTGAACTACAGAAGTGAAGGGATTGCTGCACACACTCACTTCGTTGATAGAGAAGGCATTAGTAATACGAGGCCCTCTGGTACTGTCTGTCTCTTCAGGCCTGGAAACTTCCTTCTTTGTTTGTCTAGACCCAAGAGCTGTGCAAACGTCTGTTAATACCACACAGTCATCTTGTTTCTCTTCGGAAAGCCTTTCTAAAAAAGGAATCCCAAGTCGTCTTCCTGCTGCTACAAGCCCCCGTGTGTCATCAGCACCAAGTGATGTCACCTTTGAGCAGTATATAAAGTTCAGGATGTTGGCAAACACCTCAGACCTCAGGTCCATAAGCTCCAGCACTTGGCTAGAGCTGCATGTGTCAGAACTTGTCAGAGCATTTTTGAAGTATCCGCTGCATGCTGCAAGGATGTTCTTGTGGGCCCGAAACTTTACGTCCTCCACTACAATGGTGATATCACAGAAGAGGCCTTTGGTGCGCTGCTCATTGAGCTTGTTTAGCACAGTGTAAGGGTGTGTGCTATCCATCAGGTTCTGGTGTATGAGGACACTGCAGTCATCTAAAAATAAAAATAAAATAAGACAAGTAGTTATTACATCACATTATTAGAAATCAGTAAAACAGCAATTTAAATAGAACCAGAAGTTTCGTAATCACACAAAAGCTGTTCACAATTTTATTGTGAGCAGCTTTTGAACTAGGTGTCACAATTTAAAAACTTTAAAAGCATTTCTATATCCATAACACTAGATGGCAGTAATGTTTTACCCTATGAATGGCTGTTTTCACATAACTCTGGTGAGTTAAAACAATTTCTATGCCATTTCATATAAAACATTTCTTCTCAAACTTAAAGATTAGATCAACTCAAAGGTTAAGGAAATAGTCAACACCATCAAAGAGTACTGTGCTGTAAAGTACAAGTACTTTCACCAAACTGATTTAAAGAATGTGCCATTATTATTTGATATTTGCACAGTTTATGTAATAATCACCATTTCTCAGTCATTTTTTTTTTATGCACGAGTCATTAAAAACAACATTTTCATTGTAATAAAATAGTATTTTTTCTGAATCGTTTGTTGATCAGTGCTGCTGTTTAAGAGAGATGATTGAGGAAGGGTTAATGTCAACACTTAACCCCTAAATATTGCACTACAGCTGTTTTGACTGTTTCAGAAAACACGCTTAATGCTACATAAATAATTATCTAAGTGCATTTTAATAAATGAGCCCAAATCAATTGCTGCCAACCTAAAACACATTAACAGAAAAAACGACATAAAACCTTTAATATAGTGATAAAAATTACACGTACAGTGGATATAATGTATTTTATATCCCTTATCTTCTTTGGATTGAATGAAAATGACTTTTTAGGAAAAGCTCAAGCTGACTGATTACTAATCAAAGATTCAAAGTCTTAAGAAGAAATTTTGTTTAGACAACAGATGTCCTGGCTTTTGTGGAAAAATATTCTTTAAAAAGCTAAATGAACGCTAATTCTACCAGCTGTGCAGTGGAATTGTGCAGCTGTCATGGCAGACCTGTTTTTCTCGGTGCTTAGGTTATTTAAGAAAATGTCGAGCAGATTTTTATGTGAGGGTGACTCAGACAGTCCCTTCATCTGTTATCTATCAGTTGAAGGCATCCATTCGCTTTACGTGACAAAAAGTTGCTATCAGTTTAGGTTTTTTCTAAATAATGAATAATTTTTAGTGAAGGGAAGTGGTGATTAGCAAAAAAGTGCAGAACATATGAAAAGAAAGGCAGAATTATTCATTTTCTGGTGACGTAAAAATAATACTCTGCTTCAACTTAAGGTTTGTACATCTTAATTATCTGGGCGCTGTGTACTGGAATGCACATCCACCATCTCTGATTTACAAACATTTACATTTACACGATGAGAAACCTTCACAGTGACAGATAAAGTATTTTACTGTGAACACTGATCAACTCGGTGTGACTTCGAGGAAGTCCGAGTTCAATTGTTTGAAAGAAGATGCATCACAGGATGTGATATATTATTTACGCTCATATCAGAGAGGTTTGACTCATTTAACGTCGTACACATGCTGATAAAACACTCTTCATCACTCGCACATGATTCATCACATCTTCATCTCTTCTATTCAAGGGTCCTCTTTGATCTTTCTTGTTATTCATGCTATTACTTTACAGCAGTCATAAAAATTATGTATGCAGCAGAGCTTTTGGCTAACGTTACTTTGAATAAAATGCAGCTATATGTAATGTGTGAGTGGTAAAACCGTACTGACTTGAAGTCAAACCATTTGTCCTGACAATTTAATTGTCAGGTATGCTTATTCTCTGTAGTTACATTGAACGAAGACGTAGTTCAGTTTTGTCTCTCAGAATCTTCAAATTGTTTTCACTTTTTTAAACAAAAAAATAATTATTGACTCTGGAACAGAGTACTGTATATAAATACAGATGTTGCTTTGTATTGATTTTTCAAATTTTCTTTATTTCGTTTTGTAATTTTGTCACTGCAACAAATACAATATGGCCGCCGTTCTTTGCAGCCTCTCAGACGACTGAAAACACGACTGCCCTCCTGCCTTCAGTCTCAGACGGGCCTCCGTCGTCATGGTAACATGCTATGGCGCAGCTTTTATTGGGATTCTGCTGGTCGCCGATCGACTGTATCAGCCGTCAGTGTATTCGGTTACCTCTTTCTCACAAACATCCTGCCCTCTCTGAGAACCTGCAGCATGCAGCAATGTGCAGAGAAGCTGAGGTTTGCTTTTGTCCTCACTTTAATCTACTTTGTGTGTGTGTTTGTGTTTGTCTGAGAGTCTTTGTGTGCAGCACAAAGTGGACTTCCTCGTCTATCACGTCATTATCAGAGGAACAACTGATGAACCAAATATTTATACTTGTTCCTCAGTTTGTGGTGGTTTTTATCTGTTTCCTAATAGGCAGTGAATTCACCTTACAACATCCATTTTTCACAGTTTACATCAATTGCTGTGGTTTTATGCTGCCACATGCTGAGCGGAAATTCAGAATTTGATATGAGTTTGCCACACCTCAACTTAGTTTACCTTGAAAGCCAAAACAAAGATTTCTTTATAATAAATATACTGTATATGGCCTGTATATATATATATATATATATTTTTTTTTTTTTACATAAAAAATCCCTACATGCTAAACCACAAACCAACAAAAGACAGTATTGACAAACAGAGAGCAAACTGTCAAAGCAAAAGCCTCTTCGTGTGACTCTGCAAAGCGTACTTCTGCATAAATAGTAATTGTAATGTGAAAAAAACCTAAAATAACTGGCTAGGCATTGAGGGTAAAGCATGCAAAACGTACCTTAGTAAATCAGAGAAAACGATGCGTAGCAAACAGGAAACAATGTCATGCAGTATCCCCTTTTTTTACCGCACATAGACCCAAACATACACAAAAAACAGTTTCGTAAGAGCAAGACGAAAGTAGTTTTTTCTACGAGGTTCGCTGAACGGTGATGTTGTGAGAAGCAGAGCTGTTTTTCTGACGTCTTTCTTCCTCTCCCTCCCTCTCAGTGTGCAGATGACTCCAGCTTCAGCATCCATCTCCTCTCTCCATGCAGCCCAAGTCCTGGGCTAGAGCTGCTCTGTCCTCCTCCGAGTGTCCCTCTTCTGTCCTACAGCACTGCACAGCTACTGGTAACTCTACTGGAACGCGCAGTTTGTGCAGGCTATAGCTACATCGGAGTATGACTCTGCCCTCGCACTGGCTGGGCAGCTGACGCTTTCGTTCTAGATCCACTGAGCAGGAAACCGCAACTTTTATTAAACATTGCAGAGGGCTGTAGGGAGAACAGAGAAATGCGGAGCTCTACATCACACATCAGCTTGATTCCACCTCCAGAGAAAATGCGCAGCTGCTTTGCTATCAGTGCATAAAATGAGTCTTTTGCTGCTCAACGGTTGCGGTGTTAAATCGCCCCTGCACTGCACGAGCCAGATACGTTTCCATGTTGACCATGACTGTAAAATGTCTTGCCTTGAAAAAAACCATTGCACTCAGAAAGAACATGCACCTTAGATGCATAGCGGCAGACTATCTTTTGAGCTTGTGCGCACACTCTGTGCTTGAGCAGCAGCAGATCACTCTTCGCCCATGCTGTGTGCTTAGGTAAAGCAGAAGCAAAGAAGAGATGGCACCGGCAGCACAACGGTCACAGTACACATGTGCTTTTTTCCCCCCTAATGGCTCAGACTTGGTGAACCTGCTCTCAGCAGGGATTCTGGGTGCACCTATATAGCGGCTGCTGATTGAAGCAAAAGCAGCAGATGCGTCAGCACTGCAGACGAGGGGGCGGGGGGAGGGGAGGAAGCCGAACACGTCGTGGCTCTGTAGTCTCTGAAGACGGAAGCGACTGTTTTATTTACATATCTGAGTGTGGAGTCATGGCTGCGTAATGTCTGAAACCCACATAAAGCAGCTTCTGTAAATGAGTTTATCTGAGAAATCATAACTGTCCTTTTTTCTTTCTTTCTTTCTTTAGCTGATTGCGTCACAGAAAAAAAAAAAATTTAAACCCATAATTTACCTCTGCGGGGTCAACTCATTTTTTTGCTGATACCAAGATGTGGTTGTACTCCCACATATAAGTGTAACGTTTGAATATGAATCTTTTTCTAAGATCCAGTTCAGTTTATTTATACAGCGCCAAGTCACAACAGAAGTCGTCTCATGGCACTGAACAGAAACATTCATATATAAAATAAGTTAACAGAAGCATTCATATTTTAAAATAATAATTTAACATTATTTATCTGAGGAGCAGACTGCTTTCCATCGCAAAAATCTCTTTTTGAGCAAGCATGAAGGCGATGAATAGTCCTGTTACATAAAGATGTGACACCAGTATGTTCAAATGTTGTCAGACAAAACGAACATACTGCTTTTAAGTCTTAAAGAGAATTCAACAGTTTTTGCTGAGTCTCTGTGGGTGCTAACGCTCTGTTTTCGCCTACTAGAGATGGCTAACTGTTTAAATGCAAACATAGAAGAAATCTTCAATAGTAGAACAAAAAGATTATGTCTCAGGTGAAATACATTAAAATCATCCATCCATCCATTATCTTTACCCG
This sequence comes from Nematolebias whitei, assembly GCF_014905685.2. Taxonomy (NCBI): domain Eukaryota; kingdom Metazoa; phylum Chordata; class Actinopteri; order Cyprinodontiformes; family Rivulidae; genus Nematolebias; species Nematolebias whitei. Next base: position 12,923,495 of record NC_056503.1, read on the forward strand.
CTTCTTCCATTTTGGGTCACGGGGTCGCCAGTGCCCATGTCCAGCAATCACTGTGCGAGGGGCGGGGTACACCCTGGACGGGTCGCAAGTCCATCACAGGGACACATAGAGACAAACAACCATTCACTCTCTCACTCACACCTAGGGACAATTTAGAGTTACCAGTCAGCATAACATGCATGTTTTTGGTCTGTGGGAGGAAACCGGAGGACCCAGAGAAAACCCACGCGTGCACAGAGAGAACATGCAAACTCCACCCAGAAAGGCCCCTGGACCGGGGTTTGAACCAAGGACCTGCTCGCTGAGAGGCAGCAGCTCTACCAGTTGCACCACCGTGCTGCTTTACATTAAAATCAGTTTAGCCTAATAAAAAGTCAACAATGAAGATTCTCAGTCATTCAGGAAGACGTTTCACTTCTCATCCGAGGAGCTTTCACAATTCAATGAACAGAGAGTGTGGGGTTTGAGTTATAAAGCTGAGCTAAGCTAGATACATATGCAGATTGCCCTATCACTCTTCACAATAGGGGTTCATTAGGGTCTTTGGTATATGACTCACAGAGGAGCCACTCTGGTGACATGGATGAAATTCTTGATAGGTGTGAAAATGACTGGGTATCAGGCCTAAATCTGCATTATAAGTTTTAGAAAGATACAATCTGAGACCTCCTCCTCTGTTCTTTAAACAGTCAGATTTTTTCTTATATAAAGTGTACATTAAGAAGACATGAAGGTATACTTGTGCTACTGGATTTAAAAAAGGAAGTCATACTTCAGATATAGTCTTAATTGTAGATATTCTGGAAAATCAACACTCCTTTTATAAAACAACACTTAATTATCAACGTCAAATGTATGAGGGTTAACATCTGAAGGTGCAAAACCTTGTTATTTTCAGCTTGCTTTCTGTATGGATGTCTTTTTTCACTCAGGTTACCAGCATTTCAAAAATCTCTAATACTGCTCACACTGACAAGTGGGATTTGTTGTTTATACTCGGATCAGAGCCTCGTTCTTTTCAAACCCAAGCATTTCTGCACAGCGACTATTGTTCTTTTAGAGTAAGCAAATCAAAAAGCATTAATAATTTCAATGCAAAAAATGATTTAAAAGTTTTCTATTTAGCATGTATTTTCATTATAAGTGCTTCCTGGAATTCAAATACAGCATCATTTTACTGGTCTAACACAAGTTTAAAATCTAAAATCCCAACCATGTTGCTAAATTTTTGTTTAAGATATCCAATAAATTAGTTTGCATAGAACAAGGGCCTTTTAATTTACTACACATGATACAGACAAATATTAGACTTAACATTCAATGGTTCTTTCTATATGTAGATGCTCTAAGAAAGGGAAAATGTGATATTGTTCTTGTGTTACTGTTTTGAGAATTCTCCAGCTTTCTTTGCAATTGAAGCCATATGATATTTTCCCAGAGTTACATTTATGAGAACAGGTCAGAAAACAAAACTCTGCAAACAGAAATTCAAATTAACCTGCAAGTTGAGTCCTTTAAAGGCAGCCAAAAGGTAACTGTTCAAAAATAGCATGGAGGAGAAAATTTAAATATTATATTAAATTTTCTGCATATAACTGTCAGCAAACAAATGTGTTAAAATGTATTTAAACAAACAAACATAAAATACATTCTGTCATCAAAAGCTTGAAATGTGAAGCTGTGCTTTCACACATTCTCTTAAACCTCTTGTGTCATAGTGAGATCTTTTAAAAAGGTTGTCTACAAACAGCAACAGTCTTCTTTAAGTTGCTGATAAATATGTCTTTAAAATAAGGACACGGCTACAATAATATATGGTTTATTTTGTTCCTTCCTATAGTTGTCAGGAAACTTTCTCTTTGTTTTGGGATCTACAGGCTTTAAACTGTCCAGAACATAATCTGTTCAACCTTCTTTGTCTCCTCATGGGGTTTCTCAAGGTGTCCCCATGCTAAGGACGTATGCAATTCCTCCATTGAGTTTTAGGTTGCTCTCAAAGTGTCCTCCCAGCAGGACGTATTCTGATCAAATGCCATCTTAGCTAACTCCTGTCAGTGTTGAGGAGCAGTGACTCTACTTTGAGTTCCTCTCAGATGACCAAGCTTCTCACCTTTAACTCCAAGGCTGAGACCAGATACCCTGTGATTGAATTGTTTTCACCTGCTTGTATCTGGGATCTTGTTCTTAAGGCCATAGGTCAGAGATGGAACATAGATAGACCAACAAATCCAGGACTTTACCTTTCAGCTCAGCTGCTTCTTTACCAAATCAGACCAGAACAAATCTTTCATTACAACAGATCACATTTCATTGTGAATAAAACAGAGATAATTACCGGTAAACTTCTCTGCTTGAGGCAGGGACTCACCCACAACCCAGAGGGAGTGATTAACTTTTTTTCTGGTTCTGGCGTGAGGAGATTGCTGATGACTCAGTCTTAGATCCTGACACTTGGCTGGACTCAACTCAAAAAAGTCACAAGTCACCACCTGCGATCTCCACCTGCTGGGAGAGAAGCTGGGGTCAGGTGCTGTGTGTGCTGGGCCTGGAGCCTAGGTGTACTGATTTCAGGCATGACTGACTTTGCAGGCAGGAATTGAACCAATGCTGGTGTTTAAGGTTGAGCAAGATACAGTTGGACTCATCTCCTCATGCAGCTAAAGCTTTGGAGCCCAACTCTCTGAGAGGGGCTGAACTTTCTTTTACTACGGAGTTGCCCCTGTAAAAGAAGCATTCACTGGTTCTTTGGACACTTACAAGCCCCTGGCTGAGTGCCTTGGTGTTGGGAGGTCTCCTCAGTAAATAAGAGAGTTACCTCTCTGCAGCTTTGAGATGCACTGGGACTATTCTGACTGTTGCCCGTGTTTTTGCATCAAATGGTCGTTCACATTACCTGATCTTAGTGGAGTTCTTGGATAGAGTTCTGGACAGGCAAATTCCTTTGTTGTCTTGGGGAGTTTCAGTGGCTGGGTGGGCAATGACAGTTACCTAATGGCATGAGACTGATAGGAACTGCTTTTGTATTGGAAATCTATGCTAGGCATTGGCTGTCAATATAAAATACCATGTTGAGGATAGAGTGGTCCATGGCTTGAAACCTATCCACCTTGGGCCAAATGTGATGATTGTTGTTTTTTTTGTTGTTGTTGTTTTTTTACTTTACCATCCATGTCTTAAATACTTGTGTAAAGAAAGGCGTAGAGCTGACTGGTAGTGGATTGGGTAAGGCGAACCGTTTGTGAGATCTTCAACTTTCACTCACATACTGAGGGAGAGCTGGAACATAGTCCAAATGGGCCATGTCCAGAAGCTCCATTGTAGAATCAGCTTGCAGTACTTCTAGCCAGAAGGTCATTGGTTCCTGTTGTGGTGGCAACCTTAAGGATGCAAATGTGGAAAGCTGTCAAGCTGAAAAGAGGAGGCTTTTCCTTGGGGTGGGGGGTGTCACCTAGTTCAGCTTACATTTACCAAGTGGCCAAAAAGAGCAGTAACTTCTGCCAATAACATAAAACTTCAAAATAGCAAATACCTATTTAATTTGAACAAAACAATTGTTGGGAATTGTTACTGATTCTGTTCATTTTATGAATTTGTACACAATCTAAACTGGTATTAAAACCAAGCTAATCTCTATCAGATTGCGTATGGTATTATGTATTTATCTCATCTAGCCTTGACATCACAGCCAGGATGTGCTAAAAACTATACAGGCCTCTGTTGCTCAGTGATCTCCTCTGCGGCCTGTAGGGACACTCGTCGGCTGGGAGGTAACTGCAGTACAAAGCTGAGTAGGCCTTAAAGCACTCTTAGTAAACATAGTTATTTTTTTTTGGGAGAACTTATCTTGCTGCTGTAATGAGCCCTCATACCTGGAGTTGGTTACCAGAGTATTTCAGTGCAGAAGGTCTTGTGAGGCCCGTCTCTGTCGCAGTGGAAGTCTCTCTGGTGTTTGTTTAGGCGAAGGAAAGGAGAGCAACTATCCAGCCCTTGTTCTTCCTTTAGCCCATATACCAGGACTTTGTACATCTTCCCTCGTCGCTGTTCTCTATGGTTCTGGCTGAGAGTCCCAGCTCCTGCTGTGCAAAGTTTCCTTCTGGAGGCAGCTGCCACTGCTGCGTCAGTCCCGTTGCATCATTGACCTACAATGAGTTGCTGAAAAGGAGGGGTTGGTGTGGTGAACGTGTGGAATAAAGGGATAAGCAGAAAAACAGCAAGCCGAGCCCTATACGCCGCTATGACAAACAAGTGGATAAGGCTTTTGCTCCCTCTCAGGATGAGGCCTAGTTGCAGCTTTGGTATTCAGGAAGTGAGTCTGGGAGACAGATCGTTTATTGTTACGTAATGATTTTTTCCCCTCAGTTGAGAAGGCAGTGTGAGAGGCTAATAATAGGCCAGGCCCAGGCCTGTATGCAGTCATGTCATATCACTCCAACAACCAGCTGAGCAGAAGAATAGCTTTTATTTAGAAGATAATTTATATATAAAAAAAAACCAACTTGCATGTCAACATGTGATGCTCTTGTTCCCTCTTAGCACCTAGCAGGACTTTTGTTTCTCAGTCTTATTTGTCAAGAAGTAACAAAAACAGTAACAAGTCTTCAGTATTGCAGCTGTTTTGTAATCATGCTTTTATGCTGAATATGGATTCCTGTAAACCAAAAATAAAGTGCATACCTTTGCTTTACGCTACAGTCGCGTGCCTCTACGAGTTTCAGTGAAGGTAGGTCTGTCCAAGGAGACACATCCACACTTGTGCTCAAAGTTTCAATCCAGAATAACTGTGTGGTAGTATTTAGGCCTGGAAATGGTTTCCAAAAGTACAGCACTTGTTTTGCACACGGCTACCCAAGGCTTTATTTACTGGATCCTTCTCCTCCCATCTTGTCCTTTTTCATTGCCATGTTGCTCCCTCTGCTGGCTGCCTCACCGAACACGTACTGAAACCAGAAGACAGGCCTTCAGTAGAGGGCGCAACAGATCACTGACAAATGTAAACAGGAAGTACAACAGCTGAAATTAGGTCAGCTCCACTGTTTGAGAGTGTAAGTACATTCTTACATTTTAATTTTCCATTTTTGTTAGTATAAAAAAAACAATCAGACACTAAATGTCATATACATATAGTACTTTGCAAAGGTCTCGTGTCATCCCTTGTTGTTGTTTTTTTCCAAGTTAGACTTGTAAACCTTTACAGTGGTTTTAATCAATAATCCTTTAGAAATGTTAAAGGTTTTAGGGTATTTTACTTTTTTATTTTTAACTTTGCCAGTGTTTTTCCACTCATTTTCAGTCTAGTACCTGATTATTTTCAAAGTATTATTGTTTTTTTCTTTTGTGTGTGTGTGTTAACCTATTTGTTTGATTTTTGAATCATTCAGGCATGAAACTGATTCTGAACTAAAAGAATGAACCAATGTTGTGTCCACACATAAACAATTTTAGAAAAAAAAAAAACTTTTTGAAATAATTCTGTCAAGCAGCTTGTTCCAAAGACAAACAACAAAAACTTTTCATTACTTTAGGTAAATCTATGAAAAATACCAAACATTACACAGTTTGACACGTAAAAAAGCAATTGAGCACCAATAAGATGATTTCCAAAGAGCTACTGGCTGAAAATTTAATGCAAATTTGTGAGAATTTTTTAAAGACACGACTTTATAATATAGTTTTTACTTACTTATTTATTTACTTTCTGTGCAGACATAAAAATGAATAAATAAATAAAGTGTAAATAACAACTTTGAAAGACCTTCATAAGACCTGGAGAACTACTGACTGAGACATCTTTGAGAGGTTGAAAGAAAGTA
>NC_056503.1:12944304-12967273 GCF_014905685.2 Nematolebias whitei
GGTTCGCAGCCGAGTGCGACACAGCCAGGATGAAGATCAGTTCCTCAAAATCCGAGGCCATGGTCTTGAGCCGGAAAAGGGTAGAGTGCCCTCTCCGGGTCAGGGAGGAGGTCCTTCCCCAAGTAGAGGAGTTCAAGTATCTTGGGGTCTTGTTCACAAATGAGGGAAAAATGGAGCGTGAGGTTGATAGGCGGATAGGTGCAGCATCTGCAGTAAAGCAGGCGCTGTACATGTATGTCATGGTGAAGAGAGAGCTGAGTCAAAAGGCGAAGCTCTCAATTTACTGGTCGATCTACGTTCCTACCCTCATCTATGGTCATGAGCTTTGGGTTGTGACCGTCCATCCATCCATCCATTTTCTTTACCCGTTTATTCCATTTTGGGTCACGGGGGTCGCTGGTGCCCATGTCCAGCAATCACTGTGCGAGGGGCCGGGTACACCCTGGACGGGTCGCAAGTCCATCACAGGGCGGGTTGTGACCGAAAGAACAAAATCTCGGATACAAGCGACCGAAATGATTTTTCTCCGCAGGGTGTCTAGACTCTCCCTTAGAGAAAGGGTGAGAAGCTTGATCATCCAGGACGGACTCAGAATAGAGCCGCTGCTTCTCCACGTCGAGAGGAGCCAGTTGAGGTGGCTCAGGCATCTGGTTAGGATGCCTCCTGGACGCCTCCCTAGTGAGGTGTTCCGGACACGTCCCACCGGGAGGAGACCCAGAGGAAGACCCAGGACACACTAGAGGGACTATGTTTCTCGGCTGGCCTGGGAATGCCTCGGAATTCCCCCGGAGGAGCTGGCCCAAGTGGCTGGGGAGTGGGAAGTCTGGGCCTCCATACTTAAGCTGCTACCCCCGCGACCCGACCCCGGATAAGCGGAAGAAAATGGACGGACGGACAGATAGATAGATATGTCTGGTCCTCTGGCCATTCAAAAAAAACAAAACAAAAAAGGTAGAAGTGTTTCGTCTTTCATTTGAAATACTTCTTTAGTCTGAGGTGCTGTATTCAGCAGATAAAGGAACTGAAATTAAATCTGGGTTTCTTTTTCAGAAATAGATCTTGCTTAACTCGAAATGCCAGAAAGCTCCTTGTAACCTCCCTACCAGCCATTGACTATGGTGACATTATTTACACGAATACCGCTGCCTGCTCCTTGCAAATGTTGGATGCTGTCTACCATGGCGCGCTAAGATTCATGGTTGTAACTGCCGTACCCATCACTGCACCCTGTACATGGTCAGTTGGTCATCAATATCTAGGCTCTCACACTGGTTCATCTTCATCTATAAAGCCCTCCTTGGTCTGCTACCTTCTTATATCTTTTCCCACATGTCATGCTGTCAGTGCAGTTAAAACATGCGCTCTCAGGCCATCATTACCTGCAGCGCTCCTATAGTCCGGACTGAACTTTGCAAAAAAGACTTCCTACTCTGCTTGCTCCTGCGACCTGGAACACCTTGCAACAGGAACTGAAGCTGTCCACCCTAATTTATTTAAGGAGTTTCCAACATTTGATAATTTCAATAGAAAAATCAAAGCAAAATATGTTCTTGTTTTTAGTATTTCACCTTGTTTTATGACACCCTGATTTATTGTTTTATACACTACTCTTTATTTTATTTTTTATTTTTTTTCATTTACCCTTTATTTATCCAGGTGGTCTCATTGAGCCACGAGAACTCATTTCCAAGAGAGACCTGTTTAGGGAGCAGATGGTGGGGGTTAATGGCCTTGCTCATGGGCCTAGAGTGGGGCGAATGAGGGTGGAGGGAGGTGTGGGTGTTTCACCTTTTCCACCCACATTTTGATGTTGATGGTACCAGGAGGTGAACCTGCGACTTTCCGATCACAAGCCCATCTTCTAACCTCTGCGCCACCACTCCCCCATTTTAACTTCATTTTTACTGTAGTTTATTGATGTCATTTTTTACTGACTACTACTGTAGTCTGTACTTTATATGTTCTGTGTGGAACAGGTCCCTCTTGTAAATGAGTCCTTGTGGCTCAATGAGGCTAGTCTGTATAAATAAAGGTTGAATGAATGAATGACCCCCACTCCTGTTTAAATATGGACAATTTATTTTCACAATGATGTCTTCCTTCGATCCTCTCAAACCATCATTCCTTTCTACCCAGGATGTGAACATCTTCATCCCTGAACGAGTGACTGCTGACCTGGAGATGAGTGTAGACCACAGAGTCCAGGTCTTATGCTCTTCTGTGCTGCTCCATCCTTTTGGCCAGTGGCTGTTTAGTTTCCCCGATGTAAGACTGATCACCCTTCTGACACTGAACAGCATACACAACATTACTCTGTTTGTGCCGGGGGACTGGATCTTTGGGATGAACCAGTCTTTGCCGTAATGTATTTTGGGGTTTAAAAGCCACTGGGATGTTATGTTTAGAAAATAAACGTCTCAGTTTCTCTGATACTCCTGCAATATACGGAATGAAATCATTCCATATGTTGTAAAATTACAACAATACAAAGTCAATGATTCTGTATCATTACCACAATTATACAGAATCGTTCTGTATGTTGTAATATTGTGTATGCTGTTCAGTGCCTGGAGGGATGTGATCAGTCTTACATCTAGGAAACTAAACAACCACTGGCCTAAAGGATGTACCAGCATCCTTTCATGCTTTCCTTCCAGCATATTGTGAATAGCAAGTGTCCATTGTTAGGCTGATGTTCTTCCTTTTGCACGTGAACTGCTATTTCTGGCTGTCAGTATTAGACTGGTTGGTCCACCATGAACATTGTTAGGGTGCTAACAACAACAACAACCTAGCTCCATCTTAAATTCAAGATCTTATTGTTCCATACTTTCCCAACAGAGCACTTCATTCTTTACTGCAGGCTTACTTGTGGTTCCTAGAGTTTCCAAAAGCAGAATCGGAGGAACATTTTTCAGTTATCAAGCTGCTGTCTTGTGGAACCAACTTCCAGTTTCTGTCCATGAGGCTGACACATTGTTTAGTTTTAAGACTGGGCTTAAGATGAAGACTCAAAGTCTTTCAGATGAAAGATGAAACGTTTCTACACGTTTTTTTTAACCCATCCAGAGGACTTGACTTAACCTTGTTGGATTTATCTACCTGGATTATTGAGCATGCATCAGGACACATTTTTTGTAAATTTGTCTTTCTAAAAGGTCCTCATCCTTTTGAATCTAAGTCAAACCCTGGGCTGTACTTTTCTACTCTAGGAAAAGAAATCATTAGGAATCCAGAAGGCATTTGTTATTAGGAGAGGATTCTGAGCAACTTGTCATCAGGGAAGTGCTCCAGATAACTTTCCCTGGCAAAGTGACAGTGTGTAATTCAGGATGCTCTGACCAAAAAAAAAAAAAAAAAAGCTAACATCATCAGGAGAGAACAAATATTAAAGTGCCACCTGTCCACTAGACTTACAAAAAAAAGTGTTACGGTTCATTTGTGCATGAATATTTATCCTGACATATTATTATACTGTTGTACACACTTCAGAGTTCGCTGGTGTTTTTATTATATTGTGTAGAAGTCTTTGCTGCCACAGGTGAAAGAGTGATGATATTTTTACCCTTGTGCATGTGCGTGTGATCATGTGTTAGTTTCTCTGTCATGTTAGCAAAATATTTCTCAGTGAACAGATTTGAATGAAACTCCCAGAAAGTAAACACCGAATGTAAAGCTACAACTGACAAACTTTTTGAGCTGACCACATTCAAAGGATTCAAAGTGTTTATTTTCATGTGCACAACTGGAAACATGTTTCCCTGAGCAACAAAATTCTTACTTTGCTGTCAACAACACAGCACTGAGCAGGAGACTTCAGCTGGCTTCAACCAGCTGTTCAAAAATATTTACATATCGGTAAGAAAAAAGACAGAAGAATATTTTTAAATGGTTGAAAACCAAAAGTACCAACAAAGTAACATGTGGAAAGTGTATTTAAGGTAATTATAACATGAATTAAGGCAAAAAGATGCAATCAAGTGTTTAAGAGTCTGATGGTGCTTGGAAAGAAGGAGTTCTTGAATCTGGAGGTCCTGCAGTTTTCTCTTCTGTACCTCTGACCTGAGAGTAGAAGTGTGAATCGTCCATGCTGGGGTTGGGTGGAGTCCTTCAGGGTGGAGGCAGCCTTCCTGTGGACTCTGCAGTGATAGATGCTCTGCAGAGAGGATGGTGGAGTCCTGGTAATTTTCTCACTGCTCTTCACCACTCTGCAGGTGTATCGTGGCTCAGTGGGACTAACCTGTTTAAATAAAGGTTGAATGCATTGCAGTACAGTAATGCTGCTGGACCAAACTGCAGCTGGTTAAGATGCTCTCCACCACACAGTTGTAAAAGTTACTGAGGATCTTAGGTGACATGCCAAACTTCCTCAACCTTCTTAGGAAGTACAGCCGCTGCTGAGCCTTCTTAAACAGCTGTGTGGCGTTCACAGTCCAGGTGAGATCTAGTCAAGGTGACTAATGTGGATGCCCAGGTATTTAAAGCTGCTCACCCTCTACCTCAAGCTCTCGAATGAACAGTGGTTGATGATGTCTCCTCTCCTTCCTTATGTCTACTATTAGCTCCTTTGTTTGGTTGGTGTTGAGGGTGAGGTTTTAAATTGTAAGGCCTTTACTTAATATTTTAGCATCACCTGTTAAAATCAACACTATCTGCCCATAAAGGTATCTCATGAACAGCTGGATAGAATTAGTGAAGCTCTCAAAGTCATCACTGTACACAACTTCAGTTCACCAACATTTGGGCTCAGTTCAAGATGCAACTTAAGTTAGGTCCTCTAGACGGTTTCTGTTTGTTGATGTTTCATCTTTCATCTAAAAGACTTCAGACCGAGGAGCCACAGCAAACTCAGTCTCATAAATAGCACCTTCGCATAGTGGATCAACCAATTTGATGGTGCTAAGATGGTTTCTGGAGTCCACACTCTCCCCTGACGACTCGTCTGAGGCAGCCATGGCCAAAGTGGTTCAAAACATCAAACAATTCAGAGATGGCCCACGCCCACTTCAGTGATTCCTGAAGTCTGACATGATACCGTAATCATGAAAAAATATTTGTATGTCATTCTAAACCAAAGTGCATAGCAAAATACTGACTTTCTTTATTAACCTTTATTTAATCAGGCAAATCCCACTGAGATCTCTTTTGCAAGGAAGGCCTCGGCCTGAAGGCAGCCTAACATGCATGTTTTTATACTGTGGGAGGAAACCAGAGTATCCGGAGAAAACCCACACAAGCACGAGAAGAACACGCAAACTCCACCCAGGTCCAACCGGGTATTGAACCCAAGACCTTCTTACTGTGAGGCAACTGTGCTAACCACTGAGCCGTTGTGCTGCCAATTATGCAGGTGCCACTTTGAGCATGCACATAAGTATTTGTAAAAAGGCCAATTGCTGTAAACATCTGTGATGGTTTTCATGACCATGAATCAATTGCTGTATCAAATGATTATTTATAAATAAAGCAAAATGGTTATTAAACGATTACACTGGAATATTTTGTCATGTAGGCAAGACTAATGAGATGTGTTTTGCTGTTTTTTTGGGGGGGGCTCTGCGTTCAAACCACAAAGATTGTCAGTGTTTTCCATACTACCTAAAGTTAAACAACTTACATTTGTTAAAAGACAACTTACAACTAAGAAAAGCTTGTGATTCAGTGACATATAATAAATGAACTGTCCTAGCATTCACTTGAGTAAATACTCAATACTCAACCTCGTTTTTGGTAATCACAACTTGGAAAGCAATCTTTTGTCGGTGCTGGACCCTGACCATTGACTTAAAAGTGTGGCTCCCTAAGCAAGGTCACCATTTTGGACGCAGAACTGTAACCATGACAACTAAAACAATGTAACTAAACTGGAATGTATTCATTGTTATAGACATCTGTTTGGAAACCATCATATTAACTTCAGATAAGACCACGGAGAAAAATGTGGTAAAGCAAGCCATAATTTTATTTTAAAGAAATTACTTCATGTTTGCGTATTTAGGGGGAAGGGTGGCGGGTCACGACCCAGCGGATTGATACTTAATATTTGTGGACAAGCTAAACGTAACCCATCTTGAAGCGACTCTATCTGAACACAAGCAAACAAAAAAACAATTTCGTACGAATAGAAAACCCCATTTATTGCGCAAAGTAGCGTCTTAAACTTAAAACAAGTCGAAAAATGAGAAGTAACTAGTTCCTAAGCGGAAGAATAACGCGGATGTATATTGCGGTTGTAGGCCACTCAGCTGATGTGAAGCTAACAGGGACAGGGGAGAAAAGAGGAGCTGGTGCACAGTCTGTTACAACTACAACACTGGAACAAATAGGTAACAACATTATACCAAACGTTGTTTTTTCACTGACATCTTACGCGACATTCTTTACAACTTTCAGAACTATTTAGTGTGGATTTATATTAGCAGAATTATGAGTCGACGATGTAAAAATATCTCGAACCCCGTTGTTGCTTTCCTGTTTTTTTGTGTCAAAAATGTATCACATAGGCCATTTCTTTTTTCCCTACTTAGCGTGGACATGCTAGCTGCTAGTTGAATAACCTGTTAATACTGATCTTCTAACATAATAATCATAAAAAATAATTTGTATGTCACAGCGAAGCTGTTGTTTGTGAGTCTCATTACCATCCTGTCGAGCTGGCAAAGCGCAAGCCAGTGACAACAAATTGATTAGCCCACCAAGGTTAGCTGTTCTCGTTTGACTTAACGTCGCTACGTGACTGCCCAGCGGTAGCAATTCTGTTGTGACAAGGTTAGTTGTTTTTGATGGCAGACACGCGTATTATTGGGTACCAAACATTTTTTTGGTCAGCTATTTTGCTTGCTAGCGAACCGTCATTGAAGATTCGTTGTTATGCTTGGCTAAGCTAGCATTAGCCTGCTAATTATTAACTGGCCTCGCTGCTTGTCAGTTGAACAAGTTGTCTGTTTTTTTATTTAATTGAGTCAACATAAGAACTGTACGTTTTGTTGACTTACTGTTCACCTGTTAACCCTTTTCTGTTAGGCTAACATTAGCTAAAGTCCAAGACTGTAGCTGGTGCAGTGACAGGGAGCCTTAGCAGGCCTCAACCCTCATATTTTGCTAACGTTGTCCAGTACACATTTAGATCGACGGAGAGTTGCTAAGAAAGTGTTACGATATCTGCATACGGTAGTCGTGTCAGGTTTGTAATCCCACCAAACCTCATAGAAGGTGGCGTTTTGTGACAGACACGTCTTTTTTGTTGTCTTAAAACTTGTCAGCCATACTTGTGTGTCATAATAGCCCGAATACCAACCGAGCTCGCGTTGGTTTACATGTAGCCTGATAGCTTTATTGCCTCAAATCGCTTTCGAAAGACCGTCCAGCCGATGCTACCATTTTCGACGTTAAGTTAATTTCAAGTAAACGCTACTACCCTTCTGAGGACACATCATTTGCTATATAGCGAGTACACACTCTCGTTTTGTGCCACGAACAACTTACAAACGAAGTAATTGTTTAAATCTAGCAGTTAGATAAGTGCACCAATAGACACCGGTATCATAACTACGCAGTTCTATACAACCCGTGCTAAATTTAGCCGACGTTAAGTTAGTCAATTCTTTGGATTTGATGTCATATTATTCTCGAAGTTGCAGTGTCCCATTCTTCGGGATGTTTGTTGGGTCTTTTTGTTAGCTGCTGTCAAAACGAATGGCATGGCTATGATACGAGTGGCTGAACATGCTAACGGTAGTCGGTGGTGGCAGACGACTACGTCAGAAATGCAGGCCTCTGGAAATCCTGGGTGCATAAACTAGACCCTGTTCTTCTTCGTGGGCTTGTAAAAGCGACACGGGGGTGAGCGTCTAAAACTGTCGATCGCCTGATGTCTTTTGTTCAGTCAGATGTCACGAAGTGGCGTACTGGTTGTCAGAATGGGTCGAATAACAAAGACCAGGATGCGGTGTCAGAGCAGGCCTATCGTGGCCCAGTAAAACTGAAGTGTGGCGTATTTTGGTGATCAATATCCATGATATCACAGATGATGTATGACCTAATGGATGTTTCTTTTCTATGAGCAAATGTTAGGTTGTGATTCTGTTATCTTTCTTTTTTGTTACAATAAATCAAATCATTGAACTAGAAGTGTTCAAACAATCTGTTTATCCTCATTAGGCTCTTAATGCCCTTGAGAATAACATATGAATTCAACTATAGCATGTAAATGACATTTTATTTATTTTGTATTAAAGTAGTCAGTGGATCATTAGCAATAAGCTGTCTTGGTCAGATTTGTTTTATACTTGTCGTGGTACTTGTACAGATTAATTTCACCCATTATGGCTCTTGGGTTTTACTGAATTGTATCCATCCTCTTAAAAAAAAAAAAAAATATATATATATATATATATATATATATATATATATAATGACCTGCCCTCAAATTTCATTCATGGCATTTACTACAGTTTTAGGAGTTTTTAATGTTAAGTGACATTTTTTACATTTTATTTTAATTCTAGTTGCAACCTTTGTCTCAGCTCTCTGACCTGATTCAGCTCACACATTATCTCACAGGTTCAGGTCGTGAGGTCAGATGTTGTTAATGCCTTGCACCCATTTTACATCTCGAGGGAATCAGTCATTGTGAACAACTGCACCCCAACTTTAGAATGCATTATCCTATTTTTTCACAGAGCTTATATTCAATTGGCATATTAAAAAAAATTCTAAAGACATTTATATTTTTACATTTTTGATAAGCAGGCATTTAGTTAGACACAGTGCTTTAAATTTTTTTTTGTTCTTTATTTTACTACTTACAAAGTGCTTTATACACAGATCTTAGGTCTTGTTACAAGGTGAAAACATTACAAAATTGTGAATAAAACTATGTCAAGCAAAATGCTTAATTAAATAGAAAACATTGTTAATGATGAGTTTTGATTTAATTGCTCTATTTAATTAAAAAGGCATGCAAGAAATTATTTCTCACAAGTTCAAGTTTAAAGGTAAATTTGTGGTTACTGTAATATTTATAAAAATATGTTGAGCCAAAAATGTTAATGCTGAAAACAAGCATGTACCATTTCATCTTGCCTAACAAATTAGGTCATAGGTTACTTGTTTGTAAAATAATTTGAATTCTTAACCCACAAAATTTAACTGTATTCATTTTAGGTTTTGTGGGAACTGACACAAGGCTTGTCTTTTAGGTCAAAGAATCTTCACTATCATTAGTAGGATCTGTTAGTTTGTGTATTTTCTGATAGTAATTGTGTACATCTGGATGGACAAAATTGTGGGTGGGTGGGGAATCCTTTATTTTGAGTTTGCTGTTATTTTTGATCAATGTTTTCTTGTGGCTTTTGTCTTTATTTTTAGTGAATGGTAGTGTCTAGAAAGGGTATGTCCCTTCAGGAGATAGGTGCCAATGTCCAACCGGCCTAATTCCAATCCAGGGGGGTCACTGCGCCGTTCACAGAGGAACACTGCTGCGGCCCAGCCACAAGACCACACGGCAGCTGGAAGGTGAGTTTACCTGCACATTTACTCCATACTTTAAAAAATACATTAAAACATAGTTCGCTTTTGTTAAAAAAGCAACCAATGACTTATATTGTTTAAATTGAGTTTTTACTTGGGTGGCCACCGTAGGAAATTTGATATAATGTTAAATAACCTTAAAAGTGTCTGTTTACAATTAAAATTAGTTCTGTTCATATGTAGAAGTTAACTCTTTTTTAGCAGTGTAATCCAATATAAAAGGTGGTAATGATAGTAATGCATATGCAGTAAAGAAAAATGATTTGGGAAGTAAATAAAGTCAATCCTTTGTGGCTTGATTACAGAAACCCACACTGTTCCTTGCTCTTAAATGCACAACCTTACAGCTTGCAATCAGAGCAGGTAAAACAAAGCAAATTCCCCACCTGAAAGTAGGTGACACAATTCTAAGGCTCCCAAAGCCGCAGCCAGATCAGCCACTCACTTGACATTCCAGAGGGCACAGCTCAAGAAAGGACCCGTATTTTCATTTAGATGCTTAATGTGTGTGTAGAGTTGAACTGCATTTATTTCAGTCATGTATCTACAGGTCTCTTGTTAACAAGTCATCGTGATTCAATGAGACTAGCCTGTATAGTTTTTTTTTTTTTTTTCCATTTACACTTTATTTATACAGGTAGTCTCATTGAGCCACAAGAATGAGACTACCTTTATAAATAAAGGGTAAATGAAAAAAAAAAACAGGCTAGTCTCATTGAGTCACGAGGACTCGTTAACAAGAGAGACCTGTTTAGATGAATGAATCTTGTTACACTTTTGGGTTTTGTTCCACGTTAAGTTAAATACAGTTAAATATTGTTCTCTGAACATTTCTAGTTTAACAAGTTTCCTAAAATCACATTTCCTGGTTTCTTTTGTTTCCTAACAGAAGTGGTCTTACTCTGTCAGTGGCTTCGTTTGTGCTGCAAGACGACCAAGAGGCTGCAGGAACATCTGAGCAGGAGACTCTTTTTGATAGGAGACAGTCAAAAAGTAAAGGCACCCGAGGACTTAAACGAGGTGAAGCACCTGACGAAATTAGTGTCCTTGGTCCGACCCCTACCAAGAAGCCTAAATCATCCCTCCCTGCACCCAGAAATAACTCCTCAGAGGCCAAGAAAGGTCCTGCCAAGACCAAGAAAAGACCAGTTGCTACAGAATCGTCTGCATCGTCAGGCCGAAGTCAAGGCAAAAAAAGTGTGGCCACTGGGGCCCCTTCACTCCAGAAACGGAAGAAATCGGACACACTCCCCGGTCTAAGTAGCACCGCTGGGTCCCTCCCCAATTGTACCGAGGGCAGAACTGCAAAAGCCACCAAGCTGGCGTCCAAATCTGCCGCCTCAGCCAAAGCTGGGTGTAGCAACGTGACAGACTCCTCCTCCTCTGCCTCCTCTTCTTCTTCCTCCACCACAGGCTCCAACAGCGCTGCCACACAGGGCGCCCGCGTCAAACAGGGAAAAGATCAGACCAAGGCACGTCGCTCTCGATCCGCTTCTAGCCCCTCCCCTCGCCGAAGTACACGTGACAAGGAGCAGGCCAAAACTCCCAGCTCATCAAAATTTGAGTGGGCAACACGCTTCAACACCAAAGTCAATTTGCCAAAACCGAAACTTTCCTTACCTGGATCCTCCAAAACTGAGCCCTCCAAGCCTGGGCCATCTGGATTGCAAGCTAAACTAGCAAGTAAGTGTTTTCCTTTTATATTACTTTTCTGCATTCGTATGGAGTGCATCGATATCATCATCAATCATAATTGATTAAATATGTCCATTTAAAAAACAAACTTTTTTTTTTTCTCTGACAATTACGTTACGGGATTAGTGCCCAGCTTCAGACCTCACTACAAACTGTTTGAAACTTGTGCAACCGTGTTTTTAACTGCTCCACAGACGAGAATATTCAAGCAAATGTACATTTTAGATTAACCTAATAAATAAACTTGATTTCAAATTTATTTCAAGTATAAACAGACAACACAAAAGTTTTACGAAGAGGTTATCTAGACATGAGTTTAAGTTCCACAATGATCATTTGTATAAATTAAGGTTGCACTATAAATGCAGTATTATTGTCAAATGTTGAGATGACAACATCAGTGGCAATAAACCCACATGTTCTGTTATATTCCATGACCTGGCAGTGCACATCTAGAGAAGTGGGGTTACATCTGATTGACAAATTTGGCTTTTTTAGCAAACAATTTGAGTCTGCAATTTGGAGAAAAAAAATTTTTAAAATAATGTGCACACTGAAATTGTGATATCAATAAAATCTGTACGACAAAGAAAAGGAGATTCTATTTACACTGAGCATAAAAATGATCAACTTTGCTAGTCAACCCAAGATTTCAGGTTCTACATTAGTTCACATTATATGCCAGGTGTGTTTGCATCAAATTGCTTTTCACAATTAGGAAGCAGAATTAAAAGCTGGCAAAAAAGTATAAACCTGTGCGTAGATGAACAGGCTTATCAATATAATGCCACATGATTAAAAGAAAATTAGTCCTGACAATTTAGATAAATGTGCTGAAGGTGTTGCCTGTTAACACTGTTACTCTTTCAGCCCCAGTCCTGGCTGCTTTAGAAATGCTTTTCACCAAATAAGACATGGAAGATCAAAGGTCATTTTCTATCGTTTAGTGTCTGAAGTGTTTCATTCATCCATTGAAATATGAATCGGTATTTGAAGCATTTTATTAAATTTATTTTAGTATGAACACGGACATGGTGGCGCCGAGGTTAGAGAAAGTGGGCCTGTGATCGGAAGGTCGCTGGTTCAACTCAAGGTTCTTTGTCATTCGCTTCACATGTGGCACATGAGGTGGAATGAAATTGTGTACTCATTGTCCCATTTACACCCAAAAATAGCAAAAATATAAAGTATAAAACAAAGACGGTATACAAGGATCTAAGGTAGATGATAAACAATAATAATGTAATACAATACGGTGTATTAAACAGCAGCTTGCACATGAGTCTGTTGTGAGCAGATGGGTATGAATACAGCAGCGTAAAGGCAAGAAATCGGCAGCACAGATTAAGTGACATCACCAATTAAAGTGGCATTACAGTGATTTTTCTGGTTAGGGATGTATGAGTAACAGCTTCAGGGTAGAAGCTGTTCCTCAGTCTAGTGAAGGGGTGCCCACACTTTTTCAGCATCCAAGCTACTTTTAAAATGACCAAGTCAAATTGATCTACCTACTATTAGGCCCCGTTTACATGAGAATAACCTCTGGAAATGTTAGTGTTTTTTCAATGTTTATTGGGGGATAATAAACAAAAATGAGCGGGTTTACACAAAAAATGCTGTAGTTTCCATGTCAATCAGGTTGCCAGATAAGAAATGATTAACTATACTGCTGTGGCTTTAAGATGATAGTATTTTGACCTAAACTGTCATGCGCTGAGTAAGGATATTCTAAGATGAGGTGTGTGTTGTTTGTTGAACATGTGCACAGAAAATAAGACATTTTAAATTTATCTGGCAACCCTGATGCAGGGCTCAGCTGCATTCATTGTGCATGCAGTGTCTGCATGACAGTTACTCCAAACTGATGAATATACTAGCGTCTGTTTGGACCCTGGATTTTATTAATTTTGATCCTACATGCTGAAAAGGCTGAGTAGCACAGAAAACACTTTGCTGTTTGCCATTTATTATAACTGTTGTTAGTGCAGAAAAACTTGGGACTGCAACCGCCTGTAGTGCACATGTGCGACTTCACACAAGGAGAATTTTGGGGTGGGGGGGTATCTTCACTCTTGAGACCTGATTTGAGAGAATGAGGACTGTGACTGGCTGCCCTGCATATCAATCAAGTGACAAATTTCATAGTAAGGATGGCGTCTATTCACTATCTGATGTCTTTTTTTAATGCCATGCGGTCTAACCATAAAGGTTTTGCGATCGACTGGTAGATCGCGATTGATGTATTGGGCACCCGTGGTCTAGTGGTTCTGCACTTAATGCTCTGCAACCTTCTGCCTGAGGGAAGTGGGACAAAACGTGGGTGCTGGGTGAGTGGAGTCCTTCATGATGCAGGTGGCTCTCTTCCTGCATCTGGAGGTGTGGATGTCTGTGATGGTGTGGAGACTGACTCCAACAGACTTCTGTGCAGCCTTCACCACTCTCTGCAAAGCTTTTCTTTCTGCAGCTGCACAGCCTCCATGCCACACATTGATGCTGGAGCACAGGATGCTCTCCACTGCACACCTGTAGAAGGAGGTGAGGACTGAGCTTCTCAGACCAGCTCATCTCAGCCGTCTGAGGAAATAGAGTCTCTGATGAGCTTTCTTGATCAGGCTGATGGTGATCCCTGGACTGACAACATCACAATGTGGATGGGAAAGGTGGAAGCACCTACACCTGCCTCCACCCTCATTTGCCCCACTCTGGGCCCTTGAACAAGGCCCTTAACCCCCACCATCTGATCCCCCGGGTGCCCTAGATGGCTCCACACAGAGGGATGTGGTAGCTCAGTGGTCTGTGGTTGTATCAAGGACATCCGGCATAAAAATAATTGCCACGCCTTTGTGCGATTTAGTTCGCTGTGATGACCAAGGGAGCAGCTGAAAGAAAAATAACTATATTATTATTATTAGTATTATTAACATGTTGACACAGTTTGTTGCAGTATGGGGAGTCTAGTTCACCTTGCTGTCATCCACTTGGTAAAATCTAAGCAAAAGCAAGTCTTTACAGTTGGGGTAATAATTTCCATCCATCCATTATCGTTACCTGCTTCTTCCTTTTTGGGTCACGGGGGTCACCGGTGCCCATGTCTAGCAATCACTGTGTGAGAGGTAGGGGACACCCTGGACAGGTTACAAGTCCATCACAAGGACACATGGAGACAAATGAGACAAACAACCATTCACTCTCTCACTCACACCTAGGGACAATTCAAAGTTACCAATCAGCCTACCATGCATGTTTTTGGTCTGTGGGAGGAAACTGGAGTACGTGGAGAAAACACAGGCATGCACGGAGAGAACTGTGGAGATCAGCTGATCTCCATGCACAGCAGAGATCAGCTCATCAGTCGCAGGAGGAATCTTCTTCCACAGCTGTGGGCTGCACACAGGTCCTAAATAATTTTAAATAATTAATTTTAAATAAAAAAAATACATGCTGATTGTATGCTCATTCATCAGTCAGCCATTGTGTGTCATGTCCAATCTTACTTTGAAAAACCACAATAGAGGGAGTCTGCGAAAAACGAGCCGCGAGGTAGCGAGGGACTACTGTACTTTGATTTTTTCTTTTTCACATTATCTTTGTTTTCACATTAAAATAATAAAATAGCTGAAATTCATTCCTAACATAGTTATGACACAAATATTAATTTCTGTCATTTCTCTTCAACCCCTTGTATCTCCCAATAATCTTAGGATATCTGCAATTAGCTAGCTTAAGATCACTTGTACTGTAACTAATCTTTGTCTGTTTTCTTGTAACGAATACTTGAAATATTGTTCAATTTGTTGCCCACAGTATTTTTCCACAATTCATCCCACCGCTCAAGGTAAACCTAAATTATTATTTATGCAAAAAAATAAAAATAAAAGTGCACAAGCAGGCATTTTATGTTCACTGAGATGTCCTTCAAGAAGATCTAACAAGGTTGAGTCAGGTCCTCTGGATGGCTTCTTTGTTAAAACGTGACTCAGTCTTGTTAGATTTGTCTACCTGGATTATTGCGCATGCTTCAAGACACCCCCAAGAAGATGTTCCTCCATGTAAATGAGTTGTGTTTGAGAGAGACTTTTTTAATAACTTGTAAGGAGGGGGTTCCTTTACATGTCTTAACATAACCTGCTGATCAGTATTAAATTACTGTACAGATAAACCCAGATGTGAAGTGAATCAGTATTGTGCAACTGAAAGCCCCAAGTCAAACGTAAAGTCTTACATTAATCCTGCCTTGTAGTACATCCCCTTCCTAAACTGGGTCAGATCTCAATTGAGCACAACAGGCTTGAAACTAAAGAACAGATAAATACACAAATGCTGACAATTACTTGATCATAATGATGGGACAAACATATTCTTGAGATGTATTCAAATTTATTGTTAGCAACCATGAAGCAAATCAAATCCACGCTATACCTAGTCCCACACTAGGTTTATAAGTGATGCACTGGCCATAAAAACAGTCTTCCTAAAGTGTTTTCGCATTTTCTATCCTCTACTATTCACCATAAAGTTACCAAATGTGTTACAAAAATATAAATTAAACAAAGAAACTCCCTTCTCCAGAGTGTTTCTCCTAGGTCACTTGCCTTGGCAGGTCGCTCGTCTCTACGAGGATTTTTGTCGATGTGGGGGGAGGGGGGTGAGAGAAGCAGAGCACTACATCTGTAGCTTTTTAGCTAGCGTGTGTATTGCGTGCGTTAAGCTCGGCGCTACGTCTGTGCCGGCATTTGTCGAGGGGGTGTTTGTGAGGTAGGCAGGGGCTCTTGGTTCTGTTGACAGGGCGGGGTACACTCCTTGTATAATGGTAGGGAAAACACTGCTTCCTTGTTCATTGTCTAAACAATCAGTCACATATGGTGAAGGATTAATTAGTATTGACCGCATCAGTGTTTTTTTTTGTTTGTTTTTTTGTGCAGAAAAGTTAAGATTTCAGACAAACAATGCATTTCATTGAGGTTGACAAAGATAACGATACTAACACTGATATATGTTGACCTCTACTTTAGGTTTCTTGTTCTGGCTAAAGTTTTAATAGCATATGCTAGGTTGTCTAAATGTTAGCTTGCTAATTTGAGAGGCATGTAGCTAATGACATGTCATTATATATATGATTTTGCATATATTAATACACAGTTTGGTTCAATAGTATCCGAGAGTCATCCCCATCATATATTCCAACCCCTAACAGATGCATGTAATATTTGTTTAAAACATTGGCCCACACTACCTGGCCAAAAGTAGTCGCCACCAAAAAAACGTTATACACTAATATTTTGTTGGACCGCCTCATCAGACCACATGACCTTCTTCCATTGCTCCAGAGTCCAATCTTTATGCTCCCTAGCAAACTGAAGCCTTTTTTTTTGTTTTCAGTTAGCCTCACTGATTAGTGGTTTTCTTAAGGCTACACAGCTGTTCAGTCCAATCCCTAGAGTTCTCTTCACATTGTGTGTGTGGAAATGTTCTTACTTTCACTATTAAACATATTCCTGAGTGCTACTGTTGCTTTTCTTTAATTTCATTTCACCAAACGTTTAAGTGATCGTTGATCACGATCATTCAGGATTTTTTTCCGGCCACATTTCTTCCTCGAAGACGATGGGTCTCCACTATCCTTCCAGTTTTTAATAATGCCTTGGACAGTTCTTAATCCAGTTTTAATAGTTTCTACAATCTCCTTAGATGTTTTCTCTGCTTGATGCCAATGATTTGACCCTTCTCAAACAGACTGACATCTTTTCCATGACATGGGGAGTGGTGGCGCAGAGGTTAGAGAAGGTGGGCCTGTAATCGGAAGATCGGCGGTTCACGCCTCGGTACCGACAACATAAAAAATGTGGGTGGGGTAGGTGAAGTACCCACACTTGCCCCCACCCTCATTCGCCCCACTCTGGGCCTATGAGCAAGGCCCTTAACCCCCCATCTGCTCCCTAAACAGGTCTCTCTTGAAAATGAGTTCTCGTGGCTCAATGAGACTAGCTGGATAAAGGCTAAATGAAAAAATGTGTCTTTCAACATGATCGTTTAAGAAATGAGAAGCAACTCATTGCACCAGTTGTGTTAAATAACTTGTTGCCAGCTGAAAGATAATCATCCATGTAGTAATTATCAAATAGGAGGCTCGTACCTATTTGCTTAGTTAAATCCAGGTGACAACTTTTTCTGGCCAGGCAGTTAGGAGTGCGAATCTCTGTGTATTTCGATTCAATTCCAATTTTTGGTGTCACAATTCGATTCATAATCGATTTTTATTTTTTATTTTTTTTTTCTAATCCAGAAACGATTTTTCTATTGAAATGGTCATAAATTTTATTTCAATTATGTAACTGACAAGCTGAAAAGAATAAACAACAATGAAAACAAATACAACATTTATTTAAAACAATAATTTTAGGTTCTTTGCTGTATCAAATCTTTTTGAATCATTTTATATTTATACCAACAATAGGAAAAAATATAGGAGTGCATACAATTCTGTAACTTAAATTACTAGTATTAGTTTAGCTTAGTTGCCTGGATTTTTCAAAAAAAAAAAAAAGTAAATAAAATTAAAATCTAGGAACAAATAATTCATCCATCATTTTTACCCACTTCTTCTTTTACGAGTCACGGGGTTCAGTGGTGCCCATATCCAGCTATCACTGTGTGAGAGGTGAGGGACACATGGACAGATCTCAAGTCTATCACAGACAAATAATTCAAATATATAAATACAAAAGTAAACAGACTTCAGCCGACCATAGCATATTGACCTTTAACTCAAAATAAAATACATACTTCACAGCTTTTTTTAATCATATTGCTCTAACATTTGTTGTATTTTCAAAACTTAGCCTAATATGAAATATATAGACTTATAAAAATAATATAAACAAATTACATTAAGTTTGTTGTATAACTTGTCTATAAGTTTTAGTATAATATGATGAAAAAAGTTACCTTTGAGCTGCAGCTGCATCAGAGCTTCTCCCAATCCTTGTTTCATGTTGAAGTTGTGGTGCTGCTTTATCACAAAATTTTTTTTTTAAATCTACGTGAAGGAATAACATGGGTTGGGTCCAGCGTATTAAAAATAAAACTAAACCCCTTGTTAGGAATGCGCGATATATACGGTAGAAACGATAGAAATTTAGTCTACGATATAGATCTGTCTTATACCGGCTAACCACAGTAATGCTGTGTCTGATGTAAAATCAGAGTTGTCAGTTTAATCGTTGCTTTTTTTAGTTGAAAACTGTGCGCAAGTGGCGTTAGTCCTTTCTTCGAGAGCTAAGCGAAGCTACAAGCTAACTACGGCCGACTTGTCTTGTCGTATTGTTGCCGTATTCGGACGCATGTGCAAAACGCTGTGTTCTGTCTAAATTATTTATATATATTTTTTTTCTGTTGAAAGTTAAAGTAAGTGCAGCTTTAGAGCAACCTGCTCTCTGTTCTGTGAAAAGAACGCTGTGTTGTGTGATTTTATTGCGAGACCCTCTGGTCAAAGCCACAGATTCATTTTGTGTCAGCTCTCCATTAAAGCAGAAGGAGACGCCCACTAGAGGGTTGGAGGGTGAAGCGTTTCAGCGTACGCTTGCTGCTCTGTTGCTGTTCTTTTCTTAAGTGAGAATACTGGAAACTGTTAAGAGTTAACAGCATATTCTTTAGTTTAAAGCATATGGCTAAAACTACATTTGATATCTTTTGCACTGTTTTGGGGTGGCTGTGGCTGAGTGGTTAGAGCAGTCGTCCTCCAATGCGAGAGTTGGGGGTTCGAATCCACCAGCAGTCACATGCCGAAGTGTTCCTGGGTAAGACACTGAACCCCTAATTGCCTCTGAGGTGTGTCCCATCAGGGTTTGAAGGTGATAAAGCTCTGATTAGTCTCTTTAGAATGATTTGTTCTATTAGCGTTGTAGAGATCTAGTAGAGTGCTGTATGAATGGGTAAATGAGGACACAGATTGTAGTGTAAAGAGCTTTGAGTATCTTGAAATAAGATAGAAAGGCACTATATAAGTACAGTCCATTTACCATTTTGCACCACAAGAAAGAAGCCTAATACTTGATTTGTTTATTATTTAAAAACTCTGGACCTAGTAGTGGAATTTTTTTAATTCAAAATATGTGATGGCAAAAGGACACCCTATGATATTTTTTAAATTCCTATTGCAAGTTTTATACCAAAAACATATCGTGATATATATCGTTATCGCCACCCTTCACAATACATATCGTGATATGAATTTTATGCCATATCGTACATTCCTACCCCTCGCCTTCCACTGAGCTGTCTGCTTGTAAATCCTTTGTGATATACAGTAGCAGGAGATGGAGTGGGAAATCTTCCCAACCTTTGGGGAAGACTGAAAGTTTGTTGCAGAGTTCGCTGGTCAGCTGTTTCACTTTCATCTGCCGCACATTTTATCGTATTTCCAAAATACTGTACCGCAATTTTATTTTACACTTCTTGTAAGCAACCATGCTCTTGTTAAGCTCTGTCTTCCCCTGGAACATTGTAGGATCTGAAATTATTTTTAAAGACCATGGAGCAGGTTGAATCATGCTGTCCTCCTCCATGCTAGCAGGCTCCATTCAGATAAAAGGAGCTGGCTAACTAACTAGCTTGCTGTACGGTGGCCTACACGGCCTAATTCTATGGCGGCCAAGTGAACACGTAATTCGAATATGCAGTACGCTCAGGAGTAGGAGTGGGAAAAAAGCCTTAAAAAATAAAACGCATTTTAAAATTGATTTCTGGGCCTTTATAATCTATTCAGAATCGCCAGGACTAATAATCCATCCATCCATTATCTTTACCCGCTTATTCCATTTTGGGTCACGGGGGTCACCTGTGCCCATGTCCAGCAATCACTGTGCGAGGGGCGGGGTACACCCTGGACGGGTCGCAAGTCCATCACAGGGACACATAGAGACAAACGAGACAAACAACCATTCACTCTCTCACTCACACCTAGGGACAATTTAGAGTTACCAATCAGCCTAACATGCATGTTTTTGATCTGTGGGAGGAAACCGGAGTACCCGGAGAAAACCCATGCATGCACAGAGAGAACATGCAAACTCCACCCAGAAAGGCCCCTGGACCGGGGTTTGAACCAAGGACCTGCTCGCTGAGAGGCAGCAGCTCTACCAGTTGCGCCACCATGCTGCCCACTAAGAATCCATATTCTTTAAAAAATCTTTTTTTTTTGCACCCCTACAGGCGGTGTATAATGTGTCAAATGGTGTGCAGTCCTTCAAGAATCATTAGTTTCATTATTTGACAGATTAAAAAAAATCCCTTTTTCTGGTTTTTATGACATTGTCATTAGGAGTTGGTAGAATTTTAATCATCGTGTTGATTAGGTTATTGAGCTGTAATGCATTGTCTTTTATTTATAGGGGGATTTGGGCAGTAACGTTTTTTTTCCCCCTGGCATCATATTTTGAGCTTATAATCTAATTCCTAGTTAATGCATGTATTTGACATTTAGGGTAGAGCCCTCTATTGCAATGAAAAACACACCCATTCTTTATTTTATTTTTTAAATCATTTAGCATCAGTAAACAAAAATGTCAGATGACTTGGGGAATTATGGGTTGGGAATACATTTGCATGTCTTTAGAGCTGTCTTTTCTCATGTCACCTACAAAAGCCTTAAAGAAGAAAAAACATTCTTGTAGTCATTGGATTAAAACAACAAAAGCAACACCCAGCGGCACTGAACCAGTTTATTCATTTTTGGATTTTAAAATTGTTATGTTAAATAATTGTTGAAATGGTTACCATAGAGCATGATCATTTGTTATAGTTGAAATAATTTATTGTGCATGTAATGCTGAAAAGGGAAAGCCTGTTAACACCTTACTGTTTTTGCCAGGATTCGTATTAACAATTTGCACAGCTCGAAATCAACTGGGAAAGCATTTCAACCAGTCAGTTGCACAATGTTATGAACTTCTATAAGCGATAAGACTCAGAAAATTCTTGATTTAGTTTGGGGTCTGTCCGGCTGCTCTAGGTGAGTGGAAGGATAGTACCTCAAGTGGGCTCTATGTCATGGGCTCTGGCCCAAATGAAGACTCCTCCCAAGTTGGCTTTCACGTGTTGCCTCACCAGCTGACCAGAGGTTTGGTTAAGGGTAGGAAAGGACTTGCACACTGCTTCTCCTAGAACAAAAATTACTTCATTCTTGGATTGTCTTAATCACAGAACCTGTATCTTAAATTCTGTCAATTTAATCTTTTTTGGTGAGTAATGCTTTAACTGATCTAAAAAACACCTTTTAAAAGCTTAATGTCCTTGTGATACTTATATTATTGTTGTAGACTACACATTATTAAGTTTTTATCACAAAGATACTTACCGGTAGTTTACAGTCTTGAGGAAAATTTTACTAAAATGTGTTAAATGTTTTATTGCATGCAATTCTGCAGAAAGTAACAAAACTGAAAAGGCAAAGGCACTAAAGTCACTGATTATTATTTTGGTTTTCAAGTTTTTTAGTATTTTTTATAGTACTGAATTATGAGTCACTGATCTAGCATGAAGGTTGTCCCTTCATAGAGCCGTGGTCTTGCTGCTATTAATAACCCATCTGGCTGGTGGTACAAGGCTCTGAGAGGGCACAGCCAGTCTTTTGCTGCATTAAAAAGTAGTATTACATAGTCCTTAGCATCATTCACTTTTATATTAACTTTATTGATCAAGAGGATTTTTTTTGCAACTATAAGCAAAAACTGTCACTGTCTAGCTGTTCATTAAACATGTTTTTTAAAACCTAAGCTTAGACATAAAAAAAAAAGGTTTGTAAGCTCAATCATCCAGGTAGATAAAACACAAAAAAAGTTAAGTCACATTTCATAGTTGTGTTAGCCCAAAGTATGTTTATATCGTTATCCTCATGCTGTTTTTAGGTTTGAGGAAATCCCCAAAGAAGCGCAGCGAGTCTCCTCCAGCAGAGCTCCCCAGTTTTCGGCGGAGCACACGCCAGAAGACCACGGGCTCTTGTGCCAGCACAAGGTAAGAATTACAGTAACAAATATGTACTTAAGCTTTGTAAAAGGCATTCAGCTACACTCAGTATACTATGATTTTTTGCCATCTAATGTGAAGAAAATAACATTGAAAATATTAAGAGTTGAAATCAAAGGAAATGACTGAAATATAGCTATATAGCTGCTCCTTTTTTCTTCTCGCGCGCAGTTCAATTCAGGGCTTCAGACCTTTGGACCTTTTTTTTTTACTTTTTACCGTCGTTGGAAGCCCGACTGCCCGTCGGCGGGAGTAGCGTATTCGCTCTCCTAGGGACTGCGACGGTTTAACTCTGTTCAAAGGTATTTTCTGCTAATTCGTTGGGGACTAAGGCGGTTTCCGCCTCTCCCAACTTACAGCGTCTGGGTACTATGTGTGTGATTCAACACTGGTGAGTAGTGGTTTTTTTTTGCTTATATTTTGCTATTGGTTAGCAGTAGAGTTCGCTCAGCTCCTGTTTACTAGAGGCCTCCAACCGCGTGGTCGGTTGGCTGTGCTCCGAAGTTTGCTTCTTACGTAGCCAGCTGAGTTCCTGGCCTTGTTTTCATTGGTGAAGGCTAGCATTTTTCTCACCCTCTCCCGGTCATTTTCTCCAACCTCATAGACTGTTGGACTGAGCTAGCGGTGCTAGCCTCTCTGAGTTTTGGCCTTGTTTTAATTGGTGACGGCGAGCTTTCGCGCCCCCTCTCCCAATTGTCCTCTTTACCAGCTGAGCTAGCGG
>NC_056503.1:12967283-12985783 GCF_014905685.2 Nematolebias whitei
TCTCCCAATTGTCCTCTTTACCAGCTGAGCTAGCGGTGCTAGCCTCTCTGAGTTTTGGCCTTGTTTTAATTGGTGAAGGCGAGCATTCGCGCCCCTTCTCCCAATTGTCCTCTTTACCAGCTGAGCTAGCGGGGCTAGCCTCTCCGAGTTCTGGCCTTGTTTTAATTGGTGAAGGAAAGCGTTTGTGCCCCCTCTCCCAATTGTTCTCTTTTACCAGCTGAGCTAGCGGTGTTAACCTTTCCGAGTTTCTTGCCGTAATTTTTTCGTCCTATATCTTGGACATAGCTGGGTAAGTAGCATGGACGGCTCTCACTGCTGTACAGTCTGTGGAGCCATGCTCCAGACAGATGCATGTCACGACCTGTGTCCTGCCTGCCTTGGACTAGGTCTTTAACAGACTACTCAAGTAATCTACACATCGATTCCTAGGACACCTATCGATGTTTTTAATTTCACGTCGAGTATTCGTGGTGACGTCATTACGCCGCCGTTACGTCATTGCATCACGTGTCACGTGATCCGCACAAGGTGCGGGTTACAAAATGGATTTCTTCAAGCAGATGGATGGAGCAGAGCAGGTCCAGTCTTGACAAACGGGTAGAAATGCATCAATAGTCTGGAAATATTTCACTAAAGATGAATCTTCTGGTTCAACTACCGTAAGGAAACAGAAAATTTAACAACTTCCTGACTGTTTGGAGGCGTTGCGAACCGGTGTTATATGATATTTTGTGACCGTAGGGGGCGGTGTTGCACTGTTGCAGTTCACAGAGTATGGTGTAACACCGGGTCCAATCTACCGAACCAGAACCAGCTTCCTCTGACAATATTAATCTCTAAACCTATTTTAAAAAAATCTATAAACATATTTATCTCTAAAACTAAACTTAATGCGCACCATAGCTGGCGGTGGTGCGGAGTCGGACCCCCACTGTTTTAAGTTTTGTTTTTAACGTGCTGCACGTTTCTTCACGTTTGCAGTTTAATAATAATAACTAATAGTTTAGTTTTTCCTGTGACTTATTTGCAGTATGATAAATGGTAGGAGCATAATATATGCTCCCAATGTTTTGTTGGTCTTTTTTTTGTAAATAATGACCTTTTTTTGCAGTTTTATTTATTTATTTATTTATTTATTTTTGTATCTTTAGATCCTATGATGTCATCAAGTACTCGAGTTCTACTCGAGTTTTATCTTGTTAATGTCGAGTTTAAAAATTATGTAGTCGTTCAACCCCTACCTTGGACATGACCATCTGATGGAGGCCCTGCCAGAGAACCCCTGCATGAATTGCAGCTTCATGTCGCCTTAGCAGAGCCTTAGCAGGGCAATGCCCCCTCCACCTCCTCGGCATCCAAGGCGCCCGTCGGCTGACCCCAGCATGCAGCCACCGCCTAGGGGTCATAATCGGCCGGGTGGTCTTTACCCTCGTGCAGTTCAGCAAAGGCCCAGCAGGAGCTTTCGTGGGTCGGTCCACCGACCAGCTGGGCAGGCTCTGACTAGGGACTCTGGCCGCCCCACCACACGACCCCCAGGAGCCGTGAAGGGAGACGCTGATGCCACCGGGCCGACCGCTGGGTACTTCTCCCACCAGCAGCTCATTTACTGGGCGGCTCACGGCGTGGACCCATGGGTGGTTGCCACTCTGAAAGGGATGGGGTCGATCCAGTATCGGTATCGGCCTCCAATACCAGCATAATTTACGTATCGGATTTTTCCGATCCACCTGCCGATATTTCCAATCCATGATGCAAGTTGGCTTCAAACTATGGAATGAATTTCCTGAACGGCGGCGTGTCTCATGAAGCCAGAGTAATAAGACCCGCCTCACATTCAGGAAATCCATTTCATAGTTTGCAGCCAGCTACAACGTGAGGACTGAGTTAGCAGCACTGTGTCTAACAGCTAACAAACTTTTCATCTAAACATGTCCGCTGTGTGGAAGTATTTTACACTAGAAACACCACAAAACAAGGCAGCATCGTGCAATGTCTGCAGAGCCTTAGCGCCACATTAAACTGCTGTAAAGTTAGTTTTACGATGGACATTCGAGCTCCGTGGCTTCAGCGGGGCGCTGCTCTTTGCTCAACCCACAACAGGCGACTCGACCCCAGCCAGCCGCGTCCAATCTGCCCCGCTCAGTCTGCCCGTCTCTGAGGAGGGACAGACTGAGTGCGGCTACCCATCAGGCAGCCTGCTTTGGATTGAACAAGAAGAAGACATCACTGAAACCACGGAGCTCAAATGTTTACACAGAAGTTGCTAAACTTCATCATAATTAATGACCAACTCCTATCAGTTGTAGAAAACAAAAGATTTCTCAGCTTGATACTTGCAGCCAAGATATAGTTTACCCTCCAGGAGATATTTATCAGTACAACAGTAGACAATCATAAAAAACATATGATTTGAAAATTATATTAAAAACAAAAACGGCTACATTATAAAGTGATGTAAAATACTAAAAACAGGAACATGTCTGTTGGTTTATGCCATGAACTTGGCAGGTATTTGAAGCCATTTAACATTTTATTTTATTTAATTCATTTATTCATTTAAAAGAAACAAAATAAAAAAAAAAATCATTAAAAAGAAAACATTGAATGAAGAGTGCAGAAAGAAGAAAAATAATTATTATATCTGCCCCTTTAAAAAAAAATATAATATAACTTTAAACAATCACTTAAATTAATCACTTTAATATCCACTTTAAAACTAGGAATAAAAAGAAACATGTTTTGTGTTAGCAGAATTTAATTCTAACTTTAAAACTTATCCAACATTAATACAACTTACCTCAAGTTGCCTTTTTGGACATGCATGCATATATTTGTATAAATTGTACTTGAGAGGAGATTATTACAGCCTCATATAAAATCAATAATGATGATCATATCGGAACTGGATCGGTATCGGCTGATATTTAGGTATCAGGATCAGATCGGAAGTAAAAAAAAAAAAAAAAAATTAAAAAAAGTGGATTGGTGCGTCCCTACACTCTGACCCATGGTTACAGACTACAGTTCCGACGGCGGCCCCACATCTCACGCCAGGTCAAGGTGACTATAATCACCGACCCGGTGAAGGCTCAAGCACTAGACCAGGAGTTTTTTGCCCTCCTGGTCAAGGGTGCAATTGAGGCAGTGGACCCTCTGTAACAACCCAGAGGCTATTACTCGACTTACTTCCTCGTGCAAAGAGGACGGCGGGTTTCGTCCCATTTTAGTTCTACGGGGACTCAACCAGTACCAAAGGGTGCTGCCCTCCCACATGCTCATGACAGCTGAGATCCTTCAAGCTGTCACAAGGGGAGAATGGTTCACGTCTATAGACCTGAAAGATGCTTATTCTCATGTGCCTATTGCGGCAGTACATCGCCGCTTTCTCAGGTTTGCCTATTGGGGTCATAACTGGCAGTTCCGGGTACTCCCATTCGGGCTCTCTCTCTTTCCCCGAGGGTGTTCACTCGGTGCGTGAACGCAGCCCTCTCTCCTGCAGGCCTACGGAGTGTAGGTTCTGCTGTACTAATTGATTGGCTTCTCTGCGCCCTGTCTCGGGCCTGTGCCTTTCACGACACGAATCGCCTGCTTGCTCATCATGTGTTCCAGTTGGGCTTTCATGTCAACCCGGAGAAGAGCTGCCTGATCCCTTCTCAGACGATCACCTTTCTTGGGTGGCTTTGGATTCACCCTCCATGAGAGCTCGCCCATCCGTTCAAAGGATGGGCGGCATACTCCAGTTGGTCAGTCGGTTCAGGCTTGGCAGGCAGCTCCCCTACGTTGCCTTCCAGCAGCTACTAGGCAACTGACGTCAGTCAGGTGGTGCCCTTAGGTCCGCTGTCACTTCGCCCCTTGCAGAGGTGGCTCAACAGCTTCGCCTGGATGCCAAGTTGCACAGGTATCACAAGCTCACAGTGACATGGTCACGTCTTCATGCCCCGAGTCCATGGAGGGACAAAGATTAGTTGTCCAGGGATGTCCCCATGGGAGTGGTAGTGTGTTGCAGGGAAGCGGTCACGACGGATGCCAGCTCCATAGGATTGGGTGCTGTGTGACAACGCAGAGGGGTTCAGGGCCACTGTGGTTAAAGGACCGCTCCAACCATATAAGGAGTTGGAGCTGCATTCACTGCATTTGGCACTCAGGTACTTCTTGCCCCACCTGGAAGCGGGGCATGTTCTCATTCTGTCAGACAACACCTCTGTTGTCTACCACATCAACCACCGGGGGGCGCCAGGTCAGCACAACTTCTGAGTATGTCCAGAGAGCCCTTGGAATGGGCCTCTCCTCACCTGTTCACCCTGCGGGTGGCATACTTACCAGGGCGACACAGTCAGGCCGCAGACTTTCTCTCTCGCCAGGGGTCTGCTCTGGGAGAGTGGTCCCTCGACAGAGACATAGTGCTGATGATCTAGTAATGTTTTGGTCAGGCAGAGGTAGACCTGTTTGCGACATAAAAGTCGACTCAGTGTCCCCTATGATACTCCCCTACCGGGACGTCTGGTGCGCTGGGCCAGGACGCATTAGCCCATCCTTGGCCAAGGGTCCTCCTATATACCTTTCCACTCCTTTCTCTAATTCGGTCGACCCTTCAGGGAGTCCTCAAGGAGGGCCACAGGGTGCTGCTGGTGGCTCCGTATTGGCCAGCATGACCATGGTTCCCACTGCTATGGGGCCTTTGTCAAGGTGTCCCATGGTATCTTCCGACCAGGAGGGACTTGCTGTCTCAGTTGGGGGGACTGATAAGGCACCCCAATCCTCAACATCTTCGGCTGTGGGTGTGGCCACTGCAAGGCTAGGACAGCAGCTGACTGGAGTTTCGAGCCCCGTTAGACACACCATCCTGGGCGTTGGGGCACCCTCTACTCGTCAGCAGTACGAAAACATGTGGCGTCTGTTTTCCCAATGGTGTTTTGACCACAATGAGGATCCAGTCTCCTGTACAGTACCCACCATTCTGGAGTTCCTCCAGTCTCTCCTAGGTAAGGGTCGCTCTCCTTCGACGCTTACAGTTTATGTACCGGAAATTTCATTTAATCACGCCGGCATCAATGGTCATATGGTGGGGAGCCTTGATCTAGTCTCTCTTTTCTGCGTGGTGCCCATATGTTGCACCCTCTGACAGCTCCACGAGCACCAGGTTGGGATCTGCCCTTGGTTCTCGAAACTCTTTGTCGCCCTCCTTTCAAATCTCTGGCGCAGGCGGACCTCAAGTGGTTTTCATGTAGACAACCATTTTGTGGGTTATGGCCTCAGCAAGAGGGTCTGCGAGCTACACGCTCTCTCTCAGCTCCTCATGTCTCGGATGGTGCCCTGAGGGCTATGATCTTACCTTGTGGCCAAACACCGTATTTGTACCAAAGGTATTATCTCACTCTCACTATAACAAACTGTTGAGGCTGGCACGTTTTCAGCCTACACCTGGCGAGGGGTCTGGATTATTGTGCCTAGTGAGAGCACCCGAGACATTCGTTGTAGTTCCTGCCGTTATATGATATTCAGACCAGCTGTCTGTGTTACAGAGGCCCTACGTTAGTCTATCCTCTTTCTAAACAGCACCTCTCCCACTGCATCGTGGATGTCATCTGCCACGCCGCAGGGCACGACCCCCTGCCTGTCGGCGTGAAGGCACACAAGCGTGTTCGCTTCCTGAGCTGCCCTGAGAGGGGTTCCAATGGAAGCATTATGTGTGTTGTCGCATCATGGGCTTCCCCAAGCACATCACCAGATTTTACAGAGTGAACGTGGCCACCCCTCATCCCCTGGGCCAGGGTCTTCTGCAAGGGTCCTCTGGGCCTCCTCAGTGAGGTGTGTGCTCAGGATTCCTTGTGACATCGTTGGTATTAGTCATTCAGTGCTTTCAGCACTGCCCTCTGGCTGTCAGGAGGTATGAAATAGAACGAAAGTTACGTATGTAACTACGGTTCTATGAATCCCGGATGATCGCCAGAGCTTCTCTGTCACTCAGAATCCTTGCATTCTGTGAGAAGATCCTGTAGGAACAGAGCTGCGGATGACGTCAGGCTATATAGCCTCTGATTGGTCATACGTGTCACACCTGTGACTCCGTTAATATTATTACTCGAGCAGCGCATGCGCAAATAGAACATTCAGTGCTTTCAGCACCGCCCTTTGGCGGTCATCCGGGATTCATAGAACCATAGTTACATACGTAACTTTTGTTTTGAAACCATAACTGTTTAAAACTGTGGTATATTGAAACTGAAAAGTGTATTTCTGACCTACTAGATTTTAGCCTCTGTTACCTTAGTAACTTGACAAGGTTGCTCACTTGTAAGTTTTAAATTTGAACTCGCCACATCACTGGAACAGGACTGGTGTGTTATAAAGATTCAATTCAGTTTATTTATATAGTTGTCACATCAGATAGATAGTCACATCAGAAGTTGTCTCAAGAGCGCTGTACAAAAAACATTCACATTTTGTGCATTGTAAAAGCCAATTAGTAAAAGTTATCTATATAAGGAAGTCAGCAGATTGCGTTGAATCTTCACTTAGTCGCAGTCTCCCATCCTCAGCAAGCACATAGGAAACAGTGGTAAGGAAAAACTGCCTTTTAATAGGAAGTTGGGATGCTTGATTCTGTTGACGGCGTGGCGCCCTTCTTGGATAACAGTAGGGGAAAAACTGACGCATATACAAAGTAAAGAGTATTGGTCCAAGCACTGAATCCTGAGGAACTCCATGACTAACTTTGGTGTATGAAGATTTGTCGTTTACATTTACAAACTGGAATCTTATCAAATAAATGAGTTAAACCAATGTAGAGCCGTTCCTGTAATCCCAATGTCATATTCAAGTCTCTGTAATATAATATTGTGATCAACTGTATCAAATGCAGCACTGAGGTCTAACAGGACCAGTATAGACATATCTCCATTGTCACAGGCCATGAGAATATCATTAGTAACTTTCACCAGTGCTGTTGCTGTGCTATGATGAGCTCTAAACCCTGACTGAAACTCTTCAAACGGACTACCGTAATTGCCAGGATACAAGCCACTACTTTTTTCTCACATTTTGTACCCTGCGGTTTATATGCAGGAGCGTCCAATTTTTAACCTATAATCTATTTAACCCCACCATCTGCTCCCCTGGGCACCCTAGATAGCAGCTCTCTGCTCCACACAGAGGGCTGTGGTAGCTCAATGGTCTGTGGTTGTATCAGGAAGGACATACGGTGTAAAAATAATTGCCAAGTCTTCGTGCGACTCACTTTGCTGTGGTGACCCCTGATGAAGGGAGCAGCCGAGGGGAAAAAAGAAAATGTCAAAGCTTGGACTCTGAGCATATCTTCCAGGTTGGCAGATATGCTGCTAATCGAAAAATGACGATAACGATGGAACAAGTTTGCTAGTCTGTTTATAAAAAATCTGCAGGGACCACTATTTTGTATGTAGATTTACTGATGAAAGAGAATATGCTGCACTTTGTGTTTATTTTACTGTCGCTCATATTTTCCATCTGTTTGTACTCGTGTAACAGTCGGCGGGGCTCAGGCCTGGGCAAGCGCGGGGCAGCTGACGCTCGCCGACAGGATAAAATGGCTGACTCCGACAACAACCAGGATGGAGCCAACTCATCTACTGCTCGCACTGATGAGACATCACAAGGAGCTTCAGGTAGATAGACCAGTTTGTTGCCACAATTCAAGCCACAGCTCAAGATGGATTAAGACGCAATAATTGTGTAAATTAGAAGACGAGGTGTAGTCAACAAAAGTAGGGGTCAAAGAGATTATTTTTTTCCTTTCCTTTCCTACATCATTAAACCTTTTATCAAGAAATTTATTTTTGCGTAGCAAAAGCTAACAACTTTTGGAAATGTTATTTTTTTCTTTTGATTTTTTTTCTTTAACCGTTGCACATTTTTTATTTATTATTGTTTCTTGTCCAGCTTCAAGCTCAGTTGCTGGAGCGGTCGGCATGACCACCTCAGGAGAGAGTGAGTCTGACGATTCTGAAATGGGAAGGCTTCAAGGTGTGTCAGAACGCTGTTTTTAACCCTCAGAGGGTCTCATAGGGAAAAATCAGCCACACATTTATTTTTGTTGGTTTTATTTAATTTTTTTGGTGCTGTCAATAAACAATTGTTCTTGACAAAGCCTAAAAATCCTTTTGTTTGTTTGTTTTTTGTTTGTTTATTTTATTTATTTAGATTTTTTCAAATGCTCCCAGTAACTTTACTGCCCCTAGTGTTCTTTAGGGGAAAAATTGACCATGAAGAAATCCCATTATATATGTATTTTCTGATCCCATAATTGTTGTATTATAAAGTAATGCATTCTTTTCAGATTTTTTTTTAATTACTTCTATCTCTATACTTTCAATATTTAGTTGTCTTAAAAAACAGAAAAAACATCTCTGACCACTGAGCGACATGTAAGTTTGACTGAACAAGGCATAATTTTCAGCTACCAGATTTGGAGGGTCTGTATGGCTTGATGACCTTACCAATACTGGAATAAAAAATAATAATAATTTTGGCCATAATTTACTGTTTTAAAGGACTGTTTTCCTAAAAAAATCAACATTTTTTTGTCGTTGATTTTTAAAAATACTTGTTTTTATTTATTTATTTTTAACTAAAGGCCCTTAAAGTGTTAAAATGTTAGGTTTTTATTTTAGGATGAGAGATGGCTCTAAAATTGACCAATATATTGTGGGAAAAAATGCCAAATAGTATTTTTAAGCGGTTATGTTAGGTGTTTGTTCTATTTTTATTTTTCCCCCTAAAAAACACTTATTGTCATAAACTTGAGGACCTTCTGAGGGTTAATCTCATTGGCAAGTGAAATTTGTTTTTTTCCAGCTGTTGAACATGTTTACTCCCTAAAGCTTGGTATTTCTTCTTCCTGTAGCTTTACTGGAGGCCAGAGGTCTGCCACCACATCTTTTTGGCCCCCTCGGACCCCGTATGTCACAACTTTTTCACAGGACCATTGGCAGTGGAGCTAGTGAGTAGTGGTTTTTTTTCATAGGTTCAGTATGATGCATAAGACTCGTCTTTTGTTACTTAGGCTATCAGGCTACATAACTCCTCTGAAAGGTCCAATGACTGCTGTTTTTTAAGTTCGGTTTCCTTGTTTTCAGTCAATGAGCACCTTATTACAGTTTACTTAACCACTCACACCTGTACTGTAATCATCTAGTTTTCATAGTGCGATAACTACTTTTTTTCCATTTCTTTTATTTGTTGTCATAAAGTTTTAGTACTTTTCTTACCTCCTATAAATTTGTCTTACTGTATTTATTCTGTCTTGTCTTTTATTGTATCTATTTTTTCTTATCATTGTGTTGTGTGATTTAAAGCAGCTTGAATTTTCTTATCTTATTTATAACCTACTGAATAAATCTAACTCTTGTTTTTCAGGCTCCAAGGCTCAGCAGCTGCTGCAGGGCCTTCAGGCTACAGGTGATGAGTCTCAACAGCTCCAAGCTGCAATAGAGATGTGTCAGCTGCTGGTGATGGGCAACGAGGAAACACTCGGTGGATTTCCTGTAAAGAGTGTTGTGCCTGCATTGGTAAGGTTTATTTAGTTTGGTCAGTAATGTTTCTGTAGTTGATGACAGTGACAGCTGTCAGTATTTTGAAGCTCCATCAGACAAATGTTTTACTTTGCTTGGAATAATGTGAACGTGATCTAACAGGGTTAAGTCAGATCCTCTGGACGGATTCTTTCTTTTTTGAAACATTTCTTTATTTCTTTTATCCAAAAGACTTCTTCAGTCTGAGGAGATGCAACAAACTCAATTGTATAAATAGCGCCTTCTCATAGTGGATCAACCAGTTTGCTGGTGACATCCAAAACTAGTTCACATGCAAAAGGAGGACCGTCAGCATATCCTGATGCATGCTCAATCATTAGCATAACAATTAGAGCCCTAACAATTGACCTTAGTGCCCTGATGGCCGCTTGCTATTCACAGAGGGCTGAGTGATACTTGCGATAACGGCATTGTAAGATAGGGACAGCTGAACATGGAGGCCTCCGTCATTTGTCACCCTCTTACCATGCTGTTATTGCAAGTAAACTGTTGAATACATTAACATCTCTTTGGACCCTGGATTTTATTAGTTTTACTCCTACATGCTGAAAAAGGGTGAGAAGCACAAAAAACCCTCTGCTCGCTGCCATTTTTTATAATTGTTGTTAGTGCAGGAAAAAATTTTGGACTTCAGCCACCTGAAGTGCGCATGTGGGACTTCACACTTGTGGAACATTGCACACCTCCGCAGTGGGTTCCCCTGAAAATCTCCACTCTGAGGGGCCGTTCACACTGCACATATTTTGAGTGAAACCTCACCTTTCTCTCTGTGGTTCTGCTGTTCATGTACACATCAACAGTCCCCCCAAAGGTTTTTCAACCCAGGTCTCGAGTGGAGATTTTTGAGGCGACTGCCCGCTGAATTTTTTTATTTATTTATTCAACATCACAAACTTTATGTCACACAAACACTGATAATTAAACTGAACACTATTAAAAACATGTTAACCGAACTTTAAACTACATTAATGAACTGCACCCTTCCTCTTTGTTGTTGTCCTGGATACTGATGTCATGTTGTTTATCTGGCTTGTTCAGGCTGTCACTCCTTTGCTTAATGTAGATTAAAACATTGAACGGATTGGAAAAAAGAATTGAGGGGAATTTTAAATAAATAGTTCATCCAACATCTCTCTTTTCGATGTCCTCCTGCACCGCACCTGGGCCACGGCTCTTTCGGAACCGTTCCGCCTCTGGTGGGAGGACAGCTTCTCCTCGCAGGAAAAATTAAAATTAAAAACTAGGTTGTTGTGTAACTGAGGTAATCACAAACTAGCATTATTAAGAAATAGGGCTTTAACAGACTACTCGAGTAATCTACACATCGATTCCTAGGACATCTATCGAGTTTTTTTATTTCACGTCGAGTATTAGTGGTGACATCATCACGTCGCCGTTACGTCATTGCGTCACGTGTCACGTGATCCGCACCAGGCGCGGGTTACATAATGGATTCCTCCAAGCAGACAGATGGAGTGGAGCAGGCCCAGTCTTGGCAAACAGGTATAAATGCATCAATAGTCTGGAAATATTTCACTAAAGATTAATCTTCCGGTTCAACTACTGTAAGGAAACAGAAAATGAATCAACTTCCTGACTGTTTGGAGCTTGTTGCGAACCGGTGTTACACCATATTTTGTGACCACTGTATATTGTGACCGTAGGGGGCGGTGTTGTATGCACTGTTGCAGGTCACAGAATATGGTGTAACACCGGGTCCAATGACCGAACCAGAACCAGCTTCCTCTGACCTTGTTTCACAAACAAAAAGCAAAAAATATTAATCTCTAAATCTATAAAAACATATAAACATTAATCTCTAAAACTAAACCTAATGCGCACTACTGCGGAGTGGTCGTCCACCCCACTGTTTTTAAGTTTTGTTTTTACGTGCCGCACATTTCTTTTACTTTTGCAGTTTAATAATAATAACTAATAGTTTAGGGTTTTTTGTGACTTATTTGCAGTATGATAAATGGTAGGAGCATAATATATGCTCTCAATGTTTTGTTGGTCTTTTTTTGTAAATAATGACCTTTTTTGCGGTTTTATTAATTTTATTTTTGTATCTCGAGTACTTGATGACATCATAGGATCTAGAGTTCTACTCGAGTTTTATTATGTTAATGTCTAGTTAAAAAAATTATGTAGTCGTTCAACC
Source organism: Nematolebias whitei (assembly GCF_014905685.2). Taxonomy (NCBI): domain Eukaryota; kingdom Metazoa; phylum Chordata; class Actinopteri; order Cyprinodontiformes; family Rivulidae; genus Nematolebias; species Nematolebias whitei. Next base: position 12,979,014 of record NC_056503.1, read on the forward strand.
CCTATTTAGAACGTTGATTTACCTACTGTAGCATTCATTGCGCGACAGCTACTGATTAGCACCAGAATGGGAAGCCCAACATCATCCTCATCAGTGCTGGTTCGCATAGCGACCAGTGGAGCTGTTTGATGAAGCGGTCCCGATTGGCATCAAATCAATCGATTCGTATCCAAAGTCCAGCTTTAACTTGTTGTTAGTTGGGCTTTTAGCCCAGTGGAAAGTCCTTACAGAGAGCGGTCCGAGGCAGCATGCATGCGCATTAGGCAAATATACAAAATTCACAGCGCCAACTAATGACCCGGCATGGCAACTACAGCGGAATTGGTGGTGGTGGTGGTGGGGTGTACAGCAGTTACATGTAAACACAAAAGGCGCTCCGTGTCAATGCTGATTTTTTTCCTCAAATCAACATCCGAAAAAAACTACATTTCCCACCGCCCTGTCCGTGTAAATGGGGCCTGAGACCTGGATTCAGAAACCTTCGGTTTCAGAGAGAACAAGGGCTGTTGTCGTGTAAATGAACGGCAGAAAAACTGTGGTTTCACTCAAACACATTGTGTAAACAGGGACTTAACCTTGTTAGGTTTATCTACCTGGATTATTGAGCATGCATCAGGATAATGTGAACTTGATTTTTAACATTTTTCAGTTAAAAGTGCAAATTAATCTCACATTATCAGATTTCTCTATTTCATAACATTTTAACACAAACTGTTTTTTTTTTTTTCAGATTACACTGTTACAAATGGAGCATAACTTTGAAATTGTAAGTAAAATTAGTTTTATATCTGTAAAATATACATTTTAAATGCAACTGTTTATGCACACTTCTTTCATGCACACAGATGAATCACGCCTCACGAGCCCTCACCTACATGATGGAGGCCCTCCCTCGATCTTCGGCTGTGGTGGTTGATGCCATTCCCGTCTTCCTGGAGAAGGTAAAAACAAAAAACTTGTCGTAAATGTCTGACAATAATAGGATATTTCAAAACACTAATGGCTTGCTTTTTGACTGTAGCTTCAGGTGATTCAGTTTATTGACGTAGCAGAACAGGCACTGACTGCCTTGGAAATGTTGTCAAGACGACACAGCAAAGCAATTTTGCAGGCTGTAAGTATTGTTTATTTTTATTTGTCTTTATTTTCCATATAACTTTGACCTCTCCTCCTCTAATCTCCACTCTTAACGTTGTTTCTGTCAGGGTGGGCTTGCTGACTGCCTCCTCTATCTGGAGTTCTTTAGCATTAATGCTCAGAGAAACGCCTTGGCCATTGCAGCTAACTGCTGCCAGAGCATCACTCCAGACGAGTTCCACTTTGTTGACGATTCTCTCTCGTTGTTAACTCAGAGACTCACACACCAGGTATGTATGCTCAGTATAAGACACTGTTTACACAAGAACAACCTCTGAATACGTTGGTGATTTTTCAGTGTTTATTGGGACGAATAAACAAAAAAAGAGCAGGTTTACATGGAAACGCTGTAGTTTCCATGCCAAAGTTGCCATATAATGAATGAACTATTGTACTGTCAATTTAAAATTATATATATATATATATATATATATATATATATTACCCAAACTGTTGTGTTGAGTGAGGATGTTTCGTGAACATGGAGCACAGAAAAGGAGGGCGTATTAAAAAACATGTATTCATGTTTTTCTGGCAACCCTGACAATTCCTTGCTCAGCTGCATTCATCGCACAAGCAGCATCTGCATGATCACGGTTACATTCACTACCATAATGTTGGTTCCTTTGGACCTATGGTTTTGCTGCTTTGGCTCCTACATGCTACATTTATTGTTATTTGTTAATGCAGAAAAACTTTTGACTGCAGTTGCCTTTAGTGTGCATGTGCAGCGCCACCATCGGAGTATTTCCTACCTCTGCAGGTGTTCCCCTTATCTCATCTCGTATATCACATCTGATGTGATATAAGATGGGGCTATATCGTCTATATCGATATTTCCACGTTGCGTTATAATTAGACTTGAAAATCGGTTTAGTTCTTTTTCTCCAGTCTGTGCTCATCTGCACGCCCCCCCTCCTTCTCCCTCACTGAATACAAACACACAGCCACGCACACGCTTCCTGCTTCTCCAGGTAGGTGGGAGACATTTAGCACAACAAGTAAATATGGGAGATATGAAGAGCAGCGTAGCAGATGAGCAAAAAGAAATACAATGACTGTTCTTTTGGAGATGATTTGGATTTAAATTGGCAGATGAGCAGCAGAAAAATGTTTTTTGTAGACCATGTCGAAAACAAGTCCTGACAAAAGGTCGGAACTACAAATCTTTTTCACCATTTAAAACAGTGCTATAAGTTAAGTTATAAGCTGCAGCTCTGACTGTGTTTTCAGCCTCCTTCCCTGAAACAAACCACGGTATAAACTTATTTAGCCATGCTGTGCCTTATGAGAGGAAAGGTGAGAGGTGGCACGACATTAATAAATCAGCAGCTTATCATATTGCTAAAGGCCGAGATGGTGTAGGGGCAGGGCAGCCGACTCGGGACCCTAAGGTCCTGGGTTTGATCCCCGGTCATTGCACATCTCGTGGTGTCTCTGAGCAGGACACCTAATCCCAAATTGCTCCCCGTGCACTTGCATAGCTGCCCACTGCTTCACCTGGGTGCATCCCAGGTGCGATGGGTTAAATGTAGAGAGCCATTTTCGTCTTTGTATGGGAACATACAATGATGGCAACACATAGCACTTTATTTATTTATTATTTATTTAATGACACTGTCCCAGTCTCAACTGTGGAACAAAATGGCTAAAGTTAGCCATCTTGTTAGCTGCTAAGGACCATGTCATTAGCGATATGATAAGCTGATGATTTATTAATGTCACGCTCTCACTGTTCCTCTCATAAGGCACAGCACGGCTAAATGAGTTCTGACCTGTGGTTTGTTTCAAGGAAGGAGGGGAGGGCCTACACATTAAGATTATGGTATTTAAATTAGAATCTACGAGGCTCTGTGTTCAGATCTATCGAAGTGTCCACAGGTGGGCTAACGCCAGTTTAGGTTAAACTTGTTTAGGAGAGCAAACACACCTCGATGAGAAAGAACAGAATGATCAATGTTAAATCCAGACAGTTTCCATGAATACAACTTCTGTTTGTGTGTACACATTCTAATTTAGTTATGTGTAATATATTAGGTGAAAATGTGCACATTTATATTCTTTGGTACAATCCGATACTGTATAACAGCTCATCTCATTAAAACTATAACTGTATCATCAGACAGTCTCAGTAAAAAATACCCAAGGTTCATAAATGTTGCTTGTTCTCCACTCTGCTAAACCCCTTTCTTTTCCTACCAGAATTTAAAAAAGATTGAGTTGTAAGGGGGATACTGGCTAACTTTAGGCTGAGGGAACAGTCATCAGCATGTCTGGTTTGGCTCACTGTTGCGAAGGCTGTTTGCTGTTGTAAGTAAAAGAAAACCCTAATTGTAGGTGCAGTGTTCTAAACTGACAAACGTTGTGGCATTCATGTTGTGTATTATGAGAAAAGTAGTCATGGCTTCATATTCCTTATTTTACTATTGCATTAACATTTTAATCTGCATTTGTTGGACATGATACTACAAAAATATGACATCATTTTGTTAATAGGGGCTTTAATTTGTTCCACATTTGCATCACAGCAACAACTGAGAGGCTCAATGGGATTAAACTGTATAAATAAAGGTTAAATGAAAATGCAATTCAAGAACAAAGAAGGGCGTACAAAAATGTAGTTTTATTGCATAGCATCAAAAATGTTTGCACTCAAATATTTAAATAAAAAAAAAAGTTTTTATGATAACTCAGTTTCTCTGGTGCGTTTTTCAGGATAAAAAGTCAGTTGAAAGCACTTGCCTCTGTTTCGCCAGACTGGTCGACAACTTTCAACATGAAGAGGTCAGTAACTTCAGACATTTAAGCGACGTTTGTCTGTACTTGTATACCGGTGATTTGTGTTTTACCAGCACTAAATGGCTACCTCAGTTTCCTGTCTTGTTGTCCATCAAACGTGTGCAATTGTGTTTTATTGGACAGAACCTGCTGCAGCAGGTGGCATCACGAGACCTGTTGACCAACATTCAGCAGCTGCTGGTTGTCACCCCTCCTGTTCTTAGCTCGGGGATGTTCATCATGGTGGTTCGAATGCTTTCCCTGATGTGCTCCAACTGCCCGAGTCTGGCAGTCCAGCTCATGAAACAGAGTGAGTAGCTCACAGCTCAGCTTCCTCCACACAACGTTTTTAAACTAAACTGCGGAAACTAGAACTTTGAACTAGCACAGCATCCTGGTTTAAATGATGAGCACACTGTAATTATTGAGTTTTGAGATATTTGCTCTTGTAGACCTAATTGTTAACTGAGAACATTGTCTTTTAAACTGTGTTTAGTGTTATTTTATAGTTATTTTCATGTGACTTTTTAAGGTTTAAAATGACATCCAACTGTTTTGGACCTTCTTATGAAAACTAGAATGTGTGATTGTAACAAAACAAGAATCTCTCTTCTCTCTAAACAGACATAGCAGAAACCCTTCGTTTCCTCTTGTGTGGTGCATCAAATGGGAGCTGCCAGGAGCAGATTGAGTTAGTTCCCAGAAGCCCTCAGGAGCTCTATGAACTGACCTCCCTCATATGGTAATGTATATTTTTGTTTGCATCACAGTGGACACCCAAGAAATATGATTTTTATTTTTTTGTAGATTTGTTGGTGCCATTTCTTTTATAATCTGAAATCTGCAAGAAAATGTGCATTATAGATTTAGAGGAAGGCATTTCTGATTTATACGAAGTTTGGAAAGTTTATTCTATATTGTTTCACGATCCTGCTGTACATTTTACACACAGCGTGGATGCTTTGTGTAGGGCTGACAAATTGTAATCCCCCTTGCCTATAAACTTAAAAATAAGAATCATTTTACACAGTCGGCAACATTACAATAATCATTCTCTTTTATTTACTCCTAAATAAATTCCTTATAAGTGGATTGATCGAACAAAACACTAAAAAAATAAACACTTCCTTCTCTGGTATTTTAACTTAAGAAATATTTTGCAGTTTTTTTAATTAAATTTTTTCCTTGCAGTGAGCTGATGCCCTGCCTTCCCAGAGAGGGCATCTTTGCCGTTGATGTAATGTTGAAGAAGGGCAGTGCTCAGACAACAGAAGGTGCAATCTGGCAGTGGAGGGATGACCGGGGCCTCTGGCATCCTTACAATCGCATTGACAGCCGCATTATTGAGGTAAAAATTACAATGTCACCTGCAGGTTGTGTATTTTACACCTACAAATACTATTTTATGTAATCTATAGGTGTGATGGTTTCAAGTAGTTTAAATATCAACACAGATCTAAAATTAACGTTTTATAAGGGGTTATTGCAGACATAGAAATCACCACAAAATGTGATTTGATATTTTCCAGGGGGGAAAATAATGTCAAATTTATAGTAGAAAAAAAACATCAAATGAGATATTCAAAAAGCGTTCAATACAAAAACAACTGGACTTTATTTGTAACAGAAGACGTTTCGCTCCTCATCCGAGGAGCTTTCTCAATTCAAAGAGCAGAGAGTGAGAAATTCAGGTTATAAGGCTGAGTGAGATAAGACACACACACATATGTAGATTGGCAATTCACACCTAAACAAACTTAACAGTGTTAAGTTTATTTGAGAGAAAAGGGCCTTTTGTGTTTATAGAAAAAGTGTTAGATCTTTGAGTTCCGCTTTTAAAATGGATTTTTGTTCAGTGTATTTAAAATAGTTCTCTGCCACAAACGGATCACAAATGTCTGAAAGCCAACATTGCTTCTTCGATTTGAGATGACTAGCTGAATGATAAATTATCATTCCGGTTAAATTTATGCATTTACTTTATTTTTGATTTAAATGTTACTTTAACATTCAGACTACTTGCAGTCTGTAAAACTTTGTCCTGTGGGAGTTACTAATCGTGTGTTTGGTGACTGCCTTGTCCCGCAGACGGCCCATCAGAACGGAGAAGATGAGATCAGCTTGTCAACTTTGGGTCGTGTCTACACCATTGACTTCAACTCTATGCAGCAGATCAACGAAGATACAGGAACAGCACGTGGAATCCAGAGGAAGCCCAACCCTCTTGCCAACCCCAATACAGGTAATATAAATATATTTTTAAGTAAGTCTATGTGAAGAGGAATGTGAAGAATCCTGATGCTTTACTAAGCTCATCACATGAAGTCTAAATTAAATCTCAGCATCTGAAGAAGTTTATTTATATATATATATATATATATATATATATATATATATATATATATTATTTATATATTATTTATATATTATATATTACCTGAAAATCTGCAGTTTTTTTCTCCCACTCTGCGCCATCACGCAGCCCCTCTTCCTTTCCCTCACTGAATGCAAACCCAGTTCCTCACCCACTCCCCCTGCCTCCTGCTGTGTAAAACTGCTTGCTGCTGCAGCTCCTACTGTGAACAAGCTAGATGCGGGGAAAAAAATCTCAATTTATATGGGCAATTGTTGTCTTTGTCCTCTGTTTTAATCACTCTTTGTTAAAATCAAGTCTATCTTGTAAATGAGCCCCTGAAGCTCAATGGGATTAACCTGTACAAACACACACAAACTGGGACCCTGTGTACATAATATCGCTCCACCACATGTACTACATGTGGTGCGAATGACAAATAAATCTCTCTGACTCTGACTCTCAGATTCTGACTCTGTATAAATAAAGGTTGAATGAATAT
>NC_056503.1:13005783-13060560 GCF_014905685.2 Nematolebias whitei
ACATCTGCTAAGTTCATGGCATAAACCAACACAGACATGTTCCTGTTGTAAATATTTTACATCACTTTATAATATAGCTGTTTTTGTTTCATTTTTTTTTATATATATAATTTTCTTGTAATTTTCAAATCATATGTGTTTTATGATTGTCTACTGTTGTACTGATATCTCCTGGAGGGTAAACTATATCTTGGCTACAAGTATCAAGCTGAGAAATCCTTTGTTTTCTACAACTGATAGGAGTTGGTCATTAATTATGATGAAGTTGAGCAGCTTCTCTGTAAACATTTGAGCTCCGTGGCTTCAGCGACGTCGTCTTGTTCAATCTGCAGCAAGCGGTCTGATTTCAGTCAGCTGCGCTCAGTCCGTCCCTCCTCAGAGACGGGCAGACTGAGCGGGGCAGATTGGACGCGGCTGGCCAGGGTTGAGTCGCCTCTTTCGGTTTGACCAAAGAGCAGCACCCCGCTGAAGCCACAGAGCTCCAATGTCCATCGTAAAACTAACTTTAACATGGTTTAATGTGGCACTATGGCTCTGCAGACATTGCACGTTGCTGTCTTGTTTTGTGTGTTTCTAGTGTAAAATACTTCCACACAGCGGACATGTTTAGATGAAAAGTTTGTTAGCTGTTAGCCACAGTGCTGCTAACTCAGTCCTCACGTTGTAGCCGGCTGCAAACTATGAACTGGATTTCCTGAATGTGAAGCGGGTCTTATTACTCCGGGTTCATGAGACACGCCGCCGTTCAGGAAATCCATTCCATAGTTTGAAGCCAACGTGCATCATGGATCCGAAAATGGATCGGTCACATTGTCACCGATACCCGATCCAGAAGTTTTTCCAATATCTGTACCGATATTGATATCGGATCGGTGCATCTCTACAAATCATGCTGCAGCAACTTCTGCCATTTGCCCAGAAAGTCCTGCTTCTTAAAATGAATATTTAAAGTGCAAATCAAATGACAAGAGTATGACATTCAGCTAACTGAACCTAATTAGGATTACAGTTGCAGTTTATTCTCTATTCTTTCTCACTAGTTGGAATCCCTGTGGTCAGTTTGATGATATTATTCCTTTCTGCTGTTTTTAGATGGCGTTTGTCCCAGCATCATCAATCCCTTGGACACATACCTCACTTCAGAGCCGCCAGAGACAATAACGTTTGACGACCCCTCTTTAGAGGTCACCCTGCTGCTGAGGGTCCTTCAGTCCATCAGTCGGTACTGGTTCTACCTGCATGATGTAAGTCTTTCCTCACAAGTGATTTAATTTGAACATGGTCTTAATTTGTAACAAAGCTGGTAGAAAAACGTTTGGTGTGAATATCGTGCATAACTATAAATTTAATTCAGAAGCTTGACTGCTTCACAAAGCGTACTTTTTTTTTGTAGAATGCTGTGTGTAAGGAAATTATTCCAACCACGGAGTTCATTAATAGTAAACTGACTGCCAAAGCAAACCGGCAGCTACAAGACCCACTGGTTATCATGACGGGGAACATCCCTACCTGGCTTACTGAGCTTGGGAAAACCTGGTGAGTCGAGAAAACGTGCAATAAAATATTTTAGCACTTACTGAATGAAGTAAATATGAACCAAAATGTATGTATCATTGCTTTGTTGTCACAGCATCTTTTTCCTCTGTTTCCACAGCCCCTTCTTCTTCCCCTTTGACACCCGGCAGATGCTATTCTACGTAACTGCTTTTGATCGGGACAGAGCCATGCAGCGCCTACTGGACACAAACCCTGAGATCAACCAATCAGATTCTCAGGACAGCAGAGTTGCACCACGTCTCGACAGGAAAAAGGTGGGCTTCGTTTCGTAGAAAGAGTTGCAGCTTTGACTCATATTTGAGAAGTTCGCTCAGTGAAAACCAACAAACTGGATGTCCTTCAGTAAATGCACTCCAGTTGCCATCGGCCAAGCCGTCACCTTTTATGTCTTTACAGAGAACGATAAACCGTGACGACCTCCTAAAACAGGCGGAGTCTGTAATGCAGGACCTTGGCAGCTCCAGGGCAATGCTGGAGATCCAATATGAGAACGAGGTACTCTTCTTTTCTGTATACTGAAACAAACAAATGATCTTTTGTCTGCTTGGGGCATAGTTAATGTTTTATTTTTCTTTCTTTCAGGTGGGCACAGGTCTCGGTCCCACTCAGGAATTTTACGCTCTGGTGTCCCAGGAGCTTCAGAGGGCTGATCTTGGTCTTTGGAGAGGTGAAGAGGTGACTCTGGCCAACCCTAAAGGTACCACCCTTCATCCTGTAAACTTTGATCCAACAGAATGTGGTTTATCTTTTTACTGTAGTTATTTGATGTGAGACCATTTTATGGAGTGATTCATAATGTTCTTAGACGCACTCTCACCACTTGGCGATCGATCGGTCGGTCATCAGTGACAATTCTAAGAAATGTGCATTAAAGAGATGAAGATCCCTAAATAAAAGTAATTCACTTGAACCTTTTCAAGTGTCTGAAGTTTATACAAGGCATACAGTAGTCCCTTGATTATCACGGGGTTAGGTTCCAGAGACCCCCGTGATAGGAGGAAAACCATGAAGTAGGAATGCTATATTTATTTTAGTATTTATATATTAAGGCTTTATAAACCGCTCTCACACTCTTGAAATGTTCTAAACTCTTAAACCCACATAATTTTAACAACATGCGTATATGTTCTGTACAGTACTGCAAAATTTTATATGGGGACTCATCAGCCTTGGTTCTGATCAGTTCTGATCAGTTCTCTGCATCTGTTGAGCACCAGATGCTTTAGGAGAGAGCCGGACCTTCAGAGAGCCAGCACCAAACCACACAGTGGTCCTGATCGAGTCCAAATAATCCAGAGGAATCCTGATGAAAAATGTCTGGGTGAGCTCTGGAGAAGACACCGGACCTCTCAGCACCACCTCCCCGCTGGAGAGGCTCCATGGGCCAGCAAACAGCACTCAGACTGACCGATGAGGCTGGAAGTAGTTCTGGTCCAGTTGTGGTCGGTTCTCTGTATTTACCGAGTACTGAAGTCATTATGAATAAGGACCGAACTTTTTAGATGGGTTTGGATCAAATCAAAACTTTCCCTCTATTTTGACTGAAAACAGCAGGCTGGAAGCACTGTTGACTTCTGGGTAATGAAGTTCTTTTGGACTGGTGATAACTACAAAATGGTGGCGCCTATCTGTACTTTTATTATTTTTTTTGTTAACTTTTTATCTATACCGTCCCAATCACGCGAGTAATATTAAAGTTGACAATCGATAAACATGAAATTCAAGCCGTAAAGTAGCGAGGGACTACTGTATTTATATAATTAGTTTTATTTGTGCTGCTTGTGACGTAACTGCTCTTTCTCTTCTGTCCTTCCTCAACAGGAAACCAAGAGGGGACGAAGTACATGTTCAGCTCCAGAGGACTGTTTGCCGTTCCCTTCGGCAGAACGACTAAACCAGCACACATAGCCAAAATTAAAATGAAGTTCCGTTTCTTGGGAAAGTTAATGGCCAAAGCCATTATGGATTTTAGACTGGTAACCACTACTTTTGCTAATAGAGACATTGTTTCACCCAATCACAAGCACTTAAATTTGAGTTGATTTTCTACCACCTGTTGGATATTATATCTCGCTTAGGAAAGTTGCGTGTTGTAAACATTTTGCTTTAACTCTTTATTTTCCCCTAGCTGGATCTGCCTTTAGGACTCCCTTTTTATAAGTGGATGCTACGACATGAGATGTCTGTGGGCTCTCACGACTTGACAAACATTGATCCTGGCGTGGCCAAGTCCATCCAGCACCTGGAGGATATCATCCGTCAGAAGAAGAAGTTGGAACAGGACCGGTCCCAGGTAAAAAATAAAAAAAAAAGCAGTTTGATAGATTTGTAAAAAATCATTTTTAAAACGCAGCTCTTCTCAATGCCTGTAAACCATTTCAATGCCTGCTTTCCGGTGAACCACATTACCATGTAAACAATTCTTCCCTGCAGACTAGAGAAACCCTACAGCAGGCCCTCGAGAGCCTGAACATGAACGGCTGCTCTGTGGAGGAACTCGGTTTAGACTTCACTCTTCCAGGATTCCCAAACATCGAGCTGAAAAAGGGAGGCAAAGACGTCCCAGTCACCATTTACAACCTCGAGGAGTACCTCAGGGTATGTGGTACACCTTCGCCTTCTGTTGTTCTTGTGCTTTGCAATTATACACTGTTTTGGTCATGCTTTTTTCTTCTTCCTGTAGTTGGTGGTGTACTGGACTTTAAACGAAGGAGTGTCGAGACAATTTGAGTCATTTAGGGAAGGGTTTGAGTCCGTCTTCCCCTTGCATCACCTACAGTATTTCTATCCAGAGGAGGTGAGAAGCTGTTTTTAGATTATTTAAATCTGTCATTTATTCTATAAATAAATAGTTATTTTTACATGCTAAAAAATATGTTCCTGGTGTTTTTTTTTTCTTCTCTCTCTCTCTCTCTCTCTCTCTCTCTGTTTTTATTTACTCACCACTTCTCACATTTCCTGTAGCTTGACCAGTTGCTGTGTGGCAGTAAATCTGAGACGTGGGATGTCAAAACGCTGATGGAGTGCTGTCGACCGGACCATGGCTACACACATGACAGGTGCAGTAAGACCCTAACCCTCCTGCTGCTCTTGAGTTTAGCACTTCAGTGTGAAACCTTAGTCATGTATTTGGTTTTCCATGTCATAGTAATTGTAATGATCATTGTTTTTGATTGTTTTCAGTAAAAGACAGCTGGAAAAGTTTTAAAGTCTCCTGAAAAACTTAAAAAAAGAAAAAAAAGAAAAGGTTTTTAAATGAGAGATGAAATATTTATATCCAGTAGTTCCTCGATTATCACGGGGCTACGTTCCAAACACCCCCACGATGGGTGAAAAACTGCAAAGTAGGAATGTTATGATGAAGCTTCTGGATCGAAGGCGAAACATTTCAGCACAAAAAAAGAAACGGTCCAGATGACCTGACTGAAAAATGTTGGATTGAATACCTGGATTATTGAGCATGGACTTTGTTCTAGGAATGTTATATTTATTTTAGTATTTATATATATTTTAAGGCTTTATAAACCCATCCCACATACTTGCAATGTTCTAAACTCTTAAACCTACATCATTTTAACAACAAACGTATATGTACTACAGTACTGCAAAATTTTACTCACCAGCTCTGCAGACCCTCAGCTCAGTTCCGGTTCTGCAGACTTACCCTGCAGCAACGAAGCCCACCACCCAGTCCAGGTTCATGTGCACGTAGATAATTGAGCTTCAGGAAACTTTTTTCATTTTATTTTTATTTCTACACGTTAGTCCCATTGAGCCTCGGGGACTCATTTACAAGAGAGACCTGAGTTTAACAGAGTGATGACAACGGTGGACAACAAAGACGATCATAAAATGATGCGTACAAATTGAAAAGAACAAGTGAAAATAAAATGGTATTTAAAAAAAAAAGTAACAAAAAACTCAGCTAGGTTGTAAGGCGGTGTAGAAAACTAAAAACAGGAACATGTCTGCATTGGTTTTTGCCAGGAACTTCACAGATGTTTGAAGCCACTTAGAGAGGTCAAGGTCGAGAGCTTCAAATCTTTTTGTAAGATGTTCCAGGAAACAGGAGCGGAGTAGGAGAAGGACCTTTTGTCTAGTTCAGTCCTCACTGAGGGAACACTGCAGGGTTGTTTGTGACTTTCCTGCCACTTCTGTGAGCTTTATAGATTGTTACTTCTGACTTTATGTTACAAAACTTTCCCTCCATTTTGGCAGAAAGCAGCGGCCGGAAGCACAGTTGACTTCTGGGTACTGTAGTTCTTTTGACTGGCGTTACAGTGTAGGCTTATTGAAAGAAAACTACAAAATGGCTGCACCTGTCCTAAGGGTTTTTTTTCTGTTAACTTTTTATCCCGTACTGTCCCATATCACGTGAGTAATATTAAAGTTGACAATCGTGTGTCGTGTACAATCTTACATTGAAAACCCGTTAAGTAGCGAGGGACTACTGTGAATGGTTTTACGAGCCAAAATTTATTTACCAGTTATTTAGCGTAATATTGAGTCTAGCAATAAGAGAAATGGTTCGTGCTTTAAACTGGTTGTGCCAAAATAAATCAACAGAATATTTACACAGAATTGGCACTCTTGCATATTAAAGTTTGAAAATGAACTCTGTTGTCTTGGTCTTGTGTTTGTGCAGCCGTGCCATTCGGTTCCTGTTCGAGGTGCTGAGCAGCTTCGATGCGGAGCAGCAGAGGCTCTTTCTGCAGTTCGTCACAGGAAGCCCGAGGCTGCCTGTTGGAGGTGATCAAATAACAAGTTTCACTTTTTAAACACGGCAACTGAACCTGCAGTTTGCTGCTCATTCACCAGAGCTTTTTTATTTTATTCATACTCGTGTTTGTGTGTCAGGTTTCCGGAGCCTGAATCCACCTCTGACCATTGTGAGAAAGACTTTTGAGTCGACGGAGAACCCGGACGACTTCCTCCCGTCAGTCATGACCTGCGTCAACTACCTGAAGCTGCCTGACTACTCCAGCATAGAGATCATGAGAGAGAAACTGTTGATTGCTGCTCGTGAGGGCCAGCAGTCTTTCCACCTGTCCTGATCTCTCCACATCTCACATATAAATGCCTTCAACAGCGACTGATGAAATCATAACTTCCTTAGTTTTTTGTTTTGTTTAGTTTATTTTATTTTTTTGTAATCACATACATTAAGGCTATGGGGGTATAGCCTTCTTGTTAGAGGAAGCAGCTTGCAGAAAAGTTAAGACTTTAAATATATATTTGCTGCCCCTGTCTCTCCAAAACAAAACAAAAAAAGGAAAAATATATAAAACATAAAAAAAAACACAAAAATGGAAAGTTGTTCCATGACTCAGAACTGAAAATATAAAAGAGAGAGTAAAACCTATATCAGTAGTTGAATAATGTTAAAAAGATGAATACATCTGGGTGACATTTTAAACTGCATTGCTACGTCATATTTAAAAAAAAAAAAAGGGATGTCGTCTCTCCGGAGCGGTGGACAGCTTCCTGGGTGTTGGGGAGGACGAGGGGAGGGGGGTGGTTCATTGAGCAAGCTAGGTTTTCTTTAGCTCCAAAGATCATTTGTACAGACAAATTTACAGACTTTGCTCATTCTACACATTTGATAGAATAGCTCTTTGTTTTCATGTCTCAGTTCGTCAGTCGGACATTTTGTTCTGTATTATACTGGCCCCAGTTTGTGTGTTGCATTTCAGTTCAGCCCCCCCACCCTCATGTGTCTCTTGCTTCAACTTGTGAAAACGACAGTTGCAGTTGGTTGGATGTGGGTAGAGGAGGTCATATTATCGTTTTATTTCTTTACCGCCCTTGTTTGGATTGTGTTCTGGCCATCCTTTATTATAAAGAGCTTCAGCGTAATTGAAGAGTTGTAACCGACGTGTTGATCTTCGTTTTGCTCTTACTTTGATGGAGCTGGCGTCTTTCTGTTCGACCCCACAGGATCTGCGGGGTCCTTCTAGTAGACCAAGCTCTGAGCGACCCCTCAACACACAATGTAGCTGGGCACAACATTTGGCTGGTCTCATTTTATCGTTTCCTGGCCAGGCAACATTTCAAGTTCATTTATGAAATAAAGTATATATGCAGTTTCACACCCTGTTTGAGGTGAGAACTTCTGCGTTACCTTATTTTTTTTTTTAATTTTCTATATTGTCTTCATTTCTTGCTGTAGTTGATTCTTTTTTCTTTGCACTGCTGGCTTGGGACAAACCGTGGTGTGCACTTGCAGTCTGTGGCCAGGCGAGGGCGCCACTGTATGCTTTCCTGGCCCGATCGTTCATGTGCTGGTTTCTAAGATCTGCAATAATTTACTGCATCAGGTTCTTGTTTTTACCTGAACATAAATAAAGTAACTGTTTGACTCAGATTCGTTTATATTTGTATTTTTTCCATCTTTGTTTTTTATTGCTGCATGTTGTTGTTTTCCTCTTGTCCAGTGAAGACTTGACGGTTAGTTTTTGTCTTGTTCTGTTTTGGACAGGTTTTACTCAGTTGCTATGGTAACACCATTTAATTGAGTCACCTGAAATGCCACGTTGTAGCGGGCATCAGAGTTTAATATCTACTACCGTGATCCAAACGACAAAAACGCTGGAGCTGCGATTAAACGGCGTGCGAGTGTTGAAATAATTTTTAATCAGATTGTTTACCCAAACGCATTTCCTCTTTTAGACCAACGTAATTACCAGTTGTCTAAGAAGTTTTGTTGAATTGCATCAGCAAGAAATGTGTTTTAAATTATTTTACACCTTGATAAGTACAATTATGTAGTCATCGACTTAGTTGTTCATGGATTTATATAAAAAGGTAATTTAGTCATTTGTTTCTTCACGGACTTTTGTGACTTTGAATAGTCGGACCTCACTAAACAAAGTTCATCACTTTACAACTTTAAAACAGCACTTTAAGTAGCCAAAGTTTTAAGTTGTAAAGATGTATTGGGTTTAATTTGTTTATTTTTCAAAAATGTTCAGCAATATTTTTCACAGTGGGTGAACTTTCATAGTTTTGGTCTTTGAAATTTCTAAAGCAACATTTTTATCCAGCTGTTGTTTAGGTGGTAACTCCAATTCTGACGAAGTTGGGAAGCTGTGTAAAATGTAAATAATAAATACAAAGATTTGCAAACCTCCAACCCACATATTGTTCACAATGAAACACAAACATAAATTATTAGATTTTTAGGAAAAATAATTTTGAATTTTATGGCAGCAACACATCTCAAAAGTTGGGACAGGGGCAACAAAAGGCCGTAAGTTGTAGAAATAAACAGCTGAAGGAGATTTTTGCAGCTAAAAGGACTGGACGTAAGTGTTATAAAGAGGATGAATCTTGAGGTAAAGATGGGCAGAGGTTCACTTGTCTGTGGGAAAAATGTCTAAAAATAGTAAACATTCTGAATGACATGCCTGAACAAAAAAAATTGCGTAGAAGTTGAATTTCCCATCTATTATTCATGATACCAGCAGATTTCAAGAACCTGTAGAAACCAGAGCTCAGAAGACAAACTGCAAGCTCTGTGATGTTTGGACCCTCAGACTGTGCTGCGTTACAAACCAGTCGCATTCTGTTCTGGACATCCCTGCTCAGGAACACTTCCACATGCAGGTTAAAGCTCTATCGTGCAAAGACTCCTTGTGAACACCATCAGCGATGCCTCCATGTTCTCTGGATTAAAGCTCACTTCAAATAACTGGAGGCGAAGCTGGAAACGTCTGTGGTCAGATGAACTGAAGTTTCAAATTTTTGTTCAAGTTGAGGAGAAAGCTGAAGCCGTTGTCAGCGCAGAGTACAAAAGTCGGCTTCTCTGATGGTGTGGGTATGCATTAGGGCAGCTTACGCTTCAGAAAAGACGCCATCAGTGCAGAAAACTATCCAGAAGGTTTAGAACATCACATCAGTTTTCTGGGCAGACCTTGCATATTTCAGCAAGACTGATAAACCACAAAGTGCATCCATTACAACAGCATGGCTCTGTAGTAGAAGAGTTTGGGTGCTGCATTTGAAAACATCTGATGCCTAAAGAACAAAAAATCAAGCAAAGATGACCGGGACTGTTAAACAGCCAAAATCGTATATCGGACAAGAATGGGACAAGATTCTCTCCATGAACTGATCTCTGCTCCTGGACGGTTACAGTCTGTTGTTAAATAAAGAGAAGCATCGCACGTCCCTGTCCTGTCTTTCTTTTTACGTTTTGCTGCCATCAATATCAAAGTTGTCTTTATTGCGTTTGTCAGATTATGAGACAACAACACTGACCACTGAGCCACTGCTGCCCCAACTGCTTTATAAATTACTAACCCAAAAATGTTTCTCTGATTTGACAAGAGCCTTTAAATAATCTCGTCCTTTCTTAAAATATTTTCCCCCCAATCATCTTATAACAAATCATTCCCTCCCCATTAAATCTTAACAGTACAAAGACAAAAACGTGATTATTCAATCAACCTTTATTTATACTGGTTATTCTCATTAACGAGGACTCATTTACAAGAGAGACCTGTTTTAAACAAAAACCATACAGGTGCTGGTCATAAAATTAGAATATCATGAAAAAGTTGATTTATTTCAGTAATTCCATTCAAAAAGTGAAACTTGTATATTATATTCATTCATTACACAAAGACTGATATATTTCAAATGTTTATTTCTTTTGATGTTGATTATAACCGGCAGTCCAAGCAACATGCAGCTCGGGTGGTCGCTGAGGCAAAAATTTGGGCATGGGAGGAGTTCAGAGAGGCCAAGGAGAATGACTTCCGTATGGCTTCGAGGCGATTCTGCTCTGAGCTGTAGCAGTACACCACCAACACTGTTTATAGTTGAGGTGGTGTGCTGCTGACCTCAACTCGAGATGTCGTGGGTCTGTGGGCAGAGTACTTCGAAGACCTCCTCAATCCCACCGGCACCTCTTCCACTGAGAAAGCGGAGACTTTGGGTCGGGCTCTCCAAGCTCTGGTGCTGAGGTCACAGAGGTGGTTAAAAAGCTCCTTTGTGGTAGGGCCCTTGGGGTGAATGAAATTCGCCCAGAGTTCCTTAAGGCTCTGGATGTTGTGGGGTTGTGTTGGCTTACATGACTCTGCAACGTTGCGTGGACATCGGGGGCAGTTCCCCTGGATTGTCAGACCAGGGTGGTGGTCCCCCTATTCAAAAAGGGGGACCGTAGAGTGTGTTCCAACTACAGGAGGATCACGCTCTTATGCCTCCCTGGTAAGGTCTATTCGGGGGTTCTGGAGAGGAGAGTCTGTCAGATAGTCGAACATCAGATTCAGGAGGAGCAGTGCGGTTTTTGTCCTGGTCGTGGAACACTGGACCAGCTCTACACCCTCAGCAGGGTCCTGGAGGGTGTGTGGGAGTTTGCCCAACCAGTCTACATGTGCTTTGTGGACTTGGAGAAGGCATTCGACCGTGTCCCTCGGGGAGCCTGTGGGGGGTACTCTGGGAGTATGGAGTACCAGGCCCTTTGATACGAGCTGTTAGGTCCCTGTATGACCGGTGTCAGAGCCTGGTCCGCATTGTAAGTCGGGCTCGTTTCCAGTGAAAGTTGGACTCCACCAAGGTTGCCCTTTGTCACCGATTCTGTTCATAACATTTATGGACAGAATTTCTAGGTGCAGCCAAGGTGTTGAGGGGATCCGTTTTGGTGGCCTTAGGATTGTGTCTCTGCTTTTTGCAGATGATGTGATCCTATTGGCTTCATCAGGCTGTGATCTACAGCTTTTGCTGGAGCGGTTCGCAGCCGAGTGTGACGCGGCCGGGATGAGGATCAGTTCCTCCAAATCCGAGGCCATGGTCTTGAGACATAAAAGGATAGACTGCCTTCTCTGGGTCGGGGAGGAGGTCCTGTCCCAAGAGCAGGAGTTTACGTATCTTGTTCACAAATGAGGGAAAAATTGAGCAAGAGATTGATAGGCGGATAGGTGCGGCGTCTGCAGTGAAGTGGGTGCTGTTGTGGTGAAGAGAGAGCTGAGTCAAAAGGTGAAGCTCTCAATTTACAGGTCGATCTACGTTCCTACCCTCATCTATGGTTAGGCACTCAAGCACAGCTGGCAGGTAGATGAGAATGTGTCCACAGAACATCCTTTTCAAGATACTGGTAACTTTGGCACTGTGTGCAGGTGCCAAGTCCTGTTGGAAAACTAAATCTGCATCTCCATAAAGTTGATCAGCAGCAGGAAGCATGAAGTGCTCTAAAACTTCCTGGTAGATGGCTGCGTTGACCTTGGACCTCAGAAAACACAGTGAACCAACAACAGCAGATGACATGCACCCCAAACCATCACTGACTGTGGAAACTTGACACTGGACCTCAAGCAACATAGATTCTGTGCCTCTCCTCTCTTCCTCCAGACTCTGGGACCTTGATTTCTAAAGGAAATATAAAATTTGCTCTCATCAGAGAACATAACTTTGGACCACTCAGCAGCAGTCCCAGGCAAGACACTTCTGACGCTGTCTCTTGTTCAAGAGTGGCTTGACACAAGGAATGTGACAGCTGAACTCCTTGTCTTGCATACGTCTGTGCGTGGTGGTTCTTGAAGCACCAACTCCAGCTGCAGTCCACTCTTTGTGAATCGCCCCCACATTTTGGAATGGGTTTTGTTTCACTATCCTCTCCAGGGTGTGGTTATCCCTATTGCTTGTACACCTTTTTCCTACCAAATCGTTTCCTTCCCTTCACCTCTCTTTTAATGTGCTTGGACACAGAGCTCTGTGAATAGCCAGCCTCTTTAGCAATGACCTTTTGTGTCTTGTCCTCCTTGTGCAAGGTGTCAGTGGTCGTCTTTTGGACAACTGTCAAGTCATCAGTCTTCCCCATGATTGTGTAACCTACAGAACTAGACTGGGACCATTTAAAGGCCTTTGCAAGTGTTTTGAGTTAATTACCTGATTAGAGTGTGGCACCAGGTTTCTTCAATATTGAACCTTTTCACAATAATCAAATTTTCTGAGATACTGAATTTGGGATTTTCATTAGTTGTCAGTTATAATCATCAACATTAAAATAAATAAACATTTAAAATATATCAGTCCGTGTGTAATGAATGAAAATAATATATGTTTCACTTTTTGAATGGAATTACTGAAATAAATCAACATTTTCATGATGTTCTAATTTCATGACCAGTACCTGTATATTCACTCTGCTCACATACGACTGAGCACCTATCCATCCAGGCTGTCATATTGTAACATTTGCAGATGATACAGTGGTGGTTGGATGTATCCCAAACAATGAGTCCAGCTACAGGCGGGAGGTGAACACCTGGAGAGCTGGTGCAGGAAGAACAACCTTCACATCATTGTGAAGAAGACAAAGGAGATGGTCATGGACTTCAGAAAGAACAAACACACCTTACCCCCCTGAATATAGGAGGATCTCTGGTGGAAGTGGTCTCCAGCTACAAGTTCTTGGGTGTGCTGAATGACAACCTCAGCTGGAGCAACAACACCACCAGCCTGATCAAGAAAGCTCATCAGAGACTCTACTTCCTCAGACGGTTGAGACGAGCTGGTCTGGGAAGCTCAGTCCTCACCTCCTTCTACAGGTGTGCAGTGGAGAGCATCCTGTGCTCCAGCATCAACATGTGGCATGGAGGCTGCACAGCTGCAGAAAGAAAAGCTTTGCAGAGAGAGGTGAAGGCTGCACAGAAGTCTGTTGGAGTCAGTCTCTCCACTATCACATACATCTACACCTCTAGATGCAGGAAGAGGGCCACCTGCATCATGAAGGACCCCACTCATCCAGCACACACATGTTTTGCCCCGCTCCCCTCAGGCAGAAGGTTGAGGAGCATTAAGTGCATAACCACTAGACTGAGGAACAGCTTCTACCCTGAGGCTGTTGGACTCATGAATATCTAACCAGGATTATCAATGTGGAAAAAAAAATCACTGTAATGCCACTTGATTGCTGATATGTGCTGCTGATCTCATGCTGCTGTGTTCATTCATACTCATCTGCTCACACAGACTCATGTTCGTGCTGCTGTTGTTTTAGCGTATTGTTTTTGTACTATCAGTTTTAGCGTTTTTCTGAGTTCATATCTTAGATCTTATTACTATTTCTCTTGTAAAATGTATAACTTTGTTTGATGTAACTGGAACTCTGTGTACACAATTTTGTTCCACCACATGTACCACATGAGATGCGAATGATAATACCTTAACCTTGATCAAATGAAAAGTAAGTAAAAGAAGTGACGTTTAAAAAAAAAAAAAAAAACAGGCTACATTATAAAGCTGTGTAAAATACTAAAAACAGGAACATGTCTGCATTAGTTTTTGCCATGAACTTTGCAGATGTTTAAAATCCCATAGATATGTAGTGAGTCACGTGGGTACGTGTCACTTGTTGTATGACAAATATATGTGGTATATATTTATGCATACTTTTCACGAGTTCTTCATTTTTCTGACTGTGTAATGCCGTGCATTGAATTTAAAGGAATGCGAACGAGAGACGTTATTATCTTTGACCCATCAAATGAATGGAGTCATTTATTTTCAGAATCCAAGTTTAACATCAAACATTTACATTAATTTGGCAAAATATGAAAATAATAACAGACAGTTTCACAAATAATGAACTTCAAATCACTCGGCGGTGATTTGAGGACTTTGCTTCAGATATTTCTAAAAATATCTGTACTGATTTATGAGAGAGAGGTGAGTTTAAGAGGAAATTGAGATTTATCTTACAGAGGAATATGTGAGGGAATTTAATCTGTTTGACCAGAAATTGCACGCTCCCATCAGGTATCTCAGCTTATCCCAGGTACACTTTAGTCGAAGAAGAAACCGTTACCTTGTTGACGATAGATCACCTCAGTAAGAACCTTCAGACTGATATCAGCGTCTCCGTTGAGAACAGCTAAAATCCTTGGAGAGTCGTGCGTGGTTAGCTCAAAACAGAATTATAATCCCAAAACGTCTCTGGATTCTCGGCAACTCTGACTCTTCATTGTCAGCAGCTCCCAGACTCTTT
Organism: Nematolebias whitei; assembly: GCF_014905685.2. Classification (NCBI taxonomy): domain Eukaryota; kingdom Metazoa; phylum Chordata; class Actinopteri; order Cyprinodontiformes; family Rivulidae; genus Nematolebias; species Nematolebias whitei. The sequence continues at coordinate 13,020,329 of NC_056503.1, forward strand.
CAGATCTTCTCAGACTCTAACTCCAAAACTCTCCATAACTCTAGTTCTCTGAATTCCCATGAATTCTCTTCAGAACTCCTTGAGAACTAACTGCACTCCATGGAATCTACTGCACTCTGCCAGAACCGGGAAGTTGTCCCATTTTAAATGAGTTTACTTCCGAGTTTACTTCAGAGCTTTCTGATTCGTGGATGGACCAGAAAGAGGAGTGGTTTTGACGTAAGGTGTTTATCAAAAGTCGAGGTCAGAGAATGAAATTTGTTTAACAACTGACAGAGAGATTATTGCAAAAAGCAGACTTCGTGGAGCCAACTCTTGGTAATCTTCTGAAAAAGTTTAAACATGACATTTCTTCTTCAGTAAACATTTAGTTGACCGAAGCTTCAACTTTCACACACTTACGACTTGGCTCATTTCAGACAGAAAATCAAGAAATGCATATTCAGGTGATTTCTTCTTTGAATGAGGAATAAAAATCATTACTTACTGTTTATGTAAAATAAAAATGAGTAGTTCTTTTCAACCTGTAAGCATTGAGTGAAACTAACACAATTTGATTATCAAAACATTTGTAAGACAGTAATGATTATAGAGGATTGTCTTTTCTGCTTGATTAATTCAAGAAAGAAAGTCATCAGATGGCTCAGACTTATTCAGATCAATGAAAATAACAGTCTCTGTCCATCTGGTAGATTTGAGGTCATCAGGGTCAGATGAGGGTCAGATCATCAGGTCATCTGGTTCACTACAGATAGGTCGAGAGCTTCAGAACTTTTTCAAGATGTTCCAGGAAACAGGAGTGGAGTAGGAGAAGGCCCTTTTGCGAAGTTCAGTCCTCACTGAGGGAACACTGCAGGTAATAATGTCCTGAGAGCGCACGCTGTAGCTGCACTCACACAGAGACATGTAGGAGGAGATGTATGAAGGCAGCAGACCAAGAAGTGATTTAAAGATGAAAATGTACCAGTGAGAGAGTCTGCGTGAAGTTAATGATGTCCAGTTAACCAGTGAATACAGGGTGCAGTGGTGGGTACGATAATCACAGCCAGTTATGAATCTTAGTGCACCGTGATAGACAGCATCCAACATCTGCAGGGTTCTTGTAGGAGCGTTCATGTAAATAATATCACCATAGTCAGTGGAAGGAAGGAAAGTCGCATTTACAAAGTGTTTCCTAGCATTCAGCGTTAGACAGGATCTGTTTCTGAAAAAGAAACTCAGTTTAACTTTCAGTTTCTTATCAAGTTTTCAACATGAGGCTTAAGAGTCAACCAAGATACCCAAGTATTTATAAGAATCGACAAACTCAATAGGGACACCATTTGTAGCTAAAATAGAAAGAAGGACTGCTGGGACCAACTTCCTGTTTGGAAACAACATCTCTTTGATTTTATCAGCAGCATTTAGCACCAGTTTGAACAAATCTGACTGGATGATGACGAATGCAGACGGTTAAACCTTAGCAACTGTTTTAGCTTGACAATAAACTGCTGCGTCGTCGGCATAGAAGTGTAAAGATGCATCAGGGATGCTCTACATGATTACATCAGGATTTGAATCCTTTAGTCACACACTCGTACCTAGACATGTGGATCACCTCACTTCCTTCAGTGCGACAGTCACTTAACTGAACTGGACTAATACATATTTTAAATCTGTGAGGCACCAGAAGAGATCACCTTCAGGTGTTCTGAGTCCCAAAACAATACCTGGATCTGTTTGACCGAAATGCAGGGCTTTGCCTCAACAGGTAACCACCAAGCAAACCGCCTCAGAGGCAGAACAGCACCAGGAAGGCTTCTGGCTGCAGAAATAACTGAATGACCCAGTCAGAGTCTGGACCAGAACTAAGTGGAGCCTCCCTGGAGAGATCTAAAAATAGCTGTGCAGTGACACTCCTCACCCACCCTGAGTGAGCCGAGCGTTTGATCAAGGACGATGAAAGACACGACTGAAGAAATGTTCAGCGCTCGCAGGATCTTCTCTTTTTACCGACAAATGCAGTCTGAAGCAATGAGGAAAACTTATTGTGATGCAGACTATCTTCATCATCATCATCACTGGGTGGTGGGTTCATCATCCCTCTGTCCTCTCACCTGACACTCACATTTTTCATAATCCAGCCTTAAGATGTTCTGATAAAGACTTTACAAATGAGGAGAGAATACACGTGTAAAAGGCAAGGTGAGAGCAGGGTGTCCGTGAAGCTGTGTGTGTGTGTGTGTGTGTGTGTGCGTGTGTGTGTGTGCGTGTGTGTGTGTGTGCGTGTGTGTGTGTGCGTGTGTCATCAGTGATCCTCGTCACTGTGACTCAGAGAAAGACAAGAGCCAATAGTCCTCCTTTCTCCTCCTGCATCCCTACCTTCTCTGACTCTGCTCCACACAGCTGAGGTTCAGCATTTAAACAACCTGCCTCCTCCTCCTCCCCCACCTCCTCCTCTTCCTCTCCATCCCTCTCCTCTCACACACACCTCAGTTGCTGCTCAGCCCAGCCAGCACCAACATCAGCAGCTCGGAGCAAAGCAGAGAAACACTCAGCGACAGAGAAAGCATCATCAGGATGTGGATGAGGGGCTCCTCTGTTCCAGCGGTTGTGTGGAAACCGCTTCACCACCCGCTTCTCCTCGTCCTCCTCCTGCTGCTTCCAGGCAGAGGCGTCAACGCCGTCCCTTCTCCTTTCCAGCTGGCTCCGGACACCCCTGCCCCGGCAGAGCCCACCCCAACCCAGCCTGCACCTCGTCCAGACCCCTGCAAAGGACGGCCCTGCCTGAATGGGGGGCTCTGCCTGGCCCTCCCTTCTCCTCTCAGGCCGGAGGGGACCGGGGAGTACACGTGCACCTGCAGCCAGGGCTTCATTGGACACAACTGTGAGGTAGGAACCGGCTGAGTTTAGAGTCTGCTCCTCAACTTATTAAACAGACGATAAAAAAGGGCCGGCTTCTAAACTGGTTCAGATTGACATGATTAAAAAAAATAATTATTTGTTGGCAGTTTATTTTTATTGAAATATGTGAAATATAAAAGTACCTAAAATCTCACAGGAGGGGTTTAATCCTGAAGGATGCTGTTGATAACCCGGCGTGTTTTGATGTGTGTCAGGCACTGAATTACAGTATCGGCTCTTCTGTTGGCGGGTGGCTTTTTAATGGGAGCATGTGCTGTCCCTGAGACACGGAGTCGGATGCTGCGTTGCTGTGGCAACAGGAAGAAAGAGCAGCAGCAGAGGGATGCACAATGAAAACCAAATGTGTGTCTGTGTGTGTGTGTGACAGTAGTGTATGACTTAGGGAGTGATTTATAAAAACCATAGTACTATGCAAAAGTAATGAATCATCCTTAAGGTTTTTCTGTAGATCTGAGCCAGATGTTCTTGTAATCGTTTAACATGGTTTTGATTGATTTGCTGGAGCGTTCTGAAGGTTGGCTTTTGCTTTTTCACTGAATTTCAGTCCAGTTTTAGGTGATTTTTTTGTTTTGTTTGTTTGTTGAGCCATTTAACTGTGAAGTATGAATCATGCCATGGCAGCTTAAGTTAAAACAAACAAACAAGCACCACAATAATAATAATAAAAAAAACTGCCAACTTTAGAAGACCATCAAGAGCAGTTAAAATTTTTAGTTTGGTTGCTTGAAATGAAATGAGAAAATAATTAAAGGGCTAGCGTTCTTCAATGAATCACCCGCTGCCTTTCATTCCAGAGTTTTAGACTAAAATCATCTTCTGTTGAAAAATGACATGTCAGACTTTGAAAATAAGGCTGTGCACAATCTCATGCAGTATCACAAAATGTTACACTCAAAGTATGTGTTGGAGATGATGCCCAGCTACTTCTACATCACATTTTATTAATCTATAGCTATAGCTAGCTACTATTATAGCTATTTGTGCATTGACTGATGTTGAGTAGCTGTGGCAGCCATTTTGAATTGGGTCAACTCTTAAGGGTAAGAAGATGTAAATGTACATCCAAAGATAAAGTTCTAAGAGTTTTGTCAAAATCTGTCCAGTGGTTCCTGAGATATTTTGCTAACAGACATACAAAGTTGGCTTCAAAATTTATGGTTGAATTTTTAAGCTAAGATGTTGAGGAATGAGTAGCACTTGATCTATTTGTTGTGAATGACTCTCATCTATGAAAACAACTAATTTTAGCTCAGCATCTGAACAAGTTTCTGAATGACGACCATTTTTGTGTTTTCTAAAGACAGTTGGCTGTGGTGGCCATCTTAAACTGGGTTGACTCCAAAAGTGAATCAGTTGTAGATCCAGTGATTACTTTCTGCAAGTTTCAATAAAATTTTTGGGTGGATCGTGGAATATATTGGTAACAGGCAGACCCAAGCATGCACAGACAACAAAGGTAGTTTAAAACTTTTGCACACTAATGTAACTCATCATCAAGTTTTATTTTTTTTATGTAGGCAAACATAAAAGATTTTATGGATGGATTAGATGGGTATGAAATGTTCAACCAAAACAGAGTGAGTAAAAAAGGAAGGGTATAGCCCTGTTTGTAATATCATCATTTAAATGTAAAGTTATTGATAATATGACATATGTCATTGATAATTTAATGTAACATGTAACTACTGTATTGAAGTTAGGGTTGAAAGTCATAAAACTATATTAATTAGCTGCATGTATAGAGAACTAGGAACATTCATTGACCAAGTTAATAAGATTTCATTTACTCCCTCTTCAGGCGTCTCCACAGCAAGTCATCCTCCTCCATCTCTGTCCTCACTCCAACTACCTCCATGTCTCCTAACTACATCCATATATCTCCTCTTTGTCTTCTTCCTGGCAGCTACATTTCTAACATCCTTCTACCAATATACCCACTGTCCCTCCTCTGGACATGTCCAAACCATCTCAGTCTGCCCTCTCTAACTTTATCTCCCAGTTGTTCAACCTGTGCTGTACCTCTGATGATCTCATTCCTAATCTTATCCATCCTTGTCACTCCTATGGAGAACCTCAACATCTTCATTTCTGCCACTTCCAGTTCTTTTTTCCTGTCTTTTTGTCAATGCCACTGTCTCCAGACCAGTTGGTCTCACCACTGTCTTGTAAATGTTTCCTTTGACCTTCGCTGACACTCTTTTGACACAAATCACTCATGAATTTTTTTCTCAATCCACTCCATCCTGCCTGGACTCTCTTCCCCTCTTTACCACACTCCTATTTTCTTGGACAGTGGACCCCAAGTACTTAAAGTCCTGCACCTTTGTGACCTCTGCTCCTTGTAGCCTCACTGTTCCACCGGCCTTCCTCTCATTTACACACCTGTACTCTGTCTTACTACGGCTGACTTTCATTCCTCTTCTTTCAAGTGCATACCTCCACCTCTCCAAGTTCTCTTCCACCTGTTCCCTGTTCTCACCACAGATCACGTCATCTGCAAACATAATAGTTCACGAGGATTCCTGCCTGACCTCATCTGTTAGTCGGTCCATCACCAGAGCAAACAAGAAGGGGCTCAGAGCCGATCCTTGATGGACTCCCACATCCATCTTGAAGCTATCTGTCACTCCTACAGAACATCTCACCACTGTCCTGCTGTCCTCATACATGTCCTGTACCAGTCTAACATACTTCTCTGCCACTCCAGATTTCCTCATGCAATACCACACCTCCTCCCTCGGCACTCTGTCAGATGTTTTTTCTAAATCCACAAAGAAACAATGGAGTTCTTTCTGACCCTCTCTGTACTTCTCCATCAGCATTCTCAAAGCAAAGATGCATCTGTGGTGCTCTTTCTTGGCATGAAACCATACTGCTGCTCACAGATAGTCACCTCTCGTTTGTCTTGCTTCCACTACTCTCTCCCAGATCTTCATCTTGTGGCTCATAAACTTAATCCCCCTGTAGTTGCTACAACTCTGTAAATCACCCTTGTTCTTAAAAATGTGCACCAGCGCACTTCTTCTCTATTCCTCAGGAATTTTCTCACCCTCAAATATGCCATTGAATATTTGAGTCAAAAACCTCACTGCCATCTCTCCAAGACATTTCCAAACCATCCATTCTCTGTCCAGATGACACATCAAGTACTTTCCTACTAGTCTCTCTAATTACTGTTGCTGTAGTAGTCCAGTCATTTAGAAGCTCTTTCTTACCACCCAGAGCCTTTAATAGCTCTTCTCTGAATTTCTCACAACATTCTTCCTTCTTCATCTTCCACCATTTGGTCTTCTTCTCTGATTTTACTCTTTTTCTCTTCTCCATAACAACAGTCATTCTACACACAACCATCTGATGCTACATAGCCACGCTCTCCCCTGCCACAACCTTACAGTCTCCAATCTCCCTCAGGTTTCCTCTTCTACACAGAATGTAGTCGACCTGCGTACTCCTTCCTCCACTCTTATAGGTCACTCTGTCTCCCTCCCTCCTTTGGAAGTAAGTGTTGACAACAGGCATTTCCATTCTCTTGGCAAAATCCCCCACCATCTGTCCTTCCTGGTTTCTTTCCTTGACACTAAACTTACCCATCACTTCCTCATCCCCTCTGTTTCCTTCACCAACATGTCCATTCAGGTCTGCTCTGCTCACCACTTTCTCCTCCCTGGGAATACTCTCTATCACTTCATCCAGATCTTTCCAAAATGTATCTTTCTCCTCTACGTCACAGTAGTATAACCACTTACTATGTTTAGCATCAGACCTTCTACTTCTACCTTCAGACACATCACCCTATCTGACACTCTTTTCACCTCTACTACATTCTTTGCCAATTCCTCCTTTAGGACCACCCCTACTCCATTTCTCTTCCTATCCACACCATGGTAAAACAGTTTGAACCCTGCTCCAATGCTGCAAGCCTTGCTGCCCTTTCACTTGGTCTCTTGGACACATAAAACATCTACCCTGATGCATGCTCAATAATCCAGGTAGAAAAATCTAAAAAAGTTAAATCTGGTCCTCTGGACATTCAAAAAAAAAAAAAAACAAAGCAAATCAACAAAAAAATGTAGAAACGTTTCGTCTCTTGTCCGAGAGACTTCCTCAGTCTGAGGAGCTGTATTCAGCTCAGTCTCTTAAATAGCACCGTCTCAGAGTGGATCAACCAGTTTGCTGCTGACAACCAAAACCAGCTGATCACATGCTCAAGAAGGACCATCAGCCTAACAATGGATCATTAGCACACTGATGGCTGTTTACTGTTCACAGAGGGCTGAGTGATACTAGCAATCACAGCATTGTAAGAGGGGGACAGTTGAACCCGGAGGCCTCCACCCCTGTTTAACGATGGACGATTTCTTTTCACAAAGATGGCCTCCTTTACTCCTTTCTCAAACCATCGTTCCTCTCTGTCCAGGATGTGAACATCTTCATCCCTGAAAGAGTGACCGCTGGCCTGGAGATGAGTGTAGACTGCAGAGTCCTGGCCTGATGATGTTGATCTTCTGTGCTGGTCCATCCTTTTGGCCAGTGGCTGTTTAGTTTCCCCGATGTAAGACTGATCACCCCCCTGACACTGAACAGCATACACAACATTGCTCTGTTTGTGCCGGGGGACTGGATCTTTGGGATGAACCAGTCTTTGCCGTAATGTATTTTGGGGTTTAAAAGCCACTTGGACGTTATGTTCAGAAAATAAACGTCTCAGTTTCTCTGATACTCCCTCAACATATGGAATGACCACTGGTCTGGGTCTGGGTTCCTCCTTTTCACCTGTTGGCTGACTGGAGTCCTGTTTGGGTTTCTTCTCTGCTTTTAGGAAGGCCCAGTTAGGATATCCACATTGCTCTAGAGCCTGTCTTGTGTGGGATTTCTCCTTCTGCCTGGCTCCTGAGCTAGTGGGGACGCTGTCTGCTCTGTGATACAGAGTCCTGATGACTCCTAACTTGTGCTCCAAAGGGTGATGGGAGTCAAACTGCAAATACTGGTCTTTGTGGGTGGGTTTGCGGTACACCTCAGTTTGCAAATGTCCTCTATCAGAGACTGAGACCTCACAGTCCAAGAAAGCCAACTTGCCATTTTTTACATCTTCTCATGTGAACTTGATGTATTTATCCATAGAGTTGATGTGGTCAGTAAAATGTTGGACTTCCTGAGATTTAATTTTAACCCAGGTGTCGTCAACATACCTGAACCAATGACTTGGTGGTGTCCCTGAAAAGGACGTCAAGGCTCTCTTTTCTACCTCCTCCATGTACAGGTTGGCAACAATAGGAGAAACTGGAGACCCCATAGCACACCCATGTTTCTGCCTATAATATTGCTCCCCATATGTGAAGTAGGTTGACTGCAGGCACAGTTTCAAGAGTTGACACAGTTGTTCTGTGGAAAGTGTGGTCCTGCTGCTCAGAGTGGTGTCTGATTTTAATCTTAAACTGACCACCTCTACTGCATCATCAACAGGAATGCACGTAAAGAGTGATGTGACATCAAAAGAGATAAAAAGACATAATGTGACATCAAAAGACATAAAACATCTACCTTCCTTCTCTGCATCATGTCAGCCAGCTCTCTACCTCTGCCTGTCACTGTCCCCACATTTAGAGTTGCAACCCTCAGTCATATATTCTTCACTTTCCTCTTCTACCTCTGTCTCCTGACACGTTTCACTCCTCGTGGTCTTTGACTAACAGTAGCACAATTTCCATTGGCTTCGTTTGTCAACAGCACCTGTGGCAGTCGTTGTTAACCTGGGCCTCGATCGATCCAGTATGGTGTCGCTTAGATGAATTTGCACATTAGTTTTGGCAAAAGTGTTTTACGTCGAATGCCCTTCCTGACACTCACCATTTACCTGGGCTTGGGACCAGCACAAGAGATACACTGGCTTGTGTTCTCTGGTGGCTGATCTTTTGTGGCCAAATGTATTTATAATTTATTTAAATGACATTTTATCAAATCATTTTGTCTCCATCCATCCATCCATTATCTTTACCCGCTTAATCCATTTTGGGTCACGGGGGTCGCTGGTGCCCATGTCCAGCAATCACTGTGCGAGGGGCGGGGTACACCCTGGACGGGTCGCAAGTCCATCACAGGGCCACATAGAGACAAACGAGACAAACAATCATTCACTTTCTCACTCACACCTAGGGACAATTTAGAGTTACCAATCAGCCTAACATGCATGTTTTTGGTCTGTGGGAGGAAACCGGAGTACCCGGAGAAAACCCACGCATGCACGGAGAGAACATGCAAACTCCACCCAGAAAGGCCCCTGGACCGGGGTTTGAACCAAGGACCTGCTCGCTGAGAGGCAGCAGCTCTACCAGTTGCGCCACCGTGCTGCCCCTCATTTTGTCTCATTTGCAGATAATACTAATTTATTTTATTCAGGAAATGACATGGAAGAATTGGTATCAACTGTAAAAAAGGGACTGATATTATTGAAAAAATGGTTTGATATTAATAAAATAACTTTAAAAGAACGTAAAACTAATGGTGTTGAGCGGAGCTAGTGTTAGTTATAACATAAAGCTGAAATTACAGTTATGAGTATCTGAAATAACATTTTTGGGAATAACTGTTGATGAAAACCTCTGTTGGAAGCTACATAAATATTATGTAAAATAATCCCAATGATCAAAATCAGTTGCCATTTTTATAAAACTGTTAGGTAGAAGTTGTTTGCAAATACTTTATTTTGTATTTATTGTGCCACAAATGTCCTATTGTGTGGAGGTTTGTGGTATCCATCCATCCATCCATTTTCTTTACCCGCTTGTTCCATTTTGGGTCACGGGGGTCGCTGGTGCCCATGTCCAGCAATCACTGTGCGAGGGGCGGGGTACACCCTGGACGGGTCGCAAGTCCATCACAGTGACACATAGAGACAAACGAGACAAACAACCATTCACTCTCTCATTCACGCCTAGGGACAATTTAGAGTTACCAATCAGTCTAACATGCATGTTTTTGGTCTGTGGGAGGAAACCGGAGTACCCGGAGAAAACCCACGCATGCACAGAGAGAACATGCAAACTCCACCCAGAAAGGCCCCTGGACCGGGGTTTGAACCAGGGACCTGCTCACTGAGAGGCAGCAGCTCTACCAGTTGCGCCACCGTGCTGCCTGAGGTTTGGGGTAATGAACATAAAACTAATATAGACCTAATAATTAAATTTGGAAAATATTAATTAAATTAATAGTTTTTTAATTCTACAAATCCATTATTCATAAGGTCTTCTGCTTAAAAATTAAGAGATACTGTATATTGTATTTTAGAAGACTGGAAATAATATATGGGGTTAAAAACAATTGTCTTCCTGCCTGTATTCAAAGGGATTTTAAGTTAAGGGAAAGTTCAAAAGCTCAATCATGCAGGTAGATAAAAAAAAAAAAGGTTAAATCATGTCATCTGGACCAGTTTCTTGCTGTGACCAAAGAAACTGGTCCAGATGACATAGTTTAACCTTTTTTGTTGTTAAGGGAAAGTAATTATATTCTAAGGGGGTCCTTTAATTATGAGTTAAGAAAAGTACGAACTAATGTTAATTACAGATGTGTTTCAGTTCCAGGTGTCAAGAGCTCTAGAATAATTTAAGTGAGGAGATTAAATTAAGTGGTTCTCTTTTAAGTTGTCGAAATAAATTAAAATACACGTTTATGAAGAGTTAAAATTTATAGTAATAAAAGTTTTGATGATGATGATAATACATGGAAATTTAATGCTTGTAATAATAATAATAGTAAGAATTAAATGAATGAAAAATAGAAGTAATGATTTATATGAATATGAAAATAAGTGTATATAGAGATGACATCATTATTGTGTTGCATATTGAATAATGATGTTCTGGGTTTTTCATTGTTGTTTTGTTTTGTTCATGTGTGGTTGTTTTGTATATTTTTGTGTTCTGGTGAATCCGTGAGAAATCAAATGGAGATGCATTCAAAGCCTTTGGCTTCCGTCTGTTGGTCGTAACGAGTTTAATTATTTATTTGTTTGAAACTGTTCCTTTTAACACGACCCAATAAACCACTCATTCATGAAGACGTTTGAAATACAATATCATACCATTTTATTTATAAATCACTGAACTCCTAAATTGTTAGATAAGCCATAAGTGTTTCACGAGCATTACCCAAGTTAATATAATATTTCTTAGCTTGCACACAGGCCGGGGTTTGCTATCCACACTGCTGCATCGGGACTCTGTGGAGCCTCAGAGAGCTTCTTCGTTTAAATTTGCTGCTTCTCGTAAAAGCACGTGTTCTTCTTTACATTCATGGTATGAAAAAAGGTTTCATCCAAATACACGTAAACACAATTACCACTTCCTAAAGTTTCAGAACATATTTTCTGGCCTATCGATTATCTGTGGTCGATTTGTCTTCGCTTGCTGTGAGGAGCAGCCAATCAGGCGTCAGGGTTAGGGTTAGTCCCGCCCACTGAGTTTGACGAGTGAGACTGACAGCATAAATTCATGTCGTCACTGGAGGGTGGAAGGTGACAAAATAAAAAAAAAATTAAAAATCATGAAGTAAATAATTTAAAAGGTACATTTCATTATTTAATGTTGTATTGAATAATAAAATTTTATGTATTTAATAATTAAATCATACATTTAATTGTTATGTATGTATTACGTATTTATTTCATTCATTTTGACACATTCCGTCCTCCACAGATACAGACAGACTGTTTTTTTTTTTAAATAATCAGAACTGGCCACACCTGAAGTTGGAGCTCATCTGTGGGCACCACCACCATGTGACACTACACCAGCTGTCAATCAAACAGAGCTTCACACGATGAGGAGAGGAGCTGTTCTGGTGCATCGGCTGATCCCAAAAGAAGCTGACTTGAATATTTTTTTAAGGAAGGAATGATTTCTGATGTTTATTCATCTTCAAATTAGATGTATTGTGTATGAACAGTAAATTATTATAGATTTACAGAAAGAAAACACACGAGTTAACTATGTTTTTCACATGTGGTAAATGTTCTAAAACCCCATGTGAAACACGAGCAGAACACGTGTTTCACATGTTAATTATCACCTGCTGCTTGTGTGTTTGTCTCACCAACCAGTGAACACGTTTTATTAAAATAGTTGTTGCATTCATTTAACATTTGGAGTCGGTCAATTCTAAACGGCTGCCACAAACCTTAGCAAACACAAAAATGTCAACAATCCAGTCAATCCTCAAGACATGGAGCTGAACCTCAGCGTGGAACGTCTTCCATCACATCAGTTGTCATAGTGACCCTCTATGCTAAAAGAAATTAGTTTGTATCCATTTTATGCATCCAGTCTTTTTTAGAGTTGACCCAAATTTTCTCAGCTAGACTGCTTATATTTACTTATTCCCCCTAAGATTAATTGAACAACCTTTTTATTTTATTTATTGGTGAATTCTGCGCTCCTTTACTATATTCAAGGTTATACTGAAAGTTCTGACGCAGCTTCCTTTTACTCAAATCTAGCACTTTTTCTCTTCCTCATTGATTTTATTGATGCTCTCGTAAACCTGCTCTGCTGCTACGTGATTGCGCAATCTTCATTTCAGGCCTAAAGACTTTGGCGGAGCATCAGTAGCTGCTGGGCCTCTGAGTCATGTCGGGGTGAACCAGAGCACCTGAGTGCAGCAAATATGACGAATGAGCGTCCCGCAGCATCGTGGGAGGGGGAACAAGAAGGTGACAGAGTTTTATCAGCGTCACCAACAGGTGGCAACCAGGTTCCCACTCCCATCTCCCCGTTTGCTAATTCTGTGTGCAAACTGTTTGATAAAGGATGTTGGAGTCAGAGGCATGATTCCTGTCCGCTCAGCACCCACAGACTTAGAACATCTGCTCAAGCTTTGAGCCTCTCATGCACCACTGAAGCTGAGCTCTGGAAAAGGCTCCGAGCTGCGACTGGAGGGGAATCGTTGATTTTTGATGCTCTCCTCTTTTCTTCTCCATGGAAACTGGAGCACCAGGCAGGCAAGGTTTAGCAAAAGACCTGACTGCCTGTCTTCTACCAATTGTCACAAGCTGCTGTTGATTTCAGGATATTTTGTTGCAACATTTTGTCATTTATTAAACTTAGTTTCCAACCTTGATTTGCTCTCTGGTCCTGTTTTCTGCTGCAGAAATCAAAGCAGCCTAATGTGAAGCACAGCAGCGGGCACCGTGCGGGGAACAAACTCAATCTTCTTGTTAAACTCTCTGGGTCTTAATAACCCCCGGCACCTTTTCCTGTCCTGTTGGAATTCTCAGCCACTGGCCTTTCTCTGTGTTATTAACTTCTCAGCCTCTCGCTTATTCATCATTGAAGGGCCGTACTGCTGCTGTTGTTGTTGTTGTTGTGTGCTCTGATGGATTTAGTCCTTTTTCTGCTCAAATCATGTAAGGCTGTGGAAGCCCAGAACAGCCATTTGTTTGACAGGAAGCTCAAAGAGCTTTTACCTTGTCTTCTCAGCTGGATGGTTCACTGAAAAAAGAGAATAGTTGATCCATCTTAAATGAACTGTTTCAATTGGTAGCAAGTAATTCAATTGAGTTTGTCCAAGTTAATTTATTAAGTTTGTTCAACTTGACAAATTTGTCAGTTTTTTTCAAACCCTTTAGTTTATTTCATAAAAGAATTCAAATCCTTCTGACTTAATTTTATGGAAAGTCAACTCAAAGTTTTAAGATGTTCCAAATCAAAAAATTGAACTATCCAAAAGTAAATAATCACCAACGTTATAGTTAAAAATTACATGTGTGTTTTAGCATGTTATTTTAGTTTATCCAGTAAGAGTAAAATACTTTTATGGTAATCAGAAATTCATATTGACTAAGAAATAACTCTCCATTGCACAAATTAAACATTTTAAGTTTTATTGTGAAAACATCTCAAATTCTTGAACAGTTTTGCTCAACAGCTCCTCCTGCACAGAGATCTAACTTTAAGTCAAGAACAAAATAAGACCAACTCCCAAAATGAAGTACAGATCAAAAGCTCATCAATAAAAACCCAAATACCAGGAATACATTTTATTCTGTGTACTCATATGCACAATATCCAAAAGAAGTTCAAAAAGTCCAGTTCAAAACCTTAAGCTTCCAAAACATGGAGCTCTTCTGTTCAATCAAGACAGAAGACAATCTGTCCTGTGGCACGTGGGTGTCTTTACTCTGAGCTCTGAAGTCCGTCCGTCCGTCCGTCCGTCCGTCCGTCCGTCCGTCCGTCCGTCCGTCCGTCCATCCATCCATCCATCCATCCATCCATCCATCCATCCATCCATCCATTATCTACCGCTTGTTCTGAAGTCGGGTCACGGGGGCAGCAGCTTGAGCAGGGAGGCCCAGACATCTCTTTGCATAGCCACCTCTTCCAGCTCTTCTGGGAGGACCCCAAGGCATACCCAGGCCAACTGAGAGACGTAGTCTCTCCAGTGTGTCCTGGGTCATCCCCGGAGTCTCCTCCCAGTCAGACGTGCCCGAAGCATCTCCCGAGGAAGGCGCCTGGGGGCATCTTTAGAAGATGCCCGAACCACCTCAACTGGCTCCTTTCGATGTGGAGGAGCAGTAGTTCTACTCCGAGTTTCTCTCGGATAACTGAACTTCTCACCCTGTCTCTAACGGACAGTCCAGCTAACCGCCTGTATCCACAATCTCGTTCTTTCGGTTACTACCCAGAGCTCATGACCATAGGTGAGGGTAGGAACATAGACTGACCGGTAAACAGAGCTTTCCCTTACAGCTCAGCTCTCTTTTCACCACAACGGACCGGTACAGAGTCCCCAATACTTCAGTTGCTGCACCAATCCGTTTGTCAATCTCATGCTCCATTCTTCCCTCACTCGTGAACAAAACTCTGAGATACTTGAACTCCTCCACTTGAGGCAGAAACTCACCATTGACCTGAAGAGAGCAATCCACCCTTTTCTGGTTGAGGACCATGGCCTCAGATTTGAAGGTGCTGATTCTCATCCCAGACGCTTCACACTCTGCTGCGAACCGCTCCAGTGAGAGCTGAAGATCATAGCACGATGATGCCAACAGGACCACATCATCTGCAATGAGCAGAGATGAAATCCTGAGGCCAATTTAACCAGAATCCCAACGTCCCCTGGCTGCACCGAGAAATTCTGTCCATAAAAGTTATGAACAGAATCGGTGACAATGCACAGCCCTGTCGGAGTCCAACTCCCACCCTGAAGGGGTCTGACTTACTACCGGCAATGCGAACCAAACTCTCGCACTGCTTGTATAAGGGACTAAACAGCCCAAAGCAATGTGTCCCCAATCCCATACTCACGGAGCACCCCCCACAGTGTATGCCGAGGAACAAGGTTGAATGCCTTCTCCAAGTCCACAAAACACATGTAGACTGGATGGGCAAACTCCCATGACCCCTTGAGGACCCTAGTGAGGGTAAAGAGCTGGTCTAGTGTTCCACAGCCAGGACAGATCCCGCATTGTTTCTCCTGGATCTGAGGTTCGAGCATCAATCGGACTCACTTCTCCAGTGCCCCTGAATATACCTTAACAGGGAGGCTAAGGACAGTGATGCCCCTGTTATTGGAGCACACCCTCCGGTCCCCCTTTTTGAAGAGCGGAACTACCACCCCAGTCTGCCAGTCCAGTGGCACTTCTCCCAATGTCCATGCAATGTTACAAAGGCATGTCAACCAAGACAGCCCCAAAACATCCACAGCCTTAAGAAAATCAGGGCAAATCTCATCCACCCCCTGGAGCTCTGCCACCGTGGAACTTTTTAAGTACCTCGGCGACCTCAGCCATGGTTATGGACAGATCAACTCTGAAGTCCCCCGACTGTGCTTCTTCCATGGAAGACGTGCCAGTGGGACTGAAGAGGTCCGAGAAGTACTCCTTCCACCTCCCAATGACATCACTGGTTGAGGTCAACAGCACCCCACTTTCACTGAACACAGTGTTAGTAAAGCACTGCTTTGCCCTCCTCAGCCACCTGATGGTTTGCCAGAATCTTCTCGGAGCTGACCGAGAGTCATTATCCAGGGTCTCACTGAACTCTCCCACATCTGAGCTTTTACCTCAGCAACAGCCAAGCCTGCAGACCACTTGGCACTCCTGTACTCCTCAGCTGTCTAAGGAGTCCCACCAGCCAAGAAGGACCTATAGGACTCCTTCTTCAGCTTGACAGCCTCCCTAACCCAGGGTGTCCACCACCGAGTTTGAGGATGGACTCCGCGAGATGCACCGACAACCTTGCGGCCACAGCTCAAGGCATCCACTTCAACAATTGAGTTGCAGGACATGGCCCACTCGGACTCAATGTTCCCCGCCTCAGCTTGGATATGGTTAAATCTCTCCTGCGGGTGTGAGTTGAAGATCTTTTTGACATGTTCTTCTGCCAGGCCTTCCCAGCAAACCCTCACTACACATTTGGGTCTACCGGGTCTGTCCGGTATCTTCCCCCACCATCTGATCCAACTCACTACCAGGTGGTGATCAGCTGACAGCTCAGCTTCTCTCTTCACCTGAGTGTCCAAAAGAAATGGCTGCAAATCAGATGACACAACTACAAAGTCAATCATCGATTTATGACCTATGGGGCATCCTAGTGCCAAGTGCACTTATGGACATCCTTATGTTCGAACATGGTGTTCGTGATGGCCAAACTATGATTAGCACAGAAGTCCAACAACAGAACACCGCTCGGGTTCAGATCAGAGAGGCCATTCCTCCCAATCATGCCCCTCCAGGTCACACTGTTATTACCCATGTGGGCACTGAAGTCCCCCCAGCAGAATAAAGGAGTCCCCAGCTGGTGCACCTTCCAGCACCCCTGTCAAGGACTCCAAGAAGGCCGGATTCTCTGAGATGGCATATTTCTATCAACAACATGGTGGCGGACACAGTGCTTTCTGTGCTACGACTGATGGAATATATTTTGAGTCTCATATTTAATTAATCTACACCTGAATGTAGGTGCTTTGAACAACATCTGTGTTGGAAGAGACACAGTCGGATCCAGTTCTAATATCGTTGTTTATAGAACGAGGCAGGTGGATATTTCACACGTCGCGCTGCACTATAACATACTAAATGTGCTAAATAATAACAATTAACACTATTAAAAACAAGTTAGCCGAACTGTAAACTGCATTAATGAACTGGACTCTGCTCTCTGTTTTCATCCTGGATACTGGCAACATGTTTTTTTTTGGCTTTTTCAGGCTGTTACTCCTTTGCTTAATGCAGCTTAAAACATTCAATGGATTGTAAAAAAGAAATAAGGAAATTTTAAATAAATAGTTCATCCAACATCTCTTTCTTCGACATCCTCCTGCACTGCACCTGGGCCGAGCCTCGTTCATAACCAGTTTGTCTCTGGTGGGAGGACAGCTTCTCATCACAGGAAAAATAAAAACTTGGTTGGTTGTTTTGTAACCAAAGTAAACACAAGCTAACATTATTAAGAACGTTGATTTACCTGCAGTAAATCGGATATTGATTATCACTGAGTTCAAAGTCAGACATCATCATTGTCGTCGACTCGGTTCTGGGCCACTCAGCGACCGGTGTGGAGCTGTTAGATAAAGCGGTCCCGCTTGGAGTCAAATCTGTCGACTCTTATCCAAAATCCAGCTTTAACTTGTTGTTAAGATGTTGCTAGCTGAGCTTTTAGCCTAGAGGAAAGGAGCGTGCCGAGGCAGCACGCATGTGCATTAGGTGAATGTACAAAATTCACAGCGCCATCTAATGACCCGGTATGGTAACTACAGCGGATTTGGGAGGGTCGGGGTAGATTCCTCTGGTTGCATGTAAACACAGAATTCGTCCGTGTCAACGCAGATCTTTTCCTTTAATTAACATACAAAAAAACTATGTTTCCCCCCACCGTGTCCGTGTAATTTATTATTTTTTTTCCTGAAATAATTTTTAAATTCAACTTTATAAGTCATTGTTGATGTTACCATTAAAATGCACTTTCAATAAAGTAAGTATTGACAAAGCTCAATGGGACTTTTATGTTGAGGTGGAGGAGGGTTGTTGTCAGCAGCTGCTGGAAGTAACTAATAAAGTAACTTGTAATCTAACTTAGTTACTTTCCAAATCAAGTAATCAGTAACTTAACTAAGTTACTTTTTCAATGTAACTATGCCATCACTGGCCATGACATCAGACGTAGAATAATAAAGCGTCATGAAACTGAATTGTTTCACTTGGACTCAAAGTCAAAAGTTAATTTCAAATAAAATGTGTGACTTTTAAGTTAACTTAACCCATAAAAGCAAGTTGTCTTCGCTAAATCAAAAAAAATTAAGTGAGATTAATATAAATAAGTCCAAGATGAACTACAGCCCTAATACTCTTTTTAGAGTGCATGTGCAAGCAGCAAATCTTGGCAGAACTTGAAGACTAAATGTAAAGTTGAGTCAGACATTTAGTCACGCTAGTACAGATCAGAGTGAATTTGTTGGTTTCATGGCAGGAACTTTGCTTTTAGGCTTTTAAAGAATTTAAACCAGAAGCTCAATTGTAGTCTGATTTATCTGATCAGAAATCAGCTTTGATATTTAGCCCAAACATTTACAAACCAAATCTCTCCTACAAGTCAATCACACCTTTTCATTTTCACCGTTCTCAGTTAGTGAGGTTGTTAAAAGGTCTAGATCAGGGGTGGGCAATTATTTTTTCCATGGGGCCACATGAAAAACAACAAATATTGTGGAGGGCTGGCACAAATGACTTTTTCATTCAACCTTTATTAAGACAGGTAAATCCCATTGAGCCTCGAGGACTCATTTACAAGAGAGACCTGATTTCAACTTAACTCAATACTGCATAATATTAACAGTATTTCATTATTAAAAGCAGTACATAGCACTGTTTTAACAAGCTGGTAAGAGTATTTGTTATGATTAAGCAACGAAAAAGCGAGGTTTCCTTACAAAAAATGTCATTTATTCAATTAAATTTCCCAGTTCAATGGTAAACTGTTAACATTTTTACCATTTGTGACGTTATATTAGTGATCATTTTCAGTCACATTCACCCCAAAACTCATTTTGAGTTTTATATACTGCTGGAAAAAGTTCTTAGCTTTCTAAATATATCACAATATTGTCTTTGTACTCCAAATATTATGAAACATCATATAATAGTGATTGTCAATGAACTGTGATTTCTAGTCCCGGTTCTTTACGTGCCTACATTTGTAGTCTAAACATCTCATTTGGTGTTTATCAGTTCTTGTTTCTTGTTTAGTGAGAGAAGTCTAGTCTCTGTTGGGCTTTAACGGAAATGTTAAAGTCAGGTTGAAGGTCTGAAGTGGAGATGTGAAGCAAAGCTGACATCATCATTGAGAGAGGATCTATATCTGAATTTGGTTAATTTAATTTGTTTACATATGTATTTTGTAATTCCCCTTATGGGGGCCGGTCAGAGTCAACCAAAGGGCCGCATGTGGCCCTGGGGCCGTACAATGCCCAGGTCTGGTCTAGATTATAAAAAATCTCCAGGACAAGATGAACTTCCATCTTATTTCTTCAGGCTGGCCACACACATCATTGCAGTACCAGTGTCCCACATCTTTAATCTCTCCATAAGCCAAAACTCCATTCCAGATGCTTGGAAAACAGCCTTTGTTCTTCCTTTGCTGAAGGGAGGAGACCCCACTTCACTGAACAACTGTCAACCAATCTCTAAACTCTGCATTTTAGCCAAGGTTCTACAAAAACTGATAAACTCTCAAATCAAAAAGTATTTGGATTCTTTTAACCTCTTACCTCCCCATCAGTCTGGTTTCAGAAAACAACACAGCACGACTGCTTCACTGAAGGTTTTTAATGTCATTGCTGAAGCATTGGACACTAAGGATTATTGTGCCGCACTTTTCTTAGACCTGTCTAAAGCTTTTATGGACCATGACATTTTATGTCCTAAGCTCTCAGAAATTAGTTTCTCAGATCACACCATTGGTTGGTTCTCTATCTATCTTTCAGATCGGAGGCAATGTGTTCAACATAATGGTACTTCTTCCAGTTATAATTGTTAACAATGGTGTACCACAAGGCTCAGTCTTAGGACACACCCTCTTCATAATCTTCATAGGTAATGTAGGTTAGATCATTCCTGATGCATCCTTATATTTCTTTGCTGACAAAACAGTTGTTTAAGCTAAGCTAAGTTGTCAAGCTAAAATAGTTGCTAAGTTTTCCAGCTTTTGCAATCTGCCTTTGACATCATTCAATCAGATTTGTTCTGTCTCAAACTTGTCCTAAACACAGACAAAACCAAAGGGATGTTGTTTTCAAACAGGAAGTCGCTCCCAGCAGTCCTTCCTTCTATGTTATCTTTGAATGGTGCCCCATTGAGTTTGTCAATTCTTACAAATACTTGGGTATCTTGGTCGATTTGCATATCTCGTTTAAGTCCCACATTGAAAATTTGTTAAATAAACTTAGTTAAACTGTTAAAAAAAGTTAAAAGTTAAACTGTTTCTTTTTCAGAAACAGATCCTGTCTAAATCGGAACGCTAGGAAACACCTTGTTGTAACTGTGATTTTCCTTCCCTCCATTGACTACATTGGCATTATTTACATGAACACTCCTATAAGCACCCTGCAGATGTTGGATGTTGTTTATCACGGTGCACTAAGATTCATTACTGGCTGTAACTACTGTACAAACCATTGCACCCTGTATTCACAGGATGGTCATCATTAACTTCACACAGACTCTTCCACTGGTGCATTTTCATCTTTAAATCACTTCTTGGTCAAAGTTCATGCTCAATAATACAGGTAAAAAAAATCCAACAAAGTTCAGTCATATCAGTAATCTGAAGTCGTTTCAAAATGTCTTCTTTCCCAAAGACTTTCCCAACATGTATACATCTACAATTCATAGATCTTTACTGAGTTGTATCATACTGAGCATTCAATCCAAGGAGTGCTAAACACTTATTACCATAACTCCATTAGCTTTACCCACTTCTTCCATTTTGGGTCACGGGGGTTGCCGGTGCCCATGTCCAGCAATCACTGTGCGAGGGGCGGGGTACACCCTGGACGGGTCGCAAGTCCATCACAGGGACACATAGAAACAAACGAGACAAACAATCATTCACTCTCTCACTCACACCTAGGGACAATTTAGAGTTACCAATCAGCCTAACATGCATGTTTTTTGGTCTGTGGGAGGAAACCGGAGCACCCGGAGAAAACCCACGCATGCACGGAGAGAACATGCAAACTCCACCCAGAAAGGTCCCTGGACCGGGGTTTGAACCAGGGACCTGCTTGTTGAGAGGCAGCAGCTCTTCCAGTTGCGTCACCGTGCTGCCCACTTACTAGCAAAAAACAAACAAACAAACAAACAAAAAACAACTTATCTGCTGCAGTCAACCATGATCACTAATGGAAGTTCAGAGTTCTTGTCACGTTAAAATACATTTTAGAACCTTCACCAATAAAGCAGTCTGTATGTATAGTTTTGACTGGTTTATGGTTCAAATCAACCATCAAACGCCCCACATTAATTCTGACATCTACACCCATGGTGAATATAAACGCCTGACTGCAGCTGAAAGTTTAAAAGGCAGAGTGCGTCTTGTTGCAGCTCGTTGCAGAGCGACTGTTGGGATCAGAGGTGAGTGATTTGGCTGCACCAGGAATCTGCACATCGACGTTTCCTTTTCATGAACCCTTAGATCTCAGCAGAGAAGTTTGCTAATCACCTCCCTCCTGTCTCATCTCATTATCTAATGGAGCTTTTTTCCTCCTCCCCTTTTGTTTTGCTGTTTCACCGTTACATAAGCTTTAGTCAAGATGTTTTTTCTTTTTTGTATTTCACTCGATTTTACATTACGTGCTCTTGTGCAAGAACAGATTTAAGGAACAGTTTGACATTTTGGGAGCTTTTCACTCTCTTACTGAAAGCCTTAGTCTGCAGATGGTAGGATAAGCTTTGTATTAATAAAACAAGAATTAAAAATAGGAGTGGAACGTGGTTGAAGTGCTTGCCTGGCACTTTTTGAACGTAAAAGAAAAAGGGTTTTGACTCGTCATTTATTTCATGTCTAAAAAAACCCTTAAAATATTCATGTTTATTGAGCCAGAGCATCAATTTTTATTATGTTGATTCCTTCATATCTGACTAACACAGTCACAGTTTGTTGTACATACTGAGCTGCAGTGAGTAAAAGAGAAAAGTCCTTGTTTTATGTAGGTCTTGTGCTGCAGCTTGGCCCCATCCCAATCTCGATACTCAACCAAGCCTCATGCTGCTAAATCTGTGAGGACTTGTGTAAGAACAGATTTAAGCAGCAGCACTTCTCACCACGAGAGCTCAGAGCTTCCCACAGACCAATCATTAAATGTGAATCAGCTCTAATGTTCAGTGTCACTGTCAGTTTTCTTCATTAGGCACTTTACAAACAAGAGGTTTCACCAATGTGCTGCACAAACCAGGAGGAATAAAGTTGATGCAGTTAGAGAGGACATGGAGGTGGAGTGAGGACAGAGGATGCAGAGGACAGAGTGAGATGGAGGAGGATGACTCACTGTGGTGATCCTTAAAGAGGGAACAGTCAAAAGAAAAATACATGATAAAGTCATTGTTTGACTTTAGTGTTCGACATTAATTCTGATGTAAAATGTCTTGTAGATAAAACAAGGCCAGATCATCAAGAGCCTTTAAATCTAACAATACATTTTTAAATCCTGCAAAACTGACAGCAACATTTTTCTACTCCAGGTAAGAAAATGAGCAGCAACATTTTGTACCTGCACACATAAAAAAATGACAGAGAAATCCCAACAATGCATACAAGTTAGATAAAGCTATGATAAACTTTTACCACAGTGATTTAAAAAAGAAGGTAAGGCCTAACCTCGGCTAAGGGTTAGGAGGAGTGGAGTGGTGGTGTAGAGGTTAGAGAAGATGGGCCTGTGATCGGAAAATTGCAGGTTCAACTCCCTGGATTGTCAACATCAAAATGTAGGTGGAAAAGGTGAAACACCCACACCTGCTTCCACCCTCATTTGCCCCACTCTGGGCCCTTGAGCAAGGCCCTCAACCCCCACCATCTGCTCCTGAACAGGTCTCTCTTGAAAATGTGTTCTCGTGACTCAGTGAGACTACCTGGATAAATAAAGGGTAAATAAACAAGGGTTGTACCTGAAACAAAAAGCTGATTTTGACCACTGGACTGATTTGTTGATTGTATTTTAAAAGAACTGCTGCAAAATGACACCAGGGTTTTTAATAAAAGATCAACTGGAAGACCAAGAATACCATCAGGGTTATCTACCAAAAAAAAAAAGTTTTTAAAGTCTGGTCTCCCAAACACAAAGATGTCTGTCTTGTCTTCAACTTGTTTTTATTCGTACATCAATGCCATGTGTGATAGAAAATAATTATATGTCAAAGTGTCTTTCTGCTACTTTAAACTTTATAAGACTACAGGTGCCAGCAAGAAAAGCTTCACCTTTAACCATTTAAACAGTTGCATACTTTTCAGCAGTGGTGTAGTGTACGTGATACATGGGTATACAGAGTATACTCACTAGAAAAGCTCAAAAATGTTAGTATACCCACTTAAAAGTGCCCAATGATACATGACATATGATTAGGCATGTGTCATTGATACGTTAAACAACAGTTAAATGCTTCTGTAACAATCTGTCTGTATGCAGCGCTTGTTTATAACATTTGCTTATCCATCGAATCATTGTATAATTAATACTTCTGTACTTACTACGTAATACTTGAACATGTTTTGCTTTGATACTGTTTTATAAATTCTATAACATGTTTTTAATACAAAGCCAACTGTTGTACAAAGTTTGTTGTTCATTTATTCAAATATAAGCATCAGAGAAATTTGGAAATGTTCAATATGCTTAAAAATCTACATAAATTAATGATTACATTGTACAAAGTACTAATCCGTGCACTTTGGGTTGTAAGCACAGTATACGGACCACCCGTGGTAAAGTTAGTTTTACATTGGACGTTGGACATTTGCGCTCCGTGGCTTCAACGGTGTCCGATGTAAAACAAACTTTATTGCGGTATACCCACTACAAAAATGTAGACTACACCACTGCTTTTCAGCTAGACATACCAAAACAATGATGAGTGTCTGCCAGCTGAGCCACCAAACTCGAACCCCCAAGTCTTGCATTGGAGGATGACTGCTCTAACCACTCAGCCACAGCCGCCCCGTTGGGCTGTGTTGATGTTAGAGAGGGTTTGTTCATGTTGCTGTAAGGACGTCTTTTTGAGGGTGGCGTTCATTTGGATTTAAGAGCCATCTCTCTCTCTTTTTGCAAGTTTCTTTTAATACATTTGGTGAAACTTCAACCCTGGACTCCTGAGGGATTATTGTAGAGGATTTTTTCTAACATGTATACCAGTCCAATAAATCAGTCCAGTAAAGGCATCAAACACAGACACCCAGTAGTGTAGTCTACATGATAAGCTGGTGTATGGTGTATACCCACTAGAAAAGCTTGGGAATTTCGTATATCCATTTAAAAGGGCCCAATGATGCGTAACGTGACATGTCATTGGACACGTGTCATTGACATTAAACGGCAGTTCAACACTTCTGTAACTATCTGTCTGTATGCAGCGCTTCTTTATTACATTTGCTTATAAGAACCATTGCAAACTCTTCACTGGAGACCCCCCCCCCCCCCCCCCCACACACACACAATAAAGGTGTGAATCTTAAGGAGAAATTTCCTTGGCAACCAACTTCAGAATCAGAATAAGCTTTATTATCATTATACCGGGATACAGTGAGATTTTGTTCGTACAGTCGTCCGAAAGATGGGCGGAGTGCACGTTGCTGCTGCTGTAATAGCACGGCCCCTTATTCTTTATCAGAATACTTTTAGATAGAAAAAGGTAAGAGCCATGAGGATAGATAGTGGTATTACAAAAAAGAAAGAAGAAGAAAGAAATTTGATAGTAGGCTCATATCCGAGGCCAAACGGGGGAGTCAGATTCAGATAAACAACAATTGTTGATTTTCTTCAAGCAGACTGTTTTTTTCTCTCGGCAGCCTTGAGTCCTGCTGGAACTTTCCCGGTCCAAAATGGCCAGATTTATGGGTCACTCCACTGATCCATGTTATGAGCCTTCCTCAAGGTCGATCCCAACATGCTGGCAAGTCCTAGAAGACGCAGGTGGCCTGCGATTCTCAAAAATCGCCTCCATCTTATGGTTTAGCTTGTAAATCAGATGATTTTGAGTACTCATAGCACGAACCAAACCTTCACACCAACTTGGAAGCTTTGCCATGGCCGAAACTGCTGCCAAAGTCTTTTTCAAAAGATGATTAAACAGAGCCCCGCCGATGCCAAAGAGCAGTAAAGCCCCCAGTATACTGCCGCGTACATCCAAACACAGAGGTACGCACGTACGCAGAGGTACGAGCGCACCCCCCAGCGTACCCTCCGTGCAAAGCTCAAATTTTTATGACCGCATACGCGTACGCAGTGTCGCACAATAAACTGCCCAACGACAGACTGTTTTGTATGCGACACCATTGTATTAAATTCCCCTTCTTCATCCCTGATCTAGCCTTTTCTTTTGTTTTTTTTTTTGCCAAGAGGCAGTGATCTCTTCCTCCTCCATTGATGCCATGACTGAAATGGTGAGAAATGGAGGAATTTGTCATGAGCGAATTAAACTCAGGTCCAGCGTGGCTGCGGGTGGGTCTGGAGATTTCCTGGTGGGCTGGTCTGATGTGTGGGCTGCAGAGCCAGCGCTCTCTGCTTTTTAAATTTTTTAAAATCTTTTTATTAACAACATATAAACACAGAACACCGCTGTGGCGGAGGCTGCCAGCGATCACTTTTTTTCTTTTTTCCGACCTGTCAATCAGTCCAGTATGCGTGTCAGCAAATGATCAATCGGCGACCTCAATTTGTCCCGAAGGTGAACACCCCTTGTCTGTGAAGCTGCTCTGCAGCTACTCGGGGTGTACGCTGGAGTATCGTGTCTGAACCCTCTGCGTACAGTACAAGCGTACGTACGCGTGAACGGACGTACGCGGCAGTGTACTGGAGCCTTAACCCTGCCATCATAGATCCAAATTTATAAACGTCTTCAGCATCCTCCAGAGACAAAACTGAGAAACACATCAGCTGCCAAACTCCCCATGGATCTCTGACATACCCCACAGCGTGAGTCACAGAAAGAACAGAGGGTTCTCCAGCACTCTGTCCCTTTGTTGAAATGATTTTGTCAATTGCATTCAAAGTCCAGCTCACCAGATTCACAATAGTATTTTTCATTCAGGAGATGCGTACCAGGAGCTTCAAACACACAGAGAGGAAAGCAGGAGGAAGAGGAGGACGGGAGAGGGAGAACAGTGGTGTCCGTCTTGAGCAAGAGCTAGAGGAGAAAAATGCCAACTTGTAAATGACAGCATATGCTCTTTGGACTTTTAGGCTAATGGCTGAACATTTGTTATGGAAATCAGATTACTTCACCACTTGCTCTTGCCGAGATCGGACGCTCCCCCCCCCCCCCCCCCCTCCGTTTTGCTGCTCTGTCTGTCTGTGAAACTGCTTCTGAGACTCTTGCATATCTTCCGAACCATAATTATGGACTTGTTTTGATCAATTGGTCCCTCAACTCAATTTACAACATTTATTTGAAGAAAAGACAGGCTTTAGGTGAGCCTATTTGCCCTGTTGGCATGCACACAGCTGGATATCTCATTGACTTGAAGACTTGATGATGTGTCTATCTCTGCTGCCATTTGTGGATTTTAAGGACGCATATTGAATTGGATTTATGGTAACCGGTTCCTGCTTTTTGGATTCGGCTGCTTGCTGGTTTTATCCACAATCAAGGAAGTCGTTGGCAGCAAATTTGAACCCCATTGTGCTGCTTTCCTTATGATGGTTTGGTTCATGCCTCGAGTACCCAGACTCAAATGTTTTGGGCAGAATGGATCAGATCTCGAGGATTTTACTCAGTCACGTTCCATCAGTGTGGCCATGTAATTTGGACATTTTGGAACCCAGTGGACCAACACAGACTCAAGGTAGATGTCATTAAGTTCTGCCTGTCCCCAAAACAACTGTGTGTTTATCTGAATTTGGCTCCCTTGGCTGGCCTTGAAGGTCATCTTATCTGAATTCGCCTGGAGAACATGTGATATGACGCTCACCATCCCCTCCCTGAGGAATTTCCAACTGATAACCAGATGAAGCCAGCTGAATAAACATTGTGTCATCATTTCAGGACTCTTGGATTCTCATAGACCTTGTCCTTGGCCATTCCTCGAGAATGTTTATGGATCTCACCGCAGGACACTGGCTGATTATTCCATCCTTATCAGAACTCTTACATTTCCCTCGAGAGCAACTATGAACATTGCACACCACTCTCATCGTCTCCCTCTGCAGAATGTCTACGTCACTATGTGCTTTTTTGTGCGAGGTGTTTTTTAATATCAGAGTTTTTTTCTTCTCAGGCAGGAAAAAAAAGGCTGATAGGAATTTTTTCGCCTCCAATTCCTACATGTGTCCAGTTTCACTACTTTTTGTCTGTCTAAACAGATCTCACTTGTAAATGAGTTTTCTAGGCTCAATGTCACTTTTCTGTCTAAATAAAGGTTGAATGAATGATTAATGATGGACAAGAAGCTATCTTTTGAAGTTTTGTTATTTTGAGGGAGACAAACAACAAAAAACTTTGACACTGCCTCTTCTGTGCAGTCCGGTCACCAACACTTCCTGTTAGAGCTTACAAGAAGTGGTGGTTTGCTTTTTTGAAGGTCTGTAGTTGAAACAACAAAAGTGTGAAGGTTTAAACATCTTCTAAATGCAACTAAAATGGCAGTACGTTAAAATAAGGTATGCTTCTTAACTTGCAATAGAATGAAAAATAAATTCCCTTCAGAGGGACTCTTTAAACAACTTGATTTTCATTTGAAACAAGTTTAATGAGGTATTTTTTTCAAAATGTGTCAGCAGACGTGGGATGTTGAGACAATCTTAAGATTGGCATGCTGTGAAAAAAAAAACCTTTCCATTTTTATGTCGTCTGCCTATTTTCTTTTACGTGATGCCCAAATGGTAATAACGTAAAGGCAGTTTCCTTCTCCAGTGAGTTTGGATGTAATTACTCAAGCCTCTCTCTTGACCAGACTCAGTGAAAATAGCGAAGCCGTGCACTGAATCTCAGCGTAATTGTCAGACGGTGAGTATTTGTTTTTTTTTTTTTTGGTCAGCCTTCTTCTCCCAGGGCCATCCAATGTGCTGCCACAGATTCAGCTTCAACTGCATCCAATTAAGCAGAGCTCAGAGCTCTTCTCCAGCGTTTGCTCTCTTTGAAATACCCAGCTTGTTAGTCAGAGGGAAGTTAGGAGCCGCAAGGAAAACAGTGAAAATATCTTTATTAATGAGTTTGCTTCTTGCATCTTTTTTGTTTTCAGCTGATGTCCTTCTGTTGAATCATCTGTGGCAATCATATATTTTCACCGAGGTTTCCAAGTGCTTCTAAAACCCGATTGATAGATTGATGCAGAACAATCGAGGCCTCTGTGAGGAGTTGCGTTGATTAACCAGAATAAAACAGTCACATAAACAAACGGAGTAGCTTGAATAGAGGCTCTCCAAGTCAAATCGCAGCTGCTGTCATTTTTTTGTTGCAAAGACTGTCCACTAAATGTGCACATTAATCAATAATTACTCCCAAACATAAAAAGCAGGTGATAGTGTAATTGCTTGTGCATGTGTGTTTGTCTGTTAGCAAAATTTCTTATGAACCAGTGGAGAAAGTTTGAAGAAGCTCACAGTGAATAAATGTTGGATGCTCTATCACTGGTTTACTTTTGGAGTTAACCTGATTCAAGATGGCTGCCACAGCTAATCAATATCAGTCAACATGAAAATGTCCATTATTCAGTCAGTTTAGCAGATATTAGGTTAAAATGTGGTGTGGTAGTAGCTAAGAAAAACATAATACCAAATTTTATAAATAAGGGCCTACCATGTTGACAGAATTTTCCTGTTCTTCTCAGTTTTCTGTTTTGGTCCCCCCTCTCTGCTCCAAATGGATTTAAAAACAGAATATCTCCACTGTTGGTCTCAGCAGGTTGCCCTGCAGCTATTCCAGCTCAGTAAATAAGTCATTTAAATTAATTATTAGGAGGAACTACTTTGTGGGGCAAATTACCTTTTTTTTAGGTGGGACTCCGCCACACCTGTCCCTATGGATCATCCAGCACTGCTGCTGTGTCAGAGAAATGTGTGTTTTAGATCAGCTTCCTGACTGAAAGAGAAGAAAGATGATCAAAGGTCCAGATCAGAGAGAGACTGTCCCCACCATCTTTTTATAAAAAATATGATAAATTAAAGCAAGTGCTTCATTAATCACAAAGGTAACGGAGCCTCCTTGTATCGTACAGGTGTCTAAACAAATTCAGCAACATCAGAGTGCTGTTTTCAGCCCTGCTGATGGCTTTGATTTAGCAGCCACCTCACCAAATTGAGCCCGCTTTGAGCACTTTCACTGTGTTCATGTTAATGTAGTTCGATGTGATGAGGTGGAGCTTTGTTTCCTTTGAACAGGAGAGCTCTTGGCCGCACACACCAGTCATTTTCATATCACACATCACCTGCTCTTTTGATCTGTGGACAGTGCCCGACTGTGACGGGTCAGAGATGCCTGACGCTGGTCAAAGCTGCAGCAGCTGCTCATGATTACTTCTAGGTTCAATGTTTAGCAGCTTTTTTAAAAGCATATAGAAAGATTTCAGTCTTTCCAGTGTGTTAGTCTGACCGTTTGGAGGATTTGAGTTACATCACCCAACATTACTCACCCTAGATGAGGCGTTTTCCACCACTTCGAAAAACTCAGACCTTCAAAATAAGGGCATCCTGTTTGGTTTAAAAGTGTGTTACTAAAAGTGCAATACAATGAAATCAGATTACCTCCCAGTACTAGACACTGGTGCCCAAATCTTGGTTGTAGTTGAGGTCACACATGTAGTTTCCATCTGCAAAGTCACTGCATCATGAATATGCTGAACTTTAGTCACCTCAGTATAAATCACTGTCTCATCAGCATACTAGTGTAGACAAACGTACGGGCTGCCAGAATGTAGAGCTCGTTAGAGACCCGTACGAGGCCACCAGAATGTAGATGAACATATTCTGTGATATATTCATAAATTAAACGGATTCATTCATTTTTCTGGACTGAATAATATCGTGCATTGAATAATTAAAAATGTAACGTGAGACGTTAATTTTCTTTGACCCATCAAAATGAACGTGGTCATTTATTTTCAGAATCAAAATTTAACATCAAAACATTTACATTAATTTGGCAAAATATGAAAATAACAACAGGTTAATTAATCAGTTTACAATTAGAAAACCATACGGCGATGGTTTCCCTTGCTTCCAGCTGTACAACAGACATTTCTAAAATTATCTGGAATGATTTCTAGCAGATAGAAGAGTTTAAAGATGGAAAGATGAAGTTTAGAGGGAGGGAGATGGTGTGTGTGAGTGAAAGTGTTGAACAGAACGGCACCCTCCATTCGAACCCAGCTTTCCTCGGTACGCTCGGTAGTAAACTCGACTCATTACCTCTCTGACGATGAATCAGCGGATACGGAGCTCCAGTTAACGCTACCGGTCCAGCGTCTCCGTAGGATGGCAGAGAACCGTCCGGAGTGGTGGCGGGACTTCATCAACAACAGTTCACCTCACGAGTGGACTTCACATGAGTGGAGTCCTTCAGAAGTTCCACTCAGATGTGGAAGATTGCATAATTCCCACAAGACTCGGAAGAGCTCTGGATCATGTCTGGACTTCTGTTCTCCCCAGCACTTCTTCCGTTCGGTTCTGCTCCCAGAACTGAACTCGACTGCACTCGACTGGAGCTGCACTCTGCAAACGACTCTCCACCCGACTGGTTTGAACTAGGAAGTACCGACATTTAAAAAGTTCTATTTCCGGTTCATTTGGGAGGTTCCTGATTGGTCAAATCGACCAGACAGGGGTGTGTTTTTTGTGACGTAAGAGGTCACTAGAAGTCAGAAAAACAGAAAATGTTTTGGAACAGATTGAAAATGTTTTAGAGACAGGCTAGAGAAATGTTTGGACGAGTTGGGGGAAAACAGGTGCCAGCTTCTCTATTTACGTCTGAGAGGATATAAAAACATGACAGTTCGTTCCAACAACTTGTCTTCGACCTTTGACCAACTTCACAATGTGCTAATTTCAAACAGAAGATCAGAAAATGCATGAATTACTCCGTACCACATTCCAATTTGATTTCTACTTTGAATGAGGATTAAAAATCACTAATACTGTTTCACAGTTGATTAAAAATGATTAGTTCACTTCAACATTTAAAAATGGTTTGAACTAAACACACTTTGATTATCAAAACATTTGTAAAATAGTAATGATAATAGAAAAAAGAGAGTGTTATTTCAATTGATCAGTGCAGGACACTTAGAAAGTCTCTGGATGAACTTAATCTTGTGTTTCTGGACTCAAATCAATGAAATACAGTTCTTGTCCCAGGAAGGCCCTCAAGGCCAGGACTTTGACCTGAGGCTTAGTTCACTACACTAGGTCAACCTTTATACTTTATAAACCAGAGTCAGCACATTTAAACAATATTATATAAAAAAAAATGCAACTGTCTCATTCAAAGGCCACTGAACAACAGCCTAATTTTCAGACACTGCCAAAGGATAGACAGCAGCAAAACCAAAAGCGACATATCATTAATTAACAGTAAAACTAAACATTTCAGACATGCACACAGACACATAAAACATTACGTTAGTTAATATGAGGATATTATGGTTACAATATAAGTCCAAATTTTACTGGTAAACATGAAATTGACTATAAAGTAGATTCAGGAAATTGCCTACATAAGCACAGCAACACATCCATCCATCCATCCATCCATCCATCCATCCATACAGTACATACATACATACAGTACATACAGTACATACAGTACATACACACATACACACATACAGTACATACAGTACATACAGTACATACAGTACATACATTATCTTTACCCACTTCTTCCTTTTCTGGTCACGGGGGTCACTGGTCCCTATATCCAGCCATCACTGTGTGAGAGACTGGAGACACCCTGGAGGTTTCCATTCCATCACAGGGACACATAGAGACAAACAACCATTCACTCTCTCACTCACACCTAGGGACAATTCAGAGTTACCAATCAGTCTAACATGCATGTTTTTGGTCTGTGGGAGAAAACCAGAGTACCCAGAGAAAACCCACACATGCACAGAGAGAACATGCAAACTCCACCCAGAAAGGTCCCCAGCCAGGATTTGATCTGGTGACACTTCTCACTGAGAGTTGGCAGCTCTATCATCTGCACCACCGGGGCAGCAGTGGCTGAGTGGTTAGAACAGTCATACCCCAATGCAAGAGTTGGGAGTTTGATTCCACCAGCAGTCACATGCCAAAATGTCCCAGGGAAAGACACTGAATCCCTCATTGCCTCTGATGTGTGTCCCATCGGTGTATGAATGTGATAAAGCTCTGATTATAGATCTACTTTGTAGTAGAGAGCTGTATGAATGGGTAAATGAGGGCACAGGTTGTGTTGTAAAGAGCTTTGAGTATCTTCATAAGATAGAAAGGCGCTACAGTCCATTTACAGTTTGCCACCGTGCCGTCCACATATTATTCACTGGGATTTATATTCACCTAATATGAAATATTGACGGGATCTTCTGGATTTTTCAGTGGGGTTCCTTTGAAAAACAATAAAATGACAAATCTTTCATGTCTGAATGATAAGAACATTGTGCAGCAGCACAACAAGCCACTGTCTCCTTTATCTTCATCTCTGTAGAGTTTATCTATGATTGATGTTTGGACGTGGTGGCGTCACTCCCGTCCTGTCACTGATGTTACTGAAGGGATGCCGCTACAAATTCTTCATACTTTGGTCCAGACACATGTATTTCACTGGATGGCCTGAGGTTTGAATGGCTTGGATCCACCAAACCAACCAAACCTGCCTCCCTGTGTAGCTGACAGGCTGATTGGTATGAACCAAGAGTTTTTATCCAAACATAAACTACAGATACACCTGGATTGATGTTAGTGAGGTCAGGAGCAGATGGACAACAGGTGTGTGTGGGGAACTGAGATAACAGTGATGAGAACAGGAGACACACCACTGAATGCCAATTACTTGACCTGTGATGATGTTTGTACAAACCTTCATGACACCTTGCAGGAGTAAACATCACAAATTCTATCAATCCTGACTTTATAAGCAAAAATCGTCAGGAGGTTAATGAATGTGAAGTTGGTGGTCCGCATGGCCACGCTTAAGCCACCTTTTGATCACCGTGTTGTTTACCTTCACATGCTTGCCAATTTTATTGCTAATTTTCATTATTTACTTTTCATTAAACATTACAATGAACTTCAACAATTTTCAGTCAGGTCATCTGGTCAGTTTCTTTTTTTGCTGAAACGTTTCACCTTCCATCCGGAAGGCTTCATCAGTCAAGGAAACACACAACACAAAACTGATTTTTCCACCACCAGCTTACTCTAAAGTGGAACAAACCAGTTATGTTGGTGCTAAGATGGCCTCTTTGGCACACCTCCTCCTCCAATACCGGCCCTCTTCCTCGTCGACAGTCATGTCAAACTGGTTCAAAACCAAAAAAAGCCTGATGAAGCCTTTCGGATGGAAGGTGAAACGTTCCAGCAAAAAAATAAACTGTCCAGATGACCTGACTGAAAATTGTTGGATTGTACACCTGGATTATTGAGCATGAACTTTTTTTTGATTACAATGAACTGTTTCCTGGTTTGTTTATGGGTTTAGTTTCTTTGAACCTATTTGTTCAGATTTCCAGACCCATTTAGAGTAAAATAAGATTTTCCCCTGTCTGACTTCTACTTAACGACCACTTATTCCTTAAAAGTGTCATGTATATTATTTGACGTTTAAAATAAAAAGCATTAGAAGCACAGCTGGACAGCTCAGAAGTCATTTTCAAGGAGAAGCACCGACACATCTCTGCCATCAACAGTTGATAGAAAATAAAACCAGACATTTTTCATGTTCCTTTTAAAACACAGTCTGATCAGCTGCTGCTGCGGAGCGTTTCCCAACAACTCTGCAGCTATTTTTCTTAATATCGCTGACACTCAAACTGGGCTCTTGCGAGTCTATTTTTCTTGAGTGTAGCAGTAAAACCTCCATTTATGCCCTGGATAAGAAACTGGTGTTTTTTATAGCACTCTGTCCGCCCTCATTTCTATTTTTATCTTTATTAGAGCAGCAAATTGTTTCACTTTTGTCTCTATGATGATTTAAAAAGTACTCCTCACTCAGCTGTAATTCACCCCGATAAATAAAGCCCATCTGCTCAGATGGCACCATGCTCAGTCTCGTTGTTGCTACTGTCACCCTGACGGGTGTGAGAGTCATGTGTGTGTTTAGTAACACGCAGCTTTTTGTTTTGGGGGTTTTGTGTTGGACACGTTGGAGAGAATCCAGAAAGAGTGTGAGCTCAGTGCAGCTGTCTGATTTATTTGTTGTGAAAAGCAATAAGTTAACAGCTCCCGGCGGCTGTCAGCTGAGGATGCTGACGGTCTGACGGATTTGTCAGTCTGTTTTGAGAAGATTCGGGCGAAACAGAAGAAAAAATAACCTCAAACCCCATGAGGAAGAAACTGAGATGAACACAAAGACGAGCAGAATGAATGTTTTGACAGTGAAGCACATCAGGCTAGTTGTTTCTCATTTTATTGGATAATTTTCTACAAACCGGTTCACTGTAAACAAGACTTTCAAAGAGCTTATTAATAATTGCTTAAAGTCCAACTTGATTAGTTAACAAGTCAAATATAGAATGGAGGCACAAATTTCACAACTTTTGTTATATGTTTAGTCTAAATAAATCAAAATGTACGCTAAATTCAAACGTTTTAGTTATTAAAAACTTTTTTTAAGTGAATGATAAATATTTACATTTACCGACCATATGTTCATGATGAATGTCGTGAGCAGCAGAAATGATGGGCATTTCTGTGTTTATGTGTGGGTTGAGCAGGAATTACTGAATATTTGAAATCTAGTTAAAATGGATAAAAATATATAATGCAACTGAATGATAACTGAACACCTAATAACATGCCCCACACTCACCCCGTGTTGAACTGCTGCACTTGTAAAAGTAAATAAATAAAAATCCCAGCTAGCAGAATTAGCAGCAGCACGTCTCTGTAAGAGAGAGAGGAAACCATCCATCCATCCATCCATCCATCCATCCATCCATTATCTTTACCTGCTTCTTCCTTTTCAGGTCACAGGGGTCACTGGTGCCCATGTCCAGCCATCACTGTGCGAGAGGTGAAGGACATCCTGGACAGGTCTCCAGTCCATCACAGGGACACAAAGAGACAAACAACCATTCACACATTTATCTATTGCATAATGTATTGCGTCATTTAAAATATCAAATATGTCATCAATAGGAGTACTTAAGTTAGTGATCAATACTGAACCAAAAGTGCTCCGAATATTCCTATTTCCTCTGTTATGGCAATAGAGATTTTAATTCAAACATTTAAGTGTAGCCTCTTTTAACCAGATCAAAAAAAACAATGAGATCAAGATCTCTTTTACAAGGGTGACCTGGCAAATAGATCATTAGCACACATCAACAAACAATGATTGCAAACGAGGAGCAATATAGGATCGAACGGTTGTTGTACGAGCACGGATGGTTTACAGGATGATTCAGGACCGTGGCAAAAACTAAAACAAGCAAACAAACAAAAGGTAATGATTGAAACATAGGCAATATCTTAATCTCCTTTAATAAACAATATTTTATAGAATGCAACAAAAACTAATACCTTCAATGGTTTAGTTATAAATTAATATTTTTGAGTCTGTTTTATAAAATTGAAGTCAATCCCAGCTGATAAGTAATATACCTAACATATGAAGCAAATTTGAAGATGAAGTTACAAATCACTCTTTAAGAAAAAAAAAAGGTTAATTATGCTTGGTTTGAACTAATGTAGAATATTATGGCTTTAGGGAGTTAAATCTAATCAATACAACTTAAATAAAGCCTAAAAGACAGTTGAAGATTTAACCTTTAACCTATCGAAGTTTACTGGTAACCACTAAAAAAGCAGAGTGCAATTACGTTAATGTGTTTTTCCTCAGATGAAATTATTTCTTGAAAAACTTTAGATAATATGAACATTTGATCATATAAATGGGGTTTGTTTTCACTTCTCATTAGGCCTGTCACAATAAACAATAAATCAGTCGTACGACGAATGAAAATTATCGACCTCATTTATTTATTCATTCATTCATTCAACCTTTATTTAAACAGATAAATCACATTAAGCCTCGAAGACTCATTTACAAGTGAGACCTGTTTGGACAGCTTTTATCAGCTTTATCGTTTCTTCATCTCTCTTTCTACTGAAGACACTGGATGACAAAAGGCTCAACTCCGATGCTCTTCACTGACCCCTCACTTTCTCTTCAAAATCTGTTTGAACCATCCAAAATTCACGGTTGAAACCGGTGCCTTGGTGTAAAAAGTTGTTTTTCTCCGCAAAAAGAAGCTGAGAACTTGTTAACTGATTTTTTATTAAAAGCTTTGTGTGAAAAATGCTATGCTAAAGAGCTCAAATCACTGAGCGTACGCCATGGCACCATGTCAGCCCATGTCACGTCAAGGGCCCTCCCTCCCATTTTTCTTATAGCAACACGCTGCTCAACTTTCCATCCTTTGGTTTAAACAGTCTTATACTGCCATCAGGTGGTAAAAAAGGTACTACACACCAAACAAATTAACATTTCTGCTAAAATTTGACAATTAATTTTTGTGAAATTGCAAACAATATTATCGTTTATTGCAATAATTTCTGAGACAATTAATCGCCCAACAAAATTAGTCTTTGTGACAGGTCTACTTCTCATACTGTAGTTTTTATCCCTGTTTTTCACATAAGAGTCTGGTCGTCAATTTGAATCCCCTGAAATTTGGGTAGTAAACGTAAAGCACCCACACCTGCCTCCACCACTCTCATTTGCCCTCCTCTGGACTCTTGAGCAAGGCCCTCTGCTCCAAACATGTGAGCTGTAATAGCTCGGTGGTCGACGATTGCGTTACGAAGGACATTCATCATAAAAACAATGGCCAGATCTTCGTGAGCGTTTGCTCGCTGTGGAGACCCTGAAGACGGGAGCAGCTGAAAGAACTAAAGAAAAAAAAATTGAGACAGACAGATGAGTTCTGTTGTATCCAAAAAGGAGACTCGGTACCAGATGCAGAACTGACTCCTGCTGTCTCCATGTCAGACAGCAGTCAGAGTTTTGGGACAATCTGTTCTTTAATGGGACCAACTGGGAGCGAAGCCAGCATGCTGTGGAAGATGTTTACATCATTACAGCATCTTCTCTCAGCTGTAGACAATAAACAGCAGTTTAATCCAAAAATGTCCCGGAGACACAGACAGAGTGAGGGACACTTATAAGGATTAGCTCGTATTAACAGCCTGGTTTCTCCTCACATTGGATGAGACACGGGGGAACATTTCTGGACATAGTTTGTCATTAAATCATGTAAAAATAGGTTCTTAATATTGTAGAATGAGAGACTTTCAGAAAATCTGAGTGGTTGTTCAGGACCAACACTCTGCCCACACTATTCAGGATGAATTTAAAAACAGATTTTCTTCTGCAGTGTTGGCACCATCGACATGTTTTATAATAAGACACAGGAGCAGAAGCTGGAAGGCGAAATGACCAAAAACAAATAACCTTATAGACTGGATGCAGCACAATTTTTTAATCTCGTCTCTCCATGCAAACGAATAAGAGATAAAAAAAAAAAATGCTGTTCAGATTTTTTTTTTCCCCAGGTGTTGATTTTTGTTTATTCTTGCAGCTCTTGCCTTGCTGCATTTATAAAGCAATGCTTTTAGTTGGTCGTGTTAGACTGTGATTGACAGTGTCGCAGTCTTTTAAATTGGAACGTTTGCAGGTGGGATTACAGAACAGGGAAATGGACCAAAACTTTTAGAACTGCAATTTATGAACAAAAAATAGCCAACATGAGTATAAAACATATTTTGAACAGTGAAAAAGGGTCAAAATAAGCTTTAACCAACAAGTTTTTCTCACTACATTATTCTCAGCCATCATGTTTTTTTAACTTAAAATACAAAACACAACTGTATCCCTTTTACCCATCATCCAAACAGCTCTCTTCAGAGACAAACACCCCGATCTGGTTCTGTTAGGAGCTTCCTTCCTGCTTCTGGTGTCACTCTGACATGTTTTGTAGGCGTCTCGGTCAAATCACGGTCAGATGCTCAAACAGAACGAGATGCTGCATCGTTGCTGCTACAGCTTCTGGAGACATTTTATTCCTCTTCAGTGACTGAGCTGGTAGGAGGAGAGGGATGATACATGTCCGGTGTTGCCACCTACTGTGAGGCCCAGTGTGTGTGTCATGCCCCCTTTCCTGTTCTTTGGTTCCTATGGCAACAGAGCAATGATGCAGGGATCAAAAAGATCAACAGGTGGGTAGTGTATAACACGTGGTGTGCATGTCCCTGCTTTTCCACAGAGTTCCCTAAAATGACCTGCACTCACATTTGAATCATCATGACAATGGGAACAGGATGCTCTATTTTCAGACTTCCAGTGGTTCATTTCCTGATGTGGCAGCACCACGAGCTCCAGACCCAATTGCAGTCTGCTGTAAAGATAATAGACGTTTTAGTTATTTGAAAAAAGACGTGACCCTAAAATCAAAGCAGACAAAAAAGAAAGGTCTTACATGGTTTGAAGGAATGCATGTCTCCTGCCACCTTTCATGCCAGAAGTTCAGACAAAGATCATCTCAAGTTGATTTTTAGCCATTGTGGCCAAACATTGAAGATAATGTTTTTCACAGACTAGTGATTCTTTGCTACTAACCCATCAAATTGTAGTATAAAATCTGTAAAGTTGATTAATAGCCACATGCCTTCTTCCACCTGCGTAATATTATTAGAATTAGAAACATCTTATCTAAAAATCATGCGGAGAAACATGCATTTGTCTCATCTAAACTGCACTGTTGCAATGGTTTATTGTCTGGGTGTCCAAATACTTCTTTAAAATGTCGTCAGTTGATCAAAAATGCTGCTGCCAGAGTCTTAACTGGAGTTAGTAGAGATCATATCTCTCTAGTAGGAATAGCACAAGTAGTAAGTAGTAGTTTATTTGACTATATATATATATATATATATATAAACCCTTCCCGCACTCTTACAACATTCTAAACAATGTTTCTAAACTCTAAACGCTCTAAAATAACACAGAATGTCATGATTTCAGCTCCCTGCCTCCTCTGCTCTTTGCCACCTGCAAGCACTCTTGGCCACGCCCACTTCTCCACTCTGCCATGGTCAGCTGCAGCAGGAAGTTTATCCTGCAGCAGCAAGCGCTGCATAAAGCTGCAGGAGGAAGCTTTTCCTGCAGCTTTAGGCTGCGCAAATGTGCAGCAGGTGCTAAATAATTTAAAACAATTTATTTTGAATAAAAATTTCATGCAGATCGTGCAGCTCATCCATCAGTCAGCCAATTGTGTGTCATGTCCAATCTTATTTTGAAAAACCGTGATAGAGCGAATCAGCGAAAGACAAATGCAAAGTAGCAAGGGACTACTGTATTACATATCTTATTGTTCCATATTTTCCTAACAGAGCACTTTGCTCTCAGGCTGCAGGTTACTTGCGGTCCCAAGAGATTCCAAAAGTAGAATGGGAGGAAGATCTTTCAGTTATCAGGCTCCTCTCTTGTGGAACCAACTTCCAGTTTCTGTCCGTGAGGCTGACACATTGTCCAGTTTTAAGACTGGGCTCAAGACTTTCCTTTTTCATAAATCCTATAGTTAAGGGTGACTTGTTATGCTGCTATAGGTTTAGACTACTAGAGAACAAATTACCTAATTTCCTTAAATGATTTGTTAAAACTGAATAGTTTTCATTTGATACTATTTCTTTCTTAACGTGATTATCGACCTGCCATTGTGTATCTGTTCTTCCTTCCTTTTCCTACCAAACCCAGCTGGTCGAAGCAGATGGTCGCTTGTCCTGATCCTGGTTCTGCTAAAGGTTTCTTCCTCATGAGGGAGTTTTTTCTTTCCACTGTCGCTTTCATGCTTGCTCAATATGAGTCTGCAATGAAAAGCAGTCTGCTCCTCAGATAAATAGTGTTAACTTTATATATATATATATATATATATATATATATATAT
>NC_056503.1:13060660-13077640 GCF_014905685.2 Nematolebias whitei
TCTTGGCACTATACAAATAAACTGAATTGAATTGAACGTATGTGTGTGTGTGTTTTTAAAGCCATTTATATGTGGGGAGCCCATTTTGAATTTGGTTGGCTCAAAAGGTTAATCACCTCTTCCTGAAGGTTTCATTAAAATCGGAACAGACACAAAAACGTTGTTGCCTGCCTTCATCTTTTGGTGGTGTGCAGTAAAAAACCTCGGGCCTCACTGGCTTTAATTTAACACCAGAAACTACTGCATGTTCAAGCTGGTGTCAGTTTAATCATGTCAGGTAGAGTCTTTTGTTCACACAGTGGCTGCCGTGTTTTACAGGAAGCCTACTGTGTGTATGTAGGTCAGCGAGCGAGTGGCGAACCTGTAGACTGTGAAATGACATGCATCTCAAGCAGCGATGGTGTGAGAAATACATCCATACTCTCATATAATTCACCAACAGTACCTTTTATATCCTCAAGTTTCAAGGCGTGCAGTGATCGATGGTATTTCTGTTTCTCAAAAAGTCAGATCACAGTCAGGAGGGAGTTTTTTTTCCTAGCAGAGGCTAATGATGAAATAAAGTGTCACACAGAGACAGACCGCTTAAAAGGCAGGAGGTCGCTTTCAAATTTAAAAGACTTCTGCAGTGCACAGCAGCAGAGATCCAATCTGATTTGGTGCTGCAGAAATGGAGGCAAAGAGAGAGGGAAGAGTCAGGAAAGGCAGCGGCTCAGGCTTGAATCCGATCCACCTTCAAGGAGAGGCTAATTTTCCCCCTCTGCAGCTGAATCATCACCAGGATATAAACTCTGATCAACATGCATTTTTCACAGATGATCTGGTTAACCATGTGTGTGTGTGTGTGTGTGTGTGTGTGTGTGGGGGGGGGGTGTTCACGATTTAAACAAAAACACTCTTCTTTTTTTTGTTTCACTCATTCACTCTGTCCCAACAGGCACTTGATTAAGATGTAAATTAGTACAGACAATAATGTGTGAAAAAGTTAAAGAATTCAAAGTAAAAACAGTGTGATGACCAGCGGACCCCTTTGACCCCCCATCTGCTCACGTCTCTGCTCCTCATGCCACGTTTCTGCCCATCCTGCCTTTATGCTCCGTGTTCTCCTGCCCATGTCACCTGCCTCCTCCTGCCATAGTTTCTGTTTCCTTGCTTGTGTTGCCTTTCACTCATCTCTCAACTCAAGCCTGCTCCTGTCACGCCAAGCCACACCTCCCTTACTTCTCCACAGCAATCAGTCTTGATTCCACGCACATGTTATCTGCACTACTTAAGCTCCTGTCATTCACTTCCTTGTTGCTGATTATTAAACCTTCCATGGTCCCTGATTTTGAAGACATCATGGTTCCTGATTCATGCCATAGCCTTGTATCCTCGCCTTGCCCCCTCGCTTTACCTGCCCCTCTTCAGATTTGGATTCTTTGCTCTGACCACTGTATCGACCCTGCCTCCCCCTTCTACAACTTTGCCTCACGGATCACGATTTGGCTCTGGCTTCTACTCTCAGCTTTCCTGTGCATGACCCCTGCTACATTTCTCAGACCCTCGATTTGGATTTGCCCCCCCACGGACCATGAACAGCTTCAGCCTGCTCCATCGCTGCAACTCTGTTGGGTGACTCCCTTCCTCAAGCTTGTGAGGACCTGTCATCACAGTCAATCCTGACTCCTCCATCCAGCAGCCAAAATAAATAAAAACTGTTATTTTGTACTCCTGTCTGGCTTATTCTGAATCCTACCTGAACCTGACAAACGGGGAACATTTCAACACTGTCCCTGACGACTACACTTGAACCAGGATGTGATAGTTTGAAAAAGGGAGTTGTACTAAGCTTTTTTTGCCCGAGTTATTTTTTTTCTCCTATAATAAAAAAAGATAGTCTATGTATGGATAAATAAATGTCCTAAAATGTATTCTTTACTGAATAAAAAGAGTCTGGATTGGATCATTTTTAAACTAATCAAA
This sequence comes from Nematolebias whitei, assembly GCF_014905685.2. Lineage (NCBI taxonomy): Eukaryota > Metazoa > Chordata > Actinopteri > Cyprinodontiformes > Rivulidae > Nematolebias > Nematolebias whitei. The sequence continues at coordinate 13,062,626 of NC_056503.1, forward strand.
ATTCCTTGCTTGTGTTGCCTAGCACTCATATATATATATATATATATATATATATATATATATATATATATATTCAATTCAATTCAACAATACTTTATTAATCCCAAAGGGAAATTATTTTGTTGTTGTAACTCGTTATCCTCATTTCATTAAGAGATGTTATAGATACTGATGGCTGTAGGCAGGAAGGATCTTTTGTAAAGGTCCATCCCACAGTGGATCCTAAGAAACTGGCTGCAGATGCCGTCCAATCCGTCCACCCAGACTCGGCTGGCCTCTCGGTTCTCCTGGACTGTAGGACCGCCTGAATGCTGGGCAGAACTCCTCCCAGAGCGATGGCCACTCCTCCCAGCAGTCTGCTGAGCTCCTCATAGCTGTGGACAGCCAACTGTAGGTGCTGAGGGACGATCCTGTCCTTCTGCTGTCGTGAGCCGTGTTTCCTGCTAGTTCCAGGATCTCAGTGGTCAGGCACTCGAGCACAGCTGGCAGGTAGATGAGAATGCGTCCACAGAACATCCTTTTCAACTCATTTGAGAGTTGGGGCCATAGTTGAGATATTATTTGAGCTTTTGAGATGTTAATCAGCTGCTGTTGTAGAAAACTGCCTTGTTGCCATGGTTACGCATCATAACAAATGTCCAAAACCAAAAAGGTTTCAGTAAAAATCCTTCCGGCTGCACAAAATCTGATACCAGAGGAAACAATAATCCAAAATAATGGGATTTACATCCAGAAAGCCAGGAATTACAGTTTCCAAAAGCAAAATCTCAGAATGAAAGTAACAGCCGCTCCAACATGCAGCCACCTTGAGCGGCGCAATTCATTATATATAATTATATATATATATGACTTTTGTTCTTCTTCTTTCGGCTGCTCTCTTTGTCAGGGGCCGCACAATGAATTAACTTGCACAAGGATTTGGCAATTGTTTTTATGCTGGATGTCCTTCCTGATGCAACCACAAACCACCGAGCTACCACAGCCCTCTGTGTGGAGCAGAGAGCAGCTATATAGGGCACCCAGGGGAGCAGATGGTGGGGGTGGAGGCAGTGTTTAATTTGAGTTGGATCCTGCTAGAACAGGATCCAGAAATGCTCTTATTTTGACAAGGTGCGTTCCGGTAACTGCGTGGATCCGGTAACTCTCAGGCTTACTAATAATAAAGTTATGAACAAATATGACTGCCTTGAATGAATAAAATTCGGTTACGACCGCGACTTACTTGATGATTCTATCAAGTAAGTGGGAGGGGGGCGAGGATGCTTGGCAGAAGAGGAATGCAGGAAATGGCACTACTTTATTCAAAATTTGCGGGGGAGGACCCCCAGACCCCTCCCACTCCCATCCCCCGGTCAGCCTGCCCGTTATTTGCGTTTCAGTACTGATCAGTTTACAAATCAAGCCCTAGATAGAGGGTCTTGCTCAAGGGCCCAGAGTCTGGCAACTTAGGGTGGAGGCAGGTGTGGCTGCTTCAACTTTCCCAAATCTTAGTGTTTATTGTCCCCCCCCACAATGAGAATTTCTGCCTTGGTCTGTAAAACTTGGTTTTAAAGTTGGCAACCGGTGGTGGTGGTTGGAGTTTAGAGTTTCAAGACTGACCACAGAGGACGTTTCACTCTATATTAAAGTGACAGAAGAACTGTTTTATGTTCCAGTTCTGACAGAGAAAAATGTGTAGGTCTCAACACTAACACAGAGCTGATGTGACACACAGAGCTTCAGTGGCGTGAAGGCTTTTCACTGTACAGGTTTAATCTGTCACACCGACTGCACCGTAACATGAAAACCAAACAACGAGACTCATCCATCAGCTTCTGCTGCAAACAACATGAAATAGGAAAGTCCTTGAACCTTTTTAATCCTTGTCTCAATAAATTCAAGGCCTAGCTTTCTTTGAAATAATGCATATCACCCGCACATGACAGAGTTTTAAATGAAAGTAATCTAATGATGACAAGTGATGGTGTTTTTGTCACTTTATGAGCAATTTCATGCAACATCATTAAAAGTCACGCTTGGAGTATGTGTTTGAATCATTCTCAGCGACTACCACACAGAATATTAGCTACCGGTAAATTATCTGTAAAATTTTCAGTTAAGCCTGTTTTGTGTTAGCTGTCGTTGATTAGCGAGCATCTTGAATTGGGTCAACTCTTTTATTGTTGTTTTTGCACAAATAATACAATACAAAAATAAAACAATAATAATAATAAAATACTAGGGATGCATGATCCACATTTTATTTGATTCCGATCCCGATACCTAAACCTGGATATCGGCTGATATCGATACTATTCCGATATCATCATCATTATTGATTTCATATGAGGCTGTAATAATCTCCTCTCTACAGGCAAGTACAATTTATACAAATATGTGCATGCATGCATGTGCAAAAAGGCAACAGTTTTATTAATGTTGGATAAGTTTCAAAGTTAGAATTAAATTCTGCTGACGCAAAACATGCTTGTTTTATTCCTATCTTTAAAGTGGATATTAAAATGTATGGCTTTAAACATCTGCTAAGTTTATGGCATCAACCAACACAGATATTTTCCTGTTTTTAGTATTTTACATCGCTTTATAGGGCAGCACGGTGGCGCAACTGGTAGAGCTGCTGCCTCTCAGCGAGCAGGTCCCTGGTTCAAACCCCGGTCCAGGGGCCTTTCTGGGTGGAGTTCGCATGTTCTCTCCGTGCATGCGTGGGTTTTCTCCGGGTACTCCGGTTTCTTCCCACAGACCAAAAACATGCATGTTAGGCTGATTGGTAACTCTAAATTGTCCCTAGGTGTGAGTGAGAGAGTGAATGGTTGTTTGTCTCGTTTGTCTCTATGTGGCCCTGTGATGGACTGGAGACCCATCCAGGGTGTACCCCGCCCCTCGCACAGTGATTGCTGGACATGGGCACCAGCGACCCCCGTGACCCAAAGTGGATAAAGCGGGTAAAGAAAATGGATGGATGGACATCGCTTTATAATGTAGTTGTTTTTGTTTTGTTTTTTTATATATATATATAATTTTTTTTAATTTTTCAATTCTTTTTTTTTTTATGATTGTCTATTCGATGCAATTTATTTATATAGTGCCAAGTCACAGCAAAGTTGTCTCAGGGCATGTTACAGGAACATTCACATACATAAAAAACAATTAGTAAAGTTCTCTAAGGAATCCAGCAGACAAGATGAATCTTGGCTTCGTTGCAGTCTCCCATCCTGAGCAAGCACAGTGGCAACAGTGGAAAGAAAAAACTCCCTTTTAACATGAAGAAACCTCCAGCAGAACCAGGCTCAGGACAAGCAGCCATCTGCTTTGACCAGCTGGTTGAGAGGACAGGAAGGAGAGACAGACAAACATAGAATGGTAGGTCCAGGTGTATCTGAAAGACAAAAGAAAAACCACGTTAAGGATAGAAAAAATAATTACAAATATAAAACAGGTTGAGCAGAGTAAGTAAAGACAGTAGCATAGTGAAAAGTTTGGTCAGTTTGTCCTCCAGCAGTCTAAACCTATAGCAGCATAACTAAGGGACAGCTCAGGAAACCCAAGCCGACCCTAACTATAGGATTTAGCAAAAAGGAGAGACGTAAGCCCAGTCTTAAAACTGGACAATGTGTCAGCCTCACAGACAGAAACTGGAAGTTGGTTCCACAAGAGAGGAGCCTGATAACTGAAAGATCTTCCTCCCATTCTGTTTTTGTAAATTCTAAGAACCACAAGTAAACCTGCAGTCTGAGAGCGAAGTGCTCTGTTAGGAAAATATGGAACAATAAGATCTGTAATATAAGATGGAGCTAGGTTGTTGAGAGCTTTGTAGGTTAGAAGTAGGATTTTGAATTCTATTCTGGATTTGACAGGGAGCCAATGGAGAGAAACTAAAACTGGAGCGATATGATCTCTCCCACTAACTCCAGTTAAGACTCTGGCAGCAGCATTTTGGATCAACTGAGGACGTTTTAAAGAAGTATTTGGACACCCAGATAATAAACCATTGTAATAGTCCAGTCTAGCCGTGACAAGTGCATGGACCAGATTTTCTGCATAATTTTTAGATAAAGTGTTTCTAATGTTAGTGATATTACGCAGGTGGAGGAAGGCAGTTTTAGTAACGTTTTTAATGTGGGGGATAAAAGACATGTCCTGATCAAAAATAACACCAAGATGTTTAACATTAGAATTCCATCACAGAACTCTCATCTTGAGCTGATAAAAATCTCCTGGAAGGTAAACTAAACTATATCTTGGCTGCAAGTATTCAATCAAGCTGTGAAGCAGGCAGTCTGATTTCAGTCAGCCGTGCTCAGTCTGTCCCTCCTCCGAACGGGCAGACTGAGAGCGGCTGACCGAAATCAGACTGCCTGCTTCGGACTGAACGAGAGGAACACACCGCTGAAGCCACGGAGCTCAAACGTCCAACGTAAAACCAACTTTACCGTGGTGCCTGGATAAACAATCCTCGTTCTCCTTAATGTGGTGCTTTTTCAAATGTTTAAGTTTGACATATTGTAGGTTACGACTGAGCTTCCCCCTCTCGGTACAGCGGCTCTGCAGACATTGCACGTTGCTGTTCTGCAGTGTTTAGTGTAAAATACTTCCACACAGCGGACATATTACAATGAAAAGTTGGTTAGCCGTTAGCAATAGTGCTGCTCAGTGCACTGTCCCCAGCAGAGCCGTATAAAAAGAATATTTACTCACGTTGTAGCTGGCTGCAAACTATGAAATGGATTTCCTGAATGTGAGGCGGGTCTTATTACTCTGGGTTCATGAGATGCGCCTCCGTTCAGTAAATCCATTCCATAGTTTGAAGTCAACATGCAGAGCAGGTCATCAGACACAGACATGCATCATGGATCGGAAATCTCTGCAGGTGGATCAGAAAAATCCGATACGTAAATTATGCTGGTATCGGAGGCCGATACCAATACCGGATCGGATCAACCCCATCCCTTATAAAAACAATAAAAATAACAATTATTTTGATTTGTGATATTGCCCCAATCTTTAACAAGAGCTAATGATCGAGCAGCAGCCCGAGATGATTTTTTATTTTCTGTCTCTGAGCATTTAATGGTATTTCTGCATTCCTTATTCCCTCTCGTACACTTCCCCATCACTTCCTCGACCTTTGACTTCAAGGATCTTCACAGTCCATGAGATTCACACAAACATGGCCAAGCTTCTAGATAAATTTCAGCATTGCCATGTTGCATAAACAGATGCAAATGTACAAGCAGAAGAGGGTGGTAAGGGAGGTAAGCTAACGAGGGGAAACTGCTGTGAATTTTCATCAAAAATTCACATTTTACATCAAATTTACAACAAATCTGTTCCCGTCATAGTCAGTAACTGTCTTCCACACATCTTTACTGACACATCCATCAGTCAGATGACAGGATGACGGCTACAAGGCTCCACCTGGTTCTCTCTGCAAATTCCAATAAATAAAGAGCCATGATTGCCTGGCATCACTTCTCATACAACAGTTACTGCTCTACTGTTCCTTCTGCCAAAACAGACAGAGTGACAGATGAGAATTAATGCAGGAAAATGAGAACAAGGAGGCCACGAGGAGGAGAGGAGTTAGAATATTAAGTGAGAGAAGCTGCTGCAGGACTGTTTCTTCATGCAGAGCTGAGGCTGCAGGAGACTCGATCAGTCTAGTCCAAAGGTTTACTCAAGTCCTGGAAGACTGAAAGCGGCCTCAGCACCATCTGCATTTACACACGCAGAACACATACATGTCCTTAGGAACATGGACACTGTTCAAAAAACAGCAATAAAATAACATAAAATTTAATTTGAGCTTATGTAGCATTCTGTCACACAGATACCTCATTCTCATTTGGCTAGCAATTAGCCTAGCTTCATTTAAGATGTTTGTCTTTTCTCTAAGGCGACCAGATTTCTGATATTAAATCTGGGGACATTTCCAGCTCGGAGACAAAAAAAATAATTAAGTGTTATCAAGATGAAATTATGAAACGGGGACAGTTACGATTTCATTTATTTTTACATATTTATTCATATTTAAACAATAAAAATCAAATGTAGCTGCAGGAATGTGTCTGTCCACACACTTTTTGTTAGAGTACGAGATGACTTCTGTTGTCACTTGACGCTACATAAATCAACTGAATTGAATAAAACAAAGTAATAGTAGTAGCAAAGGTGTCAGAAACATTTACAATGTGGCAATGTGGGGTGGGCGGGGTCGTCCCCCAGGAAATTTTGAATAAAGCAGATGCCATTTTGTGCATTTTGGTGTATTTAAACATCTATGTTTACCTACATACATTACTTTTATGTAAAACCTCGATTCAACAACTATTTTAGTGAGCACGGTGGTTTGAGTGTTCTCCCATTAATCAAGTGGAATGGATTCGTTCATGAAGAAACTGAAACAGCGCTGGGTGAACTAATCTGGTTCTGCGAGGCCTCCTCTGACTGAAGAGCCATCAGCCATGGAGGTATGGATACAATAAGAGACGAAAAATGTATGTACAGATGATAGTAAAATATTTTTGCTTTTGGCTGCTCCCTTCGTCAGGGATCGCCCCAACAAACTAACTCGCATGATGACTTGACGATTTTTTTTACGCCGGCTGCTGTTCCTGACGACATCGAGACCACTGAGCTACCACAGCTCTCAGTGTGGAGCAGAGAGCTGCCATCTAGGACACCTGGGGAGCAGATGGTTGGGGTTAAGGGCCTTGCTCAAGGACCCAGGGTAGGACAAGTGAGGGTGGAGGCAGGTGTATGTAGGGTGTCGGTCTTGGGAGTTGAACCAGCGACCTTCTGACCACAGGCTCATGTTTAACCTCTGCGCCACCACTCCCCACAGATAATAGCAAAGTGAAATACTTCAAAACATAAGAAATAAAACACAATTTAGTAATATGCTACTTATTATTTTAATTTTCTCTTCCGCACATTTCATCTTGTCACTAGAAAAACTACCTTTAATTATTTAACTAGTTTCCTCCGCTGATGAAATGACAAAAATCCTATATTTAGCAAAACAAACAAACAAACAAAAATATATTTATTAGGAGCTCCAAGCTCAATGCACATTTAAACAGACGATGATCTCTCCCTCCTCACCATTTTCAGTTCAGTTATTGCTTCAGTTTCCATCACAGAGGAACTTTAATACGTCCAAACTGAGTAAATAAACACACCTAAGACCTATTTTTAATTTTTATTTCACCTGGGCACAGCTGACAACACTAGAAACATTTCCTGCCACAAACCAATCGTTTATCACGACTAGTGTCAGCCCAGTTCAAACAAAACCTACGGTAGAGGCGGGGCAGCCGACTCTGGACCCAAAAGTCCCAGGTTCAATCCCCAGTCATTGAACATCTCATGGTGTCTCTGCGCACGACACCTTATCCACAAATTGGTTCCCTGGCACATAGCTGCCCACTGCTCTGCCTGGGGGTGGATGGGTTAAATGCAGAGAGCCAATTTCACCATTGTATGGGAACATACAATGATCATAACACATTATTATTATTATTATTATTATTATAAATCAGTTCACACATACCATATCACAGGACAGCTGCTCATCAGTGGTGAAGCTCACGCTGCTCTTCTTCTGTTTTAAAGGCGTCGTGCTCGGCTCTTCTTCTCTGTCTGTAACATCAACAGCAGTGCGACCAGCTACAGTAACAACTTTTGTTTTGCACAACATACTCATTGAGCTTTCTACCCTGCTGCTGTAATAACAGTCTACACTCAACACTTTTGTCTCATTTATAAATCACTAAAATCGGGGACGTTTCTGGGGACAGATCGACTAAAACGGGGATTATCCTTGGAGATAGGAGACGTCTGGTCACCCTATTTTTCTCCCAACTCCATGGTCTACGGCTGAAGTCGCGGATGATAAGATACAAATTATTGGCAACGTTTACACAGAACAACACGCCCAAACTGACTTTAATAAACACCAATATGTTTTCAACTATTTTACAGTGAGAGAGTGAGTGGTTGTTTGTCTCGCTTGTCTCTATGTGTCCCTGTGATGGACTGGAGACCTGTCCAGGGTGTCCTCCACCTGTTACACAGTGACTGCTCACCAGTAACCCCCGTGACCCAAAATGGAAGAAGTGGGTAAAGATGGTGGATGGATGAGTTCAAATGTGGTGTGGTAGTAGATGAACCCATACCCTGAGCTCCACTCTGTACAGGGTTTTTGCTTAAATCTTGTAATATTTTCACTCTGCAGATATATTTACAGTTTTATAAACTAGTTTGACAAATGGTAAGGGGCTACATGATTTAAAAAAAATAAAAGAAAATCCCTAAATATCATTTCCTCATACAAGCAGTGAATAAAGTTATTTTTATTTATAAAACAAATTTACTTTATCCCATCTCTTTATCACTTTTTGAAGTGAAATCAGCCCATTGTGCAGCTTTCTTCTGTCTGAGGCCCGTCAGTCACTGGGAGCAGAGCTGACAGCTGACGCTCTTCATTACCGTTTAACTTCACGCACAAAATGGCTTACAAGATGAAGTGTGACTGGATCTGTGTTGAAACAAACTGCCTCCTCCATGCAAATGAAGACACACTGCGCTGCACGCTGTTCTATTGCAGAAAAGACATTTCAACATTGTTCACGTAAGGGGATCGATGCTGCTGAGGCGCTGCTTCCACCGTTCACAGTTTTCAAGCTGAAGAGCTGCATTTTCACTGAAACTGTCTCTCCCGACGACAAACTGAAGAAACTTCTCTGAAGTATTTGAGTTCTCGTGATGCTGGCTGCCTACTGGTTGATTTTAAAGGGTTGTGTCTTACTTTTCTATCCTCCTTTTCCCCTTGAAGAGTTTTAAATTTCACACTAAACTTATGTTTACGATGGATTCAATGAAAAATGTGCTGCTTTGTTTTTAAAATGTCAATTATTCACACCAGGACTTCTCGTTACCTCTTATTTGATCTAAAAAAATGAATTTGCACTAGCAGATTAGTAAGTTTTTTGGAAGTGGATTCTATTTTTGTTTTCGCCTGCCACTAAAGCCAAAGACACAATGATGATTTTCCCAGTAACTACTGATCTGCTGTCTGTTTGCCCCCTCCTGGGCAATGACAGTAAAAAATATTCCAGGGGAAAATAAGGCCAATGAGGAATGATTTCTAGGCATAATTTTGTCTCCGTCATGAATTAAATACAAAGCTGCAGCAGAAACGTGGGCGCTCATTATGCGCTGCACATACAAGATAAGAATTACTGCCGGCTAGATTAAAGTTTTATTTGCTTCATCTGGCTAATTGCTGTATGATTGATTCTATAATTACACTGTATTTGGTTGTTATTCTCAAACTGTGGTGATGTGACGCCATTCCCCCGGCTGTCCTTCGGCTCAGAGTGTGCATGTGTTTTCTCTTCAGTTTCATGTTTTCTGATATTTGCTCTGCTCCTCAGAGATCACACAATGCACAGCGATGCTCCAGTTTTCCCTCTGAATTCAGCAAACTGCAAGTGCCTGAAAAGACAAAAAAAAAAGTCCAGTCTTAAAAAAGAAGACGGATCTAGATCAGGCAAATGAATGTTTAACTGCACCTCTCATTATGAAATCATGAAATCTAAGACTCTCGTAGACATGTCCCATGAAGCCTCTGCAGAAATGTGTTCCTCTCAGACGACACTGAAAACAAATGTAGCCTCTGAAACAGATCCTAGCCTCTTTTACAAAGCTGTCTGTGTGTAATCAGCATCCACAGATGTCTCTCTGACTGGGGGATGTAAAGTGTGAGAAACAGCCATGATGACGAGCTAAATGGTCTAAATGATGAATCATTTCTCTGATGCATGATGGCACTTTTTAGGGGAAAATGTTGAAACTGTGTGCATGTGCACGTTGCTATAGAAACACTTCTTCATTGCTCAAACTTAGAAGTGATAACAAATAATAACAATAATTAAATGTCTAGAGTTTTATGTCAGAGTTTTAGACTGAGATCATCTTGCGATGATTAAGAACAAAGTTGTAGCCGTTTATGTCTTGTTCTTGTTCTTCTTGTTCTTCTTCTTTCGGCTTTTCCCTCTTCAGGGCTCGCCACAGTGAGTCATCCTCCTCCATCTCATTTGTCCTCTCCAACTACCTCCATGTCTTCTCTAACTGTATCCATATATCTCCTCGTTGGACTTCCTCTTTATCTAGTCATTTCTGTCATACTCTGAAAATAATGCTGTGCACAATCTCATGCACCGTCGTGAGATTTCAGAGTCAAAGTGTGTACTGTTAAAAACTCCCAGCTTCTGGTTCATGTAACATTTCCCTAAAAAGCAGAGCTGACATCAACAATTAATACACAATAACTTGGAGTACTTGTTGTGACTTTCAATATTTGTAAAATTGACTGAATATAGCTGTTTTTGTGTTTTGCCTGTTCTGTTGGCTGCAGCAGCCATCTTACACCATCTAGACTCCAAAGGTTAATCAGTTTTAAATACATATTCACTGATCATGTTCTGAAAGGTTTGTTTAAATCCATCAATTCAATTCAATTCAGTTTATTTATATAGCGCCAAGTCACAACAAAGTTGTCTCAGGGCACTTTACAGGAACATTCACATACATAAAAGCCAATTAGTAAAGTTCTCTAAGGAATCCAGCAGACAAGTTGAATCTTGGCTTCGTTGCAGTCTCCCATCCTGAGCAAGCACAGTGGCAACAGTGGAAAGGAAAAACTCCCTTTTAACATGAAGAAACCTCCAGCAGAACCAGGCTCAGGACAAGCAGCCATCTGCTTTGACCAGCTGGTTGAGAGGACAGGAAGGAGAGACAGACGAACATAGAATGGTAGGTCCAGGTATAGGTCCAGGTGTATCTGAAAGACAAAATACATGTTATGGATAGAAAAAATAATTACAAATACAAAACAGGTTGAGCAGAGTAAGTAAAGACGGTAGCAGAGTGAAAATTGTGGTCAGTTTGTCCTCCAGCAGTCTAAGCCTATAGCAGCATAACTAAGGGACAGCTCAGGAAACCCAAGCCGACCCTAACTATAGGATTCAGCAAAAAGGAGAGATGTAAGCCTAGTTTTAAAACTGTGTGTTTTTTTTTTTTAAATGTGTCACCCTCACGGACAGAGATTGGAAGTTGGTTCCACAAGAGAGGAGCCTGATAACTGAAAGATCTGCCTCCCATTCTGTTTTTGTAAATTCTAAGAACCACAAGTAAACCTGCAGTCTGAGAGCGAAGTGCCCTGTTAGGAAAATATGGAACAATAAGATCTGTAATATAAGATGGAGCTAGGTTGTTGAGAGCTTTGTAGGTTAGAAGTAGGATTTTGAATTCTATTCTGGATTTGACATGGAGCCAATGGAGAGAAACTAAAACTGGAGAAATATGATCTCTCCCACTAACTCCAGTTAAGACTCTGGCAGCAGCATTTAGGATCAACTGAAGATGTTTTAAGAAAGTGTTTGGACATCCAGGTAATAAACCATCGCAATAGTCCAGTCTAGACCTGACAAATGCATGGACCAGATTTTCTGCATCATTTTTAGATAAGATCTTTCTAATTTTAGTGATATTACGCAGATACCCCCTCCCTCTCGGTTTTCAAGTCCCGTTGAAAAACCCACTACTATTCTGTAGCTTTCAACACCAGATGATCTGTGTTTTGATCCTGTATGCTCCACACTGGTTTGTCATCATTATCTGCATCGTTTTTATGTCTATATTTTGATTTACCTCATTTTGCATATTGTTTTGTGTGTTACATGTTGTTTTGTCTGTACAGCACTTTGGTTGGCCTTGCCACTGTTTTAAGTGCTCTATAAATAAAGTGGTATGGTATGGTGTGGTAGATGGAAGAAGGCAGTTCTAGTAACGTTTTTAATGTGGGGGATAAAAGACATGTCCTGATCAAAACCAAAAACATGCATGTTAGGCTGATTGGTAACTCTAAATTGTCCCTAGGTGTGAGTGAGAGAGTGAATGGTTGTTTGTCTCGTTTGTCTCTATGTGGCCCTGTGATGGACTTGCGACCTGTCCAGGGTGTACCCTGCCCCTCGCACAGTGATTGCTGGACATGGGCACCAGCGACCCCAGTGACCCAAAATGGAATAAACGGGTAAAGAAAATGGATGGATGGATGGATGGATGGATGGATAATGAAAACTGAAGCACTGATCTTTCGTCTCCTTTTGAAACCCTAATGACAGCAGACTGAGATGCAAGACATATTTGTAACTATCACTGATTGTTCTAACTTTGGGCTAAAATCCTGGGTGCGTCTGGACATCTCTTTCCTCTTCCAGCTCTTCTGGAAGGATTCAGAGGCATTCCCAGGTCAACCGAGAGACAGTCTCTCCAGTGTCTCCTGGGTCTTCCCCGGGGTCTCCTCCCAGTCAGACATGCCTGAAGCACCTCCCTAGGGATGTTCCCAAGAAGCATCCTTACTAAATGCCTGAACCACCTCAACTGGCTCCTCTCCACGTGAGGAGCAGTGGTTCTACTCCGAATCTCTCCCAGATAAGTGAACTTCTCACCCTATCTCTAAGGGAAAGTCCAGTTACCCTGTGGAGGAAACTCATTTCAACCACCTGTACCAACGATGTCATTCTTTCAGTCACTACAAAAAGCTTGTGGCCATAGGTGAGAAAGGTCAGAAAGTCACGGTTAGTCTCACTGAGCCACAACGACTCATTTACAAGAGAGACTTGAACATACTATTTCTATAATGTTTAAAGGGTCTCTGATCAGGATCAGTAAATCTTGTTTCATCATTTCAGTGTCTCATAATTTATAAATGACTGACACCACAGGAAATCAGTGTCTGAAGAATATTTTTAGTGGATTTAGTGGATTTATTGATTGCATGAATGTCATCCGTTTGTCAATGTGCTGTATGTATTTAGAGCTTTAAAATCTTTTAAACTGCTACAGATCATTGACAATTATTCAGTGAGCACAAAGCAATTTACACCAAATTAAATAATCTCTAATATGATCCTGAACAATCTTTAGACTGAAGAAAACTGCACACACATTTGATGCACAATGACAGTTTCTCACCATTATTCACCAGCAAAGTTACACATTAAATTTTTTTATTTACAACGATAGCATTTTTGTTTACATGTTTCCATGGCAACATTGAAGAGCTGCTGTGATTGTGATGAACTATTCCTGCACATCTTGGAGGGTGTCTGCTGGGAAAGTCTTTAATTAACCTTTTGTGATGGATATGATGTAATAATGAGATTATTTGGCTGTTTGTGCGCTCTTTGTGAACCATGGATGCTGCTGTGGGAGGAAACTACTGCAAGTGAAGGTCAGGATTAAATTAAGACCCAAGGATGCAGACTTGAACATGTGGGCTTATTTAGAAATGATTAGACGAACAATGTGCAGCTATCTTTTTGTGGATTTGTATTTTTTTTCCCACGCCATTACTCTTAAATGAGCTGTTCAGAATATATCACAGTAAAGGTGGCTTTTCTTTTATTATGATTTTTTTTTTTCATATAAACATGTCATTTCAAATTGTGTGCAGCTCATTTCAGGAAGTATGCAAGTTCAGTAAAGTATCTTAAACCATTCAGAAAGTTTTGAGACTGGATCGTTTCAAGACAACGAGGACACACTTTGGTCTTGGCCCCACTCAGCACAATAATCTGCTCAGAAATAAGCTCTGTTTTTTTAAATTTAAAGTACTGTCTACAGCAGGTAAGATAATAACAGTTCTGTAGTGAACTAGGCCTCAGGTCGAATCTGGCCTTGAGGGGCCTTACTGGAACAAGAACTGTATTTCATTGATTTGAGTCCAGAATCACAAGATAAAGTTCATCCAGAGACTTTTTAAGTGTCCTGTACTGATCAATTGAAAGAACACTCTCTTTTCTATTATCATTACTATTTTACAAATGTTTGATAATCAAATTGTGTTTAGTTCAAACCAATTTTTAATGTTGAAGCGAACTACTCATGTTTAATCAACTGTGAAACAGTATTAGTGATTTTTAATCCTCATGCAAAGTAGAAATCACGTTAAGGTCTGTTACAGAGTAATTATGCATTTTCTGATTTTCTGTCTTTGAATGAGCAAGTGTAAGTTGGTCAAAGTTCAAGTTTCAGTCAACTGCAAGTTTACTGAAAAAGAAAGGTCATGTTTAACTTTTTCAGGCAGATATGAGAGAGTTGACTCCACGAAGTCTGAGTTCTTCATAACAATCTTCTGTCTGTTCTTAAACACTTAATCTTTTTCCTTGACTTTTTAATAACACCTTACATCACAAAAACACACCTCTGTTTGGTCCAACCGACCAATCAGAAAGTCCTCAAATGAACCGGAAGTGACCCTTTTTAAAAGGTGCAACACTTCCTAGTTCACAGCAGTTCCAGAGTTCAGAAGGTTGGAATTCAGGATGCTGGAGGAAGAGTAACTAAGCTGACGAGAGAAGATCAGGGGAATTATGAAATGTCTGTTCTGGGATGATCTCACGACTCCGAACGGTTCCCTACTATTCTTACGGAGACGCTGAAAAATGGCTTGAAGTGGAACTTTACGCCGGAACTGAAATATCTTCAGAAAGGTAAAAAGTCGATCTTCAACTGCGAAGTGTACCGGGTTTAAGTTGGGCCCAGAAAGAGCGTGCTGTTCTGGTTAAAACAGACAAATCCCCTCACCCATCTCTCTCAAGATAAACTTCATTTTCCATCTTTAAAATTCTTCTTTTTGCTAGAAATCATTCCAGATATTTTTCAGAAATGTCTGTTGTGAAGCTTGAAGCAACGGGAAATCATGGCCGAATGGTTTTCCTGATTGTAAAGCTGATTGTTTTAACCTGTTGTTGTTGAAATCATTTGCCCAATTAATGTAAATGTGTGATGTTAAATTTTGATTCTGTAAATAAATGACCACGTTCATTTTGATGGGTCAAAGAAAATTAACGTCTCACGTTACATTTTTAATAATTCAATGCACGACATTATTCAGTCCAGAAAAATGAAAGAATCCGTTTAATTTATGAATATATACAGCATATGTTC
>NC_056503.1:13078040-13162853 GCF_014905685.2 Nematolebias whitei
ACTGTATTTATACTGTATATATACACATATAGTTTAATTTGATAATTTTAATCATTTGTATTCTTTTTAATCTACCAGAAATTTCAAAATAAATTCTCATCCTGTACTGAAACCTGCTTTAGGGTCTTGCTGCTGCCAATTTGAACCCTACCCACTGGAACCAGTAATGAAACGGGCTATGGAAACACAACGTGTACCATACCGAGCTGAGTCGAACTGTGCTGTACCGGTACTCAGAGGTACTATGGAAAAGGGGCTTTTGTGGTGCATTCTGTCAGAATAAAGCTAAGTTTACTATAAACATGAGCTGAAAGGCATATTTGTTGCTTTTCTATGTAAACTTCTTATCAGAGGTGTTTCTCGTGATTAAATATGCTCTTTACTCAAAAGAACAGACAGCTTTATCGTGGTCTTTATTTTCACCATTCTCTGTTGGAATGATGAAAATAAAAAGCAGACTTGAGAGATAGATAAGGATGAAGGCAGCACTGTAGGTCTGGTGAAGAACAAATAAAATACATTAAAACCAAAACAGAAACCTAAAATTCATAGGCACAAAACATGAAATAATTTAATCACAGCAATTACTTAAAAAAAAGTCCAACGACCATGATATATTTTAATGAAGGTTAAACCAACTGTTTATTCCAAAATCTGTCTTTTAAACTTTTATTTTGTTTTAAAGATTATATTTACTGAACATTTTTATTTCTTTCTATATAGGAAAAGTAAGTAAAAAAAAAATCCCTTAATTTTTAACACAATATTTGTTTTGTTTCAAACATGTTTTATTATTTTTTACTTGTTCAGAGGCATGAGTTAGTCACTTAGTAGCACAGTGGAAATGACTGAGCAATGGGACAACTCGCTCACTAAAGAAGCCTTTTTAATTTTAACCAAGGGGGTTATAAATTATACACATCATTATAGATGGATAATTGTTGTTACAGTCTGTTATGGTATATTTGAAATTTTCTCTTTTCCTCGCATGTCAGGAACTTCTGTTGCTTGCAGACTTCTTTTTAATGTAGTGTTTTTGATTTGGTTTATTCATATTCCCAGTCTGTGCTTCCTCAGCTTCCCTGATGACTTGAAATATTGTTTACCAGTTATGAGTTAAGCTCATAAATGTAAACAACCTTGTTTTTGGGCACCACCTCCGTAGAGGAAAATTAATCAGTCTCTATTTAACCCAAAATGTAAAGTGAACACGAGTTCTTATTGTGTATAAAGGTGATCAAATCAATTAACACACAGATTAAAATAAGCACAGATTCAATTGTGATTTTACACATTTTATTATAAAAATATTAATCTACGATGACTATGAATGGTGAAATATATGCATGATAAAAGATATTGGATATAAATGTCTGAAAGTAAAGGCGTGATTGATTATTAAAGTTATTTGAAACTTGAGGCAGATGTTAGGAGCTAGGAGTGAATATTTCTAAGCAGAACTAGGTTTTAAGTTTACTGATGTAAGTACTGTGATGTTGGGTCACCAGCAAACAGATTAAACCATAAGTTGAAACCATTGGTTGATTCTCCATTTATCTTTCAGATCGAAGGCAATGCGTTCAACATAATTGTATTTCCTCCAGTTATTTAACAGTCAACAATGGTGTACCACAAGGCTCAGTCTTAGGACTCACCCTCTTTAATATCTACATAGGTAATGTAGGTCAGAGCATCCCTGATGCATTCTTACATTTCTATGCTGATGACACAGTTGTTTATTGTCAAGCTAAAACAGTTGCTAAGGTTTTCCAGCTTTTGCAATCTGCTTTCGACATCATCCAGTCAGACTTGTTCTGTCTCAAACTTGTCTTAAAGCCGAAAAAACCAAAGGGATGCTTTTTCAAACAGGAAGTCGGTCCCAGCAGTTCTTCCTCTGATTTTATCCTCAAATGGTGTCCCTATTGAGCTTGTCGATTCCTACAAATATTTGGGTATCTTGGTCGACTCACATCTCTCTTTTAAGCTCCACATGAAAAACCTAGTAAGGAAACTGAAAGTTAAACTGTGTTTCTTTTTCAGAAATAGATCCTGTCTAACTCTGAATGCTAGGAAACTCCTTGTAACTGTGACTTTCCTTCCCTCCATTGATTACGGTGACATTATTTACATGAATGCAGAACAAGAACAAGAACCCTGCAAATGTTGGATGCTGTCTATCATGGTGCACTGAGATTCATAACTGGCTGTGATTATCGTACCCACCACTGCACCCTGTATTCACTGGTTAACTGGACATCATTAACTTTACGCAGACTCTCTCACTGGTATATTTTCATCTTTAAATCACTTCTTGGTCTGTTGCCTTCATACATTTTCTCCTACATGTCACTATGTGAGTGCAGCTACAGCGTGCGCTCTCAGGACATTATTACCTGCAGTGTTCCCTCAGTGTGGACTGAACCAGCCAAAAGGGCCTTCTCCTACTCTGCTCTAATTTCCTGGAATATTTAGCAAAAAGATCTGAAGCTCTTGACCTTGACCTCTCTAAGTGGTTTCAAACATCTGATAAGTTCATGGCAAAAAGCAATGCAGACATGTTCTTGTTTTTAGTTTTCTACACTGCCCCACAACCTAGATGTTTTTTTGCTACTTTTTTTAATTACTATTTTATTTTCACTAGTTAAAAAAAAAAAAAAAAGAAATTGTACGCATCTTTTATGATTGCCTATTTTTGTCTTTTTTGTCTGCTGTTGTCATCACTCTTTGTTAAAATCAGGTCTCTCTTGTAAATGAGTCCCCGAGGCTCAATGGAATTAACCTGTAAAGATTGAATGAATGTGAGTTGTCCAGTTTAAACAGCCTCATGGGATACCAGGCAGGTCGGTGTATCTGGCAGCTCTTAAGTTGAGAAATCTCACAAGTTATTTTGGCTACGGAAGACCGTAATCTCCCCTTTAAACCTGGCTCCATGGATAACTGTCCTGGATTGATCACTCACAGTTGCTCACGCTGGGAAGGTGACTGGCTCTGATCAATGCCAGCCCGGTTCTTGTCAGCCAGACAGGTGTGGCAGGTTCTGCTGAGTTGCTGCGATTCTGGAACTCATCAGCGGCTGACAAAACATGGCGATTATCTTGGTTAAAACTTAGCTTTAAAACTAACTAAACTTGAAAGTTAAAATAAAATTCTAAATTTTAACTACATATTTTCTTCCCGTCTCTCATTTCTCTTGAGACGTTTGCAGAGTAGAGCTGTCATTTCTAACCCGAACTTGGAGCCTGGCCCTGCCTGACCTGGATTTGGATCGGACCGAGCCATAAAAATGTGCTTAATGTGTGGGCCGGGTCGATGTCAGGCTTTTTTATTGCATCAGGGACGTGCGCGGTCGACATTTCCAATTATATACCAACATGGCTTGCCATTAATTCACCTGCTGCACACGGCGGTTTGACCGCACGCTGACCAGCCGGTTGAAAGAGAAAAATAGTTCAGTTAAGCTTCAGATGGACTACTGCCAGCAATCCATCAGCCCAAATGGACGTTCATTCAGCCGCTGCACTCAGCGGACGTGCGCAGCTGATGACCCAAACAGGTGAGATCACAAAATATCCAACATGTCAGAGCAGGGTCCAATGCAGGCAGAAGAAGGGGAAGCATTTAATGTGCTTTGATGGCTCCTCAGCTCTGCTCTTCTGCCCCCTTTACTTAGCCGCACATCCGCCAACCAATAATAATAGTCACTGGTATAAGCAGTCAAAGCTTAATTAAAAATGTCAGTTTTTTGGAGGGTTCGGACCTGTAATTACTGTTAATTAGTCGGATCGGGTGGGGTTCGGAGATGATGGCTGCGGGTGGGGGTCGGGTCGGATTATTTGGACCCAAGTGCAACCCTAGCAGAAGGTAAATGGTAAATGGACTGTACTTATATAGCGCCTTTCTATCTTATTTCAAGATACTCAAAGCACTATACACTACAATCTGTGCCTCATTTACGCATTCATACAGCACTCTACCAGATCTCTACAAAGCTAATTGAACAAATCATTCTAATGAGACTAATCCGAGCTTTATCACATTCATACATCGATGGGACACACATCAGAGGCTATGAGGGGTTCAGTGTCTTGTCCAGGGACACTTTGACATGTGACTGCTGGTGGATTCGAACCCCCAACTTTCGCATTAGAGGACGACTGCACTAACCACTCAGCCACAGCCTTCTCAACTCAACTGAAACAAAACTTTCAGTGTTAACAGACTGATGATTGGTTCACCCATGAGAAATGGGCGTGGCTTTAACTTTCTCACCAATCAGTGTTCAGAATTCGATTTAAGGTGTTTCTTGACTCACCATCTTTGTTTCATGTAAAGAGAATGATCAAAATCTCACATCCTTTTTCTGCCTTAAAAGTTTCCATAAGAAAAACTTATATTATCCTAGAGATTATTACTTAAAACACATAATTTTCCTGAACATTAGCATGGAATGAAACATTAGAAATTACATATTTTAGTTAATATTCCAATAAACATGCAGGTTGACTAGCAATGAGCCTCTGGGACTAATTTACAAGAGAGCCTGATTTTAATAAAGAGGGTTGACAACAGTGGACAACAAAGACAGCAATAGACACTCATAAAGGATGCGTTCATATTTAATTTTTATTTAACAAGTGAAAATAAAATGGTAATTAAAAGGATAATTAAAAGGAAAAGTAGCAAATAAAAACAACTAGGTTGTAAAAGGTGGTGTAGAGAACTAAAAACAAGAACAACAAAGTCCATGCTCAATAATCCAGGTATACAATCCAAATTTTTTCAGTCAGGTCATCTGGACAGTTTTTTTTTTTTTTTGTGCTGAAATGTTTCGCCTTTGATCCGGAAGGCTTCATCAGTCAAGGAAACACAGAACACAAAACTGATTTGTCCCCCAACAGCTTACTCAAAAGTGGAACAAACCAGTTATGTTGGTGATAAGTTGGTCTCTTTGTCACGCCCCCTCCTCCATTGAAGCCTTCCAGATTGAAGGCGAAATGTTTCAGCGGGTCCAGATGACCTGACTGAAAAATGTTAAAAACAAGAACATGTCTGCATTGGTTTTTGCCAGAAACACAACAGATGTTTAAAGCCACTGAGAGAAGTCAAGGTCAAGAGCTTCAGATTTTTTGCAAGATATTCCAGGAAACAGGAGCAGAGTAGGAGAAGGACCTTTTGCCTAGTTCAGTCCGCACTGAGGGGACGCTGCAGGTAATAATGTCCTGAGAACGCACGCTGTAGCTGCACTCACATAGTGACATGTAGGAGAAGATGTATGAAGGCAGCAGACCAAGAAATGATTTAAAGATGAAACTGTACCAGTGAGAGAGTCTATGTGAACATAATGATGACCACTTAATCAGTGGAATACAGGGTGCAGTGGTGGGTACGGTATTTACAGCCAGTTATGAATCTCATTGCACCATGATAGACAGCATCCAACATCTGCAGGGTTCTTGTAGGAGCGTTTATGTAAATAATGTCACCGTAATCAATGGAGGGAAGGAAAGTCACAGATACAAGGCGTTTCCTAGCATTCAGAGTTAGACAGGATCTGTTTCTGAAAAATAAACCCAGTTTCACTTTCAGTTTCCTTACTAGGTTTTCCACGTGGAGCTTAAAAGAGATGTGAGTCGACCAAGATACCCAAATATTTGTAGGAATTGACAAACTCAATAGGGACACCATTTGAGAATAAAATCAGAGTAAGAACTGCTGGGACCAACTTCCTGTTTGAAAAAAAGCATCCTTTGGTTTTGTCGGCGTTTAGTACAAGTTTGAGGCGGAACAAATCTGACTGGATGATGTCGAAATCAGACTGCAAAAGCTGGAAAGCCTTAGCAACTGTTTTAGCTCGACAATAAACAACTTGATGTCATTTCTGATGTTTTAATTGATTAATGTGAAGCACTTTGTAACATTTGTTGAAAGGTGCTATACAAATAAAGTATTATTATACAAAGTATTATTATATAGTCATCAGCATAGAAATGCAAGGATGCATCAGTGATGTTCTGACCTACATTACCTATGTAGATTGTAAAGAGGGTGGGTCCTAAGACTGAGCCTTGTGGTACACCATAGTTGACTATTAAATAACTGGAGGAAGTACCATTATGTTGAACACATTAGAACAAAGATCTCTGTTTCATAAGCAGGCATTGGTTTAGTGAATTCATACTGGGCTTTAAAGGTTAACACAATAACAGCTTTTTATTACGTTAGTGTCAACTTCGAACGTTTGTGAGCTGAGACGAAGAATATTTATAAAATATGATGTCTGTTCCCACAGAATGGACGAATATCTTATTTTAACAGTTTCAAACACAAAACAGTAATGGTGTTTCTCTCTGAGAGGTGGTGTGGTTCTACATATCAAACAACATTTCTGACAGATTAAAATCATAGACATCATGAGGAAATGACACTCAAAGGTCCTTTTTAAGTATTTCTGTGCAATTTAAACTTCATAAACTACACATTCAACCCAACAAACAAATAACAGTAAAAGTTACAAGCACATTTAAATGTCTAATTAAAAAAAGGAACGTATTTTTAAAGAAAATATTTTGAAGCCTTGTTTGTGTAAGTCCTTGTGTTTTGATCGAACACATTTCACGTAGGCCTGTGTTCAAAATGTTTGTTTTGGAGAGAAATTGGAACTGGCACAGGAAAAAGGTCACGAGTCGGACTCCTGTGCTCTCTGTAAACTCTAAACTACACCTGAACGCCTCCTCTAAAGGTTGATGAATTCACTTCCCAGATGTGTGAGTGGCGATAAGAAGCATCAGACTGTAAGTCCTCGAGAGAAAGTTGGTCAGAGGAGTGAAAACTTCACAGAGATTAACAGTAATGAGCTGTGACTCATCCGCACAGAGAACAGACTGTTAGTGACTCTTCAGTTCCCTCACAAGTGTGCGTTCACACGCTCACATCTGTCCGCTGCAGGGAGCTCGACGTGAGCATCATCACTGCGTCTCTGCTTGGTCTCGCTTTCTTTTTCTTCTTGGATTTATAAAAATTTGATCCAAACACACGTTCATCAGAGGCCTGGGCCTGCTCATATTGTTCTCATCAATTGACACAAACTAAAAAACAAAGAAGAGGCAACACGATTATGGGCATGTTAAGTCTGCTCAGTAATCCAGGGACTAAACTCTGTCAGCTTTGTCCTTTTCCACTGCTGGCAAACAAACCAGCAGGATTTCTCTCAGTAGGATCACTCACTGAGGAGAGAAACCAGCGTGAAGGTGCAGTTTAACACCCTGGAGCATTTGATGAGAATAAACTGAATGTAAAGACCAAACACAAGAGAGTGTTTGGGTTTCAATGGATATTCATTCTGTGACAGTTAAATAAATAGATGGACTCTACATTTTATTTAAAACACTAAAACAGCAACTGTAGTAAATATTGGTGTTGAGGGGCTGCCAAGAAGCAGAATGCAAATGTAACTTTATACATATGCTTTCAACTATTGCAACTTAAGACCTTTTTTTGAAAGCAGACTTTCATTTGAAAAAAAAAAAAAAACCTAGAGCAGCTAAATGGACACAATCACACAATATTCACTGATTTTCTTCATAAAAACAAACTTATAATTTTGAGTTTGACTAATAGTTATTTTTGAAGGGCTAATGCAAGTCTTTAGAAATCAGGACAGATGGTGGCCAATTTATAAAGTCAGTCCATAAAGTTTTTTTTTTTTTAAAGATAGAACTATCACAGTTTCGTGATTAATTGACCCTAGATAAAATCTAGTCATCCCTCAGGAACCCAATAGTGAAAGCTGAAACAGAACCAGCATCTCTGTCGTTCCAGCACTAATTTTATATCCTGTCTGGTCATGAATCCATTCATCTTGTTCAATAAATAGACAGTATGTGAACACAGTGACTCCAACTGTTAGACACAGTGGTGTAGTCTGTGTGATACATGGGTATAGAATAGAATAGAATACTTTGTAGAATAGAAACAGCCTTTATTGTCCCACGGATGGGAAATTCAGTGTAACAGCAGCAACAGATAAAAAGATTCACACAAGAAGTTCCTAAAATGTTAAAAACAATAAATAAAGAAATAAGATAAACAATATCAATAATAATGTTCAATATGTATTGGAACATTGATAAGGACAGACTATTTACAGTTCAGTATTACAGGCAGAGTGTGTGTTTTAGCAGAGGTCAGCATGTATTTAATCCTTATTGAGTTTGTTGGGAGCAGTGATGGTTGTAGAGTCTAACAGCTGCTGGGAGGAAGGACCTGCGGTAACGCTCCTTTGTGCATTTAGGACGCAGTAATCTGTCACTGAACGAGCTCTCCAGTTCAGAAACAGCTTCATGCATGGGGTATTCACTAGAAAAGCTTAATAATTTCATTATACACATTTAAAATTGCCCAATGATACATGACATATCATTAGGTACGTGTCACTGATACGTTAAACGGCAGTTAAATACTTCCATAACAACCTATCAGCGTTTGTTTATTACATTTGCTTATCCAGCGAATTATTGTATAATTCTGTACTTACTGCTAAATACTCGAACATGTTTTGCTTTGTTTTATACATTCTATAATATGTTTAATACAAAGCCAACTGTTGTACAAAGTTTGTTGTTCATTTATTCAAATATAAGCATCAAAGAACTGTGGAAATGTTCAATATGTTTAAAAATCTAAATAAATTAATGATTACATTGTACTAACCGGTGTACTTTGGTTTCTAAGCACAGTATACCCACTACAAAAATGTAGACTACACAACTGGTTAGACAGCTACAGGAAGTTAAAAAAAAATATTTAAATCATAGATTTCTTGTCATGAAAACTTAAATGTAACTGAGAACCAGGACTGATCATTGCAATTGGAATGAATCATTCCTGTTACAACATATGACACAACGATGATGATGATGATGATGATGGTGATGCAACATACTTTTAGCTCCTGATGGAAAAGCTCATGTTAAAAATATCTTGACATATGATGGTACTACTGTTCGTATTAGCTAAACAGACCCAATCTGGGGTACTTAAACTCAATCCCCCAGCCAACTCTGTCCATTATTCTCCCTCTTTGTACAAAGTACTAGTTGATATTATTAAAGTGAAAGCACCTCCATAAAGATTCTGGTTTTAGAGGATTGTAGCCATGAATAAAGACAAACACAAGGAGCTAAAAAACAAAAACCATTAAACTTTAAGATTTAGACTGATGAGACAGAGGACAGGTGAAACTGGGTGTGGCAGGTGACTGGAAAAGTACTGACTGAAGGAGAAGGGGTTGATTGAAACGAACACAAAGACGATTCAGATGAAAACACAAGAAACTGAACTAAACACCAGAATCATAAAACACAGAAAACAAACATGATAACTAAAGAAAACAAACCATAAACAAAGAACTCCCACAACCTAACCAAAAGCCCAGATCCTTACACTCATTAATTCTGGTACAGCTTGGGTTAATATAAAAGCTAAAAAAAGTAATTTGGTGTCCGAAGACAAGCCGATGCAGCGGTGCCTGTAGATGATTAGCTCTGGATAACCACTGGTTCCAAAACACCCATTCATTCAACCTTTTATTTACACAAGTTAATCACACTGAGTCTCAGGGAGTCATTTACAAGAGAGACCTGATTCTACCAGAGTGATGACAACAGTGGACAACAAAGACAAAACAGACAATCATAAAAGGATGCATACAAATTGAGAATAACAAGTAAAAATAAAATATAAAAATATGTAACAAAAAACAGCTAGGTTGTAAGGTGATGTAGAAAACTAAAAACAAGAACATGTACCATTAAGCCATTCGACTGTCATTCAAACTTCCTGCTACTTCTCATCAGGAAATATAAAACTTCATTCAAATAAATACATATTTTTGTACAATTGTGTTTATGAAATTACTCTTCAGCTCAATATTTTGTACTAAATGGTATATTTGTCTTGAAAACATCTAAGAAACATCAGCTAGAGTTCAGTGTGCTCAGACTGCACAGCTAAACCTGCTGTCCAGTACAAACAATACTGTGACAAATTCATTTAATAGATGCATATAAGAAGAAAAAAAACTGCAAAGGGCAGTTTTGCATTCTTCCATAATAAACTCTCTTAAAGTGTTGTGCTTCTTGACATTTTGTGTTTTCACTCTAAAAACTGTCATGTGTCAGATAAGTCAGAGAAAACGTTGAGGACAAGAGAGATAAAGTAAAAAAAAAAACGTTTTCCTTCTCTGACTCTTCCTTGTTTTCTCTGTTTATGTGTTTTCTGTTGTCTGTTTCCTTCATTATCTCAGTTTTTCATGGACCCCTGTGCCAGCAGCCCCTGTCTCCATGGTAACTGCAGCCGGAGCGATGGTGGGGAGGACGGGGAGTCGGCGTACATGTGCGAGTGCACCGAAGGCTACGAGGGAGAGAGGTGTGATCAGATCCTATTAGACCTGCCGCCCGCTGACTGGGACCCTGCCACCCCCTCTGCTCCCGAACCAGCAACCCCAGCAACTTCCACGACAACAGCCACCACTCAGCCACAGCCACCAACCACAGTCCCAACAACCACAACCACACCGGCACCTCCAACCCTGCAGCCGTGGCAACCTAAACCGGGACAGAGGCTGCTTGTCGTACCATGGGAGGCAGACAGAGTGAGAACTTCTCCAGGAAATCTAAACTGTGGTGAATTTATCCTCCAAATGTGTGAGGAGCTCATGCTGTGTGATGATGTGTGGGTTTCAGGTGATGGAGGGTCTGCACTGTGTGAGCCCTGAGCTGTGTGAGCTGACATCAGGAACGCTCACTCTGTCCGTGGAGGTGCCTGAAGAGACTGCTGTGAAGTAAGAACACATTCAGAACCATCCTCTTCATGCAGCGATGGAGGAAAAATGAACTCTTTGCCTGGTTTCACACAGTTTATTTCGTTAAATCGATTTTGGAAACGACTGATTAACATTTCCCCGTGGGTTCAAAAACCAAACAAAAACTTTTCAGTGGCTGTTTGCAGCAAGTCAGAAAGTTTGTAGTGATTTGATTGGATTCACTCAGGAGCATAAACTCAAAATGATTTGAACTAGAACCCCTGCATGACTGCTGACCTCTTATCACTCATTTTGAGAAACTGAGGTCTTTGGGCAGTTTTCTATTCTATCTTCAAATCAGTGTTCCTGAATTCAAAAGCAAGAAGTAGACCATCCATCCATCCATTATCTTTACCCGCTTGTTCCATTTTGGGTCACGGGGGTCGCTGGTGCCCATGTCCAGCAATCACTGTGCGAGGGGCGGGGTACACCCTGGACGGGTCGCAAGTCCATCACAGGGCCACATAGAGACAAACGAGACAAACAACCATTCACTCTCTCACTCACACCTAGGGACACTTAGAGTTACCAGTCAGCCTAACATGCATGTTTTTGGTCTGTGGGAGGAAACCGGAGCACCCGGAGAAAACCCACGCATGCACAGAGAGAACATGCAAACTCCACCCAGAAAGGCCCCTGGACCGGGGTTTGAACCAGGGACCTGCTCGCTGAGAGGCAGCAGCTCTACCAGTTGCGCCACCGTGCTGCCCAAGAAGTAGACCCTGTAATGTAAAAGTCCAAAAAAGCCGAACTCTCAGTGCCACAATCCATAAATGGACAAAATTCTTCAGCTAAACACAGACCAGTCTACTTCACCGTGTCCCACAATGCAATGCCCTGAACCCACAACTATGGAGACAACGGGCACCTCTTAAACAAAATACAACTCAGTTGTACCAAACCCAACCTTGTACATCTAAAAAATTAAAATATTGTGAAAAAGCTAATTTTTTATGTCAATCATTCCAGAAAGTCTTCTTCTTTCAGCTGTTCCCTCTTCAGGGTCTCCACAGCAAGTTATCCTCCTCCATCTCTGTCCTCTGCATCCTCTGTCCTCACTCCATCTACCTCCATGTCCTCTCTAACTGCATCCATATTTCTCCTCTTTGTGTTTTTCCTGGCAGCTGCATTTCTAACATACTTCTACCAGTATACCCACTGTCCCTCCTCTGGACATGTTCAAACCATCTCAATCTGGTCTCTCTAACTTTATCTCCCAGTTGTTCAACCAGTGCTGTACCTCTGATGATCTCATTCCTAATCTTATCCATTCTTGTCACTTGTAAGGAGAACCTCAACATCTTCATTTCTGCCACTTCCAGTTCTGTCTCCTGTCTTTGTGTCCATGTCTCTGTCTCCAGACCATATGATACAGCTGGTCTCACCACTGTCTTGCAAACTTGACTTTTGACCTTTGCTGGCACCCTTTGGTCACAAATCCCTCCTGAAACTTTTCTCCATCTACTCCATCCTGCCTGGACTCTCTTCTTCACCTCTTTACCACACTCCCTGTTTTCCTGGACAGTGGACCCCAGTCCTTGAAGTCCTGCACCTTTGTGACCTCTGCTCCTTGTGGCCTCACTGTTCCACCGGCCTCTTACAACAACTGACTTTCAGTCCTCTTCGTTTCTCTTCCAGTTACATTCTCAGTGAATAGTTGTGACATAATTACCACTGAGTGTGGTCCTTTCATTGTGGGGAACAGTAAAAACACACATTAACCCTCGCTGATTATTAAGTTTCAGTTTGGAAAGATACTAAACACCAAGCCTGTACTACCAGAGAAGTTTCATAAAAATCACCTTTCACATTTACAGATATTTGGTTGAAAGTTAGTGTAGCAGTAGCAGAGAGTAATCTTGCTCCCATTCTCTTAAAGTGCTAACAGATCTTGTGAGATCTTCAATGTCTCACGAGTTCATGTGTAATTTACAAAGTTTGACTAAAACAACTCTCTTCATATGATTTTAGTTCAATGCTCTGTCATAAAAAGGTGCTGGTGAGAATGATTCCCTGTAAGTTTTATTCTAAGAGCCGCGTTGTTCTAAAACAGTGCCACAGTTGCTTGTAAATAGGAGTCAATGAATTATGCATACACGAACAAGGTCAATGTTGGACGCCCTTGAAGCTGTTCTCATTATGGATGAGTGGCACGGCAGCGCTCCGGTGACGATGGCAGACAAGGAGCTACGAGCTGCGTGTTCATCAGCCTCCGCTGCTTTGTTTTCACACTGTATAATTACACACAGTACCTGAACGCACACTGACATGCAGCTCGCGCAGGAGACAAACCCACATGCAGCACCACGGTGGCACTGAAGTGATCCACAAGTGACATCTGTTTAGAAACGCTCACATAAGTTATGAGGTTGAAGAGGGTGAGACACAAGAGAGCGATCAATCCAGAACGATCCATAAATCAAAGCCCAACATAAATAAAACACAAGCCAATTACAGACACGCCACACGGCTCCTTTAGAGAAGGAGCTGAAGTCCTCCCAAAGAAAACTCCTTTCAGCTTCAAGTAGCCAAACCAGCAGATTAATATTTCACTCACAGTCTCAGCTTCAGGCTTCACTCTCTCTTCACTGCAGCACTTTTGGACGCATCGATCCACCTGTGATCCGCTACTGCAAGTGGGCAAATGTAGCGACCATCTTTTTATTTCTATCAAAATCTCATGGCAAACCATTACTTTCTGAGGCCAGCTATTTGATTTTGTTGGGTCAAAAACAAAACGATCTCCCATTATTAGTCCTCGTTTCCTCTGTAAGGTCCATTCAGCCACATGAAGTACTGTTCAGCTCACGGTGCTTTTAGTGTGTAATTACTCATTAGAACAAATGCACAGCAGCAAGAGGTGAGAGGATAATAACTGGTTGTTTTATTTGTTTTAGGTAATGTGGGAAAAATTAATTCTGAGTGGGAGTTGGGTTGGAGGGGCTTTCTATGTCATTTAAGGTCTACACACGGAAGCTGCAGAGCATCTTCCTCACAGCCAACCGGATAAACTCTGTGTCACCGTCGGTCTTACGTGAAGGTTGTCTGTGAGCAGATCCAGGTCGGGGCGACAGGCTGGCACAGTTGGTAGAGCTGTTGCCTCTCACAAGGTTGCTGGTTCAAATCCTGGCCAGTGGCTTTTCTTGGTGGTTTGCATGTTCTCTCCGTGCATGCGTGGGTTTTCTCCAGGTACTCCGGTTTCCTCCCACAGACCAAACCAGACATGTTAGTCTGATTGGTAACTCTAAATTGTCCCTAGGTGTGAGTGAGAGAGTGAATGGTTGTTTGTCTCGTTTGTCTCTATGTGTCCCTGTGATGGACTTGCAACCCGTCCAGGGTGTACCCCGCCCCTCGCACAGTGATTGCTGGACATGGGCACTGGCGACTCCCATGACCCAAAATGGAAGAAGCGGGTAAAAGATAATGGATGGATGGATGGAAATATAGGGGAAGCCTATATATGAACTTTTTTCAAGTGGGCGCGGCTTATAGTTGGGTGCCCTTAGTAGTCTGGAAATTACAGTAGTCCAAATTAGTGTAAAAAGATAATTTTTTCTATATTTAATAAACCGTCAGGTCAAATACATGAATTTTCTACTCTCAAGGCTTGTTTAGAGTAAAATAAAAAAGGGAATAACATGACAAGAATAACATTTCTAGGTAGAGAATATGCAGAGACAAACTGACATTTTACCTTCTCATCTTATGGCTTGTTTAAATTTATTGTTTTTTTTTTTTTTTACAAAAAATAGAAGACGTTTATCATCAGGCAGAGCCCAACCAGTGCAGCAAACACACAAAACATCTATAAAAAGAAAAGAAAGGATAACACCGAAATAAATGACAAAAACATAAATCTGCAAATAAATTCCCCTAAAACAAAAACAACACAAGAAAATGGATTTGAAAAATAAAATTACAGCTATTTCCTTAAGATAATCTGGGTCATTTTGAACAGAAATATCACATTTTTCTTTGCTGGAAAATCCTAGTACTGTAATGCAAAAATGGTGGTGATGTAAAGTTTTTTAAAGTAGTGTTTGGATAATCTGCTATAAATGTTTCTGTAAAGCAACAATATACTTTGGTGATAAACTAGCTCATCTGAAACAAATTATTTCATCAAACTGAGAACAATGAAAAAGCTATCTCAACAAAAGATTATTATTATTGTTTCCAGTCTTTGCGCAAAACACTCCAAATTCTGAACCATCTCTGTCGATTGGCTTGAAACAACTGGCTAAAATGGAGGTGTAGAGGTTACAATAGCACACAACGGTTCAAACTCATTCCTCAGGGGATAGTAGCACTAGATATTCAAAATAATAAGTGGGTATGAGGAATGCACATCTAGCAGTTATTATATTCACTGTTTTTGCTTCAGTATAATCCATTATTCACACTCTGATGGCTGCAAATCTGCTGCGTAAGCTGAAAATACAACTGGGTAGAAAATGTGGATCATAATGAGAATAAACTTGTTTCGAGCTAATATTTTTGCAAAACCCATGATTAAAAAAATTTTTAGTTTCTATTTACTTTACCTTTCTACTGTTTCATCTCCTTGATGACTTATCTCCCTTGTTTATGTTGTCGATTCCATCCCTGCAGGGTGGTGGTGAACGCCAGCGGAGCACCGGTGCTGTGGTGCGTGAGTGAGGATGGTTTCCTCCGCTCCTCAATTCTGAACGGCACCACCATGTGGTTTCTGCAGGCCCCTGATGGACTGGTGGTGCCAGACAAGCTGCTGCCTCTGGGACAGAACTACTTCCTCAGTGAGCCTCTATTTTATAAGTAAAAAGAGCAAAATGTGCAATCTACTACAGAATGGCTGCAGTCACTGTAGTCATTGGTTGACACGGAGCATTTAATTCCTTATGAAAGTTTTATTTTGAAAGTAAGACATCTGTATAGCACTGTAAAAAGGTTTAAGGCAGTTGCGAAATAAACTAGACTTTACAAAAAACACAAAGAACCAAAAATGTCCATTAGCATTAAAAAGTGTGGTAACAAAAGAAAATCTATCAAAACAATATTTGACATGATCTGAACAGTATCGGGTTTTTTTTCTCCACACACTTGTTGACATTTTTTTGGAGGAACTCATCAGATATGTTGCTTCAGACTTCTTGAAGAACAATCCACAGGTCTTCCTGTGGAAGTTTCTGCTCCCATTCTTTTATCTCTTCAAGTGAGCCCAGAGATATTAATGACGTCGAAGTCAGAGCAAAGTGTGAGCGATCCCTTCACTGTCAAGACTCCTTGTCCTTTATCACACTAAAAAATGGTTCTTGATGACATTGGTTGTGTGTTTGGGTTCAGATTCCTGATGCAGGATAAGTATGGAGACAGTCATCCTCCCAGAGGGTGCCTCATGATAGAGAAGTTTTGGCTTGTATTTTATTTGCACTGAGGACACTCTCAGTTCAAACCAAGTCCCCATCTGCAATTCCAAGGAACATTCCCAAGGAACCGCCTTTTACAAGGTTTCTTTCAAGGACCCTTGTAAGGATTCTCCACCAAGATACATTTCTGTCTGTACACACTCATTGTTGTATTACTCTACACTTCTTTGGCAAACTGCTCTCTGCTGAAGTCAAATATTTAAATCTTTGCCTCACCAGTCCAGAACCCTTGCTAACATTTTTCTGCGTACCTGTACGTGCAATATACTTATCTGGTAAATACCTGTTACATTGTGCATGCACCTGTTTGTAACAGGTAACATAACAGACATACATTAAAATACTAGGTAGCTAGCACTGAGTATACACCTGGTGCATACTTTCCAGGGTACAGGGTACATACCTGGTATGCACTGGTATTTAAGTAATGTATATTTATTTGGTGTTTACCTGGTAGATACCAACTACTTAATAGGTATGTACTCAATACTTACAAGATACATACCTGGTACTTATTTAGTATAGTATGCCCTAGGTAAGTACCAGGTACAAAGTACTAATCGAGCTACACCATGTACTGATACCACTGTGTACTGATACCAACTTCATTCATTCTTCTCACGCATGTGGAAAGAGAATTGAACAGTTGCATCTCTGTGTGTCAGAAATATATGTTTAGTATTTTTGGCCACATTTTTTGCAGATATTTAATCTGTATTTGAGCCTCAGACTGTGCATTTACGTCACAAGTGCCAGAGACGACTGTATGAGCTGTATCACGTTCAGGGGTGGGCATGCGGGGATGTCATTAACCTTTTTGTCTGTGCTCCATACCTGAAGCTGTTTTTACAAACTTCCTGTCTGACTGCTGACCTTCATCTGTTTTACCACTGTGGCAGCTGCATTACAAAGGGAATGACATTGGTGAGTTAAACTAGAAGGAGAAAGAATAATTTAGGGTGGGAGGACGAGAGAGAGATGGGGCTGGGGTGAGGTAGATAAAGCGGGGATGGTGAAGAAGAAATGAGAAGGCAGGACGGGATTAGAGGGAAGGACGGAGAGACAAAGGACGCAGAAGAAGAGGAAAAACAAAGGTCAAATTGTGAGGCAGATTATTTTGTTGGGAAGGTTTCAGCTCAATCAAGCACGATGAATATTTGCAAAAAGAGCAACCTCCTGTGATCAGTTTGCTGTGTTTTCTTTTCTTAGCCATTTACTTTCAATGTCTGAAAGAGCAATGACTCTGCAGGTCCGACTTTTGATGTCACTGGGGAGATGATGATTTAATCAAGGGAATAAACGACTCAACTGCTTTGATTGGTCGGCAAGTTTACGTCATTGCTGTCTTCACTGTTGGGCTCAAATCAGGGTCCTAAAACCAGCCTGGTGGACCTTTCAAGCGGGACTGACAACATTTAAAAAAAGAAACATGTATTTTAAAGATCCAGGGTGAGGCAGCACATAAACACACTGTATTTTACAACTATGAAGCTCAACCACTTCTTCTGTCCAACACTTCATGACAAAAACCTTTGTTTTTAGAAGAGCGACAACTTACATGACCACATATAAATATAAACGTACATAAAAAACTTCCCCTCCCTCTCGTGTTGTAGGTGTGATGCGTGTGGGCACCCCCACAGCCCCCGAGGTCACCCTGCGTCTCAACCTGACGGTGAAGGCCAGCAGCTGCGTGGAGCCCGGCAGCAGCTTCAGTGACCCTCAGTGTTCTGGGAAAGGAAAATGTGTCACGCAGCCCTCGGAGGTGAGCGAATTCTAATTCAAACCCTTTTTATCAACTTGACCCGATACTTACAACACAAAATCAGAATCAGAATAAGCTTTATTATCACTGCACCGTAGTTGTAAAGGGAAACAAAGTTCTCTACTCCTCTCCCCTGCCCGGATCGTTTGCTTGGAAGGAACACACGTTTGTGTCAGAATTAAACATCTTTATTCTTACAGACTTCAAAATGCGTGAACAAGAGAGAATTGTATAAATATAAATATTACCTGACATCGAGGGACCCTCTGTACAGTTCTCACGTGTCTCAAGTTTCTTCCAACATTTATAGACTGTTTTCTCCACCCAGTGACATTTCTTGTTTTCAATTCCTGTCCAATAAACACCTTACAGACTCTCTGAAGTCCCTGTCTGATCTATCAGACACACATTAGCTGTCCTCTCTTTCCACTGAGTATATGACCCATAATCAGCACCAAGCCACACATAATCTTACAAAGACTGCGAGACTCTGATTATCCCCTCGGCAACTTGTTACATTATCAAGTCTTACAAAAGTCATTCTGACCTATTAAGCTACTCATCATTACTTATTTTATAATTCCCACACATACTCAAATGATGTGAACTATAATTTAACGTCAGTTACCTGAGAAAGAACTTTTTTGATGTTTTGTTTGTCATTAAAGGCCTCATTAGAAATAAGTCACTATTTTCCTACTGACATCAGACAGTGTCATGGTTTGATTTTAAAGTTAGCAGTCCTTGAAAATATTTTATTTATTGGCTTATGGCCACATCTAACAGAAATTCTAGCAATCTTTATATGATATATTTTCCATAATTCATAATTAAACCTTATATTCACTAATCCATATTATGTTATTTCCCACCATTTATCATCAGTTTATTGGATTCCCAACATAGTACAGAACAGTGAGGTTATGTTGGGACAGTCGTCCGAAAGATCGGCGGAGTGCCGCCCCTTATTCTTTAATTAGAAAAGAGGAAAGACCATGAGGATAAGATATTTAAAAAAAAGATCTCTTCATACCTTGTCCTTATCAGGACACGATTCAAGACATTTAAAAAAACTCTACAAAAAAACACATTTATAAACACATTACATATGCATTTGACAACAAGACAGTGAGATTTGTCCATGAAGCACTTCCAGATAGACCATAGTCCTGATAAGATGTTGGTGTCAGTCGATACAGCTCTGATGAGCGTTCACAGAAGTTCTCGGGGGTAGTGGATAAAGCAGAGCCTTCCTTAGTTTACACATATCCCAAGAGGAGAAATTTGATAAGTTGGCCTGCTTCAAGGACTAACAGGGGAGTCAGATTCAGATAAGCCACAGTTGTTGATTTCTTTTCAGGCCGACTGTTGTTTCTTGTCAGCCTTGAGTTCTGCTGGTACTTTCAATGATCTAAAATGGCCAGATCTGTGGGCATTCCACTGGTCCGTGCTTATTAGCTCCCTCTAAGGTCGTCCACAACATGCTGGCGAGTCCCAGAAGCTGCAAGTGGCCTGCGATTCTCACAAATTGCTTCCGTTTTACGGTTGAGCTCGTAAATCAGCTGATTTTGAGTGCTCGGAGCACAAGCCCAACCTTCACATACGCTCAGCAGCTTTGCCATGGCAAAAACTGCTGCCACCAACTTCTTTAATAGCCGGTAACATAGGAATCCACCGATGCCAAAAAGCAGAAACCAGCTGTCATGATTTCAACGATATAAACATCTTCCGTGTACTCCCGAGACAATACGGAAAGGCACATCAACTTCCAATCTCCTCACGGACCCATGACATACCCTGCCGCTTGCGTCTCAGCGGGGCATGAGGGTTCTCCAGGACCTTGTCGCTTGGTTGAACATTTTTTATCAATTGCATTGAAAGTCCAGCTGAACAGATCCATGACAGAAATTTATGACTAGTCAATTAAACTGTTACAAAAGTAAATCAAATATATAACTGACTGTTTTTGACTGTATAGTTCTAGACTACACATACAAGGACAGCACAGTGCAAATTTTAAACCACAAAGGTGAAATACATTAGTTTTCACATTCAGACAGGTGTTCAACCTTGATTTTTTTTACGTATTTAAACTTGAATCGTAATTAATAATATTTTATGAGAACTGAGTGCTGCTTTGACTGTTAATGTTGCCAAAAAGTACAGTGCCTGTATTTATTTTATTTTTTTAAATAAGTTAAGTTTATTCTATGCAGGGTAAAGATAAAAAAGGTATTAAAGGAAGTAATGAAGCACATTTAAAAATGTCCAAAAAGTAATTTTCATGGACACCACTTTGAAATCGAAATAAACTGTTTGAAACAACTGTTTTACTTTGCATTTAAAAAGAGTGTAAATTACAAGTACAAATTTGGCAATGCAGTATTCTAAAATGTTAATTGTGTAATTGGAAACTGTCAGTATTTCAAAATTGTGTCTGTTTGTTACACTTTTCTATTTGCTTTGCTTTTATCATTATTTGGCTTTATACCTCAAAAACACACACAGATGCAGAAAAGACAAGCTTAATCCAGTTCTAAGTATTGTTGATGCATGAGATACATGACTAAAGTCATGTCAGGGCAGCATACAAAGATGTAACAAGTTCAAATCAAAGCACTTTTTTAAAAGTTTATTATAAAATGTAAATTGGTAAAAAATTCTATGTAGCAGATCAAGTTGAAACTTCACTTCTGCACATATATATATATATATATATATATATATATATATACATACATACATATATACATACTTACATACATACATTCATACATATAGTGGGAAATCTTATTTAAATTCCAATTAACAGAAAATGAACAATAAAAAAAGTTTAATGCCCATGTTTATAAAAGGATTTGGGTTTTATACCCCTGAAGGTAAAGCTAATGAGCAAGCCCTAAAGGTTAATAAATATCTTTATCAGATGAGGACCGTGTTCTGTGTCTTTAAGCAGGTCGTGATTTAAATAAACATGTTTTTCTTCTTCAGTTTTTGACGATAACGCATCTGTTAGATGAGAAAATTAGAATGTGCCACAGATTCTTGTAAGCGACGTGTCCTGTCACTGAATTCCTTTACAGCCATCAAACTCATCATTTCAGTTTCACCCCCCCGCCCTTTTTTTTTTCTGATGTTGTTGCACTGAATTCTGCGAACCCCGTGTGCGATTCTTACCTGCAGAGCACCTTCTTCTGCGAGTGTGAGGACGGCTTCACGGGGATTTTTTGTGAGGAGTTTGACGCCTGCCACCGCAGACCCTGCCGCAACAACGGCACCTGTGCTGATGTCAGACAAGGAGGAGAAGGGAACAATTTCACGTGCACCTGTCAGCCAGGTGGGTTTGTGCTCACGGCGAGCAGAGCTTCATGATTTACATATCCTCCAGGAGCAATTTGTGATAAGTTGGCCTTATCAAGGCCAAACGGGGGAGCCAGTTTCAGATAAACATCGATTGTTTGGGGACTGGCTGACTCTACTGATTTCATGTCTGCCTTCATAGTTTCTGCTGGTACACTCGATGGTGAATCCAAACAGCCATATTTGTGGTCATTCCACCAGTTCATGCTTGTAGCCTTCTCCAAGGTAGATTCTTTCATGCCAGCGAGTTCTAGGAGCCACAAGTGGCCTGCGATTATCAAAAATTGTGTCCAGCCTACGATTTAGCTCGCAATGCATCTGAGTCTGAGCACTCGAAGCACGGTGCAATCTTTCTTATAAGGCAGGCAGCCTCACCATCGCCAAAACTGCTGCCGACGTCTTCCTAATTTTCTGATATCCCAGGTACTCGCCGATTCCAAAAAGCAGAAACCCTGTTATCATAAATTCAATTATCTACGTGTCTTCAATGTCCTCAACGGACAATACAGACAGGCACATCATCTTCCATACACCCCAGGAATCTATGATATATCCAGCTGCATGTGTCCCTTCAGGGCATGAGGGTTCTCCTTCACCCTGTCTCCTCGTCGAGAAAATTGTATCAATTGTGTTGAGAGACCAGCTGACCAGATCCATAATAAGTTACGATTTGGAAGATATGTAAAGAGAGACTCTGAGAGATTCACAGGACAAGAGCAAAAGAAGGAGGGAGACAGAAGAGGGAAAGAAAGTGTCCGTCTTCATCGAGAGCAAGTCAGAAAAAAAACAAGATCTGTTCCTAAAACTTTGCCATTAACCACAGAAGTCAACAGGTCTGCTTGTTAGCAAAATGTCTCGTGAATCCCTTGACAAATTTTAATGAAACTTTCAGGAAGAGTTAATTGGAAATAGTTATCTTTTGGGGCTAACTTGATTTAATATGGCCCCCACAGTCTCTTCGAACACACAAGATTGCTTATAACTCAGTAAATTTTGCAGATACAGCATTTGCTCTTTGATTTGGAAGTATCTGCGTGATATTCCCAACACATACTCTGAGCACTCGTAGATTGTGCAACATATTTGATAACACTTTGGCTTATAAGTTGGTTCAAGATGCCTTTCAGTGACTTTTTAGTACCAGACTGAAAATGAGCCAAAAATGAGCCAAAGTTTAAGTTCAACTTTTGAAAGACCTTCAGAAAATCCAACAAACTCATAACCAAGACCACTGATTTTAAGCTTCTATATTCATACCCATCTGCTCATAAGAGACTCATGTTCAGGCTGCTGTTTATTATTGTTTAAAAAGTGATAATTAACAATTTATATCCAGCCCCATATCACTACAAGAATATATATTAGATCCGTGTATACTGCTTCTTGTTTTATACTTTATATTTATGCTATTTTTGGATGTAACTGGGACCTTGAAAACACAGTTTTGTTCCACCTCATGTACCACATGTGATGCGAATGATAATAAAGAACCTTGAACCTTGATTACAAAAAGGTTTGGCTCAATGAAAGCGAAATATTAAACAACTAGGGATGACTCAAGACTTTTGCACAGCAGTGTTGGTCATTTGAGAGTAGACATTTATTATAGCTGATACAAACATCCAAAATACCCAAACTGGTTGGTATTTTGCTCAGATATTCTGGTGTGTGTGCAGGTTATGAGGGGGAGCGCTGCCAGCTGCAGGTTGACCACTGCCTCTCTGAGCCCTGCAGACATGGAGCCACCTGCTTCAGCAGCCTGGCAGGACCCCGGTGCTACTGTCCCGAAGGTAAAGATGCATCGTCATTCAGAAAACAATTATTGTTCTGCAAATTACCCACAACACATGCAACAACTCCTGTTTCTATTGTCTTTATGGTAAAAACACACACTTTTATAAATAGCACCCATTATCTGTATATTTATTGCTCACCATAGAAAAGCAGAAGTGTGATCATGTAATTGCCCATGTCTGTGTGTGCATGTGTTGGTTTGTATGTCTGATAACAACATATATCTTATATAACTTGATTCAAGATGGCTGCTACAGCCAACTGACATTAGCAAACACAAAAATATCTACTGGTATATCTGTGAGTCTGTCAGATACTAAGTTCAGACTTGGTGTGGAAGTAGCTGAGAGTCATCCCCAATATATACTTTGTGTAACATTTTTGCTTAAAATTTGTCATAAGCTGTTGGAATTAACCTTTTCTCTGTGTTAGCAAAATATCTCATGAACTACTGGATGAATTTTAATGAAACTTTCTCAAAGTAATCATCTGATGTACGTCTACAGCTGATTAACTTTTGAGTTAACCCCATTCAACTTTAACAAACAAAAGATTGGCTGTAACTTTGTCCATTTTAAGCTATTGAGCTAATATGTTCAGTGTAGTAGCTGAGGATAGTCCCTCAACGTGTTTTCTGAGTGCTAATGGATAGAGTGACATCATGTGGGCCGGCAAAGAATGTTGTTCTTGATTTGAAAACAGCTACAACTCCGTCTCTTTTCAACACAGGCTTTATTTTCTTCTGCATTCAGCCTGTGTCTGCTGCTTGTATCATTCCACTCTGACGCCTAATTTAAACCTTCCTCCTCCATTTAATTAGTCTTTACAGCCTGTGTGACCTGCACCAGCATCTCAGGGGAAATCTTTGACCACTGATGTATTTCTCAACAAGAGTGCACTGGTTTGCAGCTAATTGCAGCCTCATGCACAGATATGCACATCAAAAATGCAAAAAAGACAGTCAGATAAACTGACACATAAATAAACAACAGGAGGGGAAAAAACAAGAAAAATTCAATTACTATTACTTCTGCTGCCAAATGAATATCACATATTGCTTAATAATGATTATATTAAAGGCATGTTAGCATATTCTTATACTGTTCTTCTACAGGTTTTATTTTATTGCACATGAATTAAAAGTAGACTGAGAGAACACGTGAACATGTTGACACTGTATAAAATCAGTGTTTTCCTGCTCTCAGAACAGATTTTAAACCAATGTGTGGCCAGCTATTTGTTTACAACATTTTTATTCATATTTAAGACTCAGGCTGAAATTTTATTTTCATAACAAATATTGCAAATGAATTCAAGTTCATTTTAACATGTTATGTGCAAACTAACATGTGCTGCTAACATGCTGGAGTGAACAGGCTGTTTTATTTATATGTATTTCTTATTGATCCAGCTGTTCCTTTTTCAGGGGTCACCACTGCAAGTCATTTTCCCCTATCTAAAGGTAGAAGAAAATTAAGGACAAAAGAGCAAGTATGCATATGAGCGTTTTTGAAAGAGTTTAAGACTTTTTGTTGTTTTATTATCATCAGAATTTTTTTTTTTATATAAATAGCTAAATATTTAGAAAATATAAAAGTTACAACAACCAAAAGTCCTTGCACACCTCCTGAATATTTTTATTCACTAATGACTCAAAAGCAAAAGTTGTTAGATTGTGAAAAATTCAAAGGAAGTGGCTCAGATAGTAGAGCTGTTGCCCCTCAGCGAGAAGGTCGCCGGTTCAAATCCTGTCCCGGGGCCTTTCTGGGTGGAGTTTGCATGTTCCCTCTGTGCATGTGTGGGATTTCTCCCACAGACCAAAAACATGCATGTTAGGCTGATTGGTAACTCTAAATTGTCCATAGGTGTGAGTGAGAGAGTGAATGGTTGTTTGTCTCGTTTGTCTCTGTGTGTCCCTGTGATGGACTGGAGACCTGTCCAGAATGTCCCCCACCTCTCGCACAGTGCCTGCTGGATATGAGCACCGGCGACCCCCGTGACCCAAAATGGAAGAAGCGGGTAAAGATAATGGATGGATGGAACAACACTGTGAATGCACAACCAGCTGGGTTATCAGTCATCTGCCCCCCCCCCCCCCCCCAAAAAAAAAAAAAATCTCTCGGGCACCATGCACAACTGAATGTCTCAAACAATAGATTCTCCCAACTGAAAAGCATCCACTAGATTTGTCTTTATTTCCATGAAACAACATTACTGACACAAAAATGATTCTTCAGACACCATCAAACCCCCAAGAGAGCCTTATAGTTGAGTTCTCTACGATAAATAAATATAAATGCAGCGAAGCAGTCAAATGAATGTGTAAATGGTGTTTTTCATGCTGCTCAGCCCAGATCTCCCTTCCCGTCTCCATGAATCACCTCTAAATTATCTGTCAGTGTTTCTGCACAGACACAAGCAATAAAAGGCATGACGGCTTTATAATCGCCGTCATCACAGACGCATCAGCTCTGTGATCACTTCGCCGACTGTGGCAGCATGAGCTGCATTTCATATTTTCTACAATGGCTCCTCTCTGCAGGGTTCATGATGTTTTCATTCCTATTTGTTTTCCTGCTGCTTTCACCCCCCACCCCTTTAAAAAAAAGTGAGAAATAAATTGAGCCAAAATAAAAACTGAAACACAAGAGTGAAGTGTTGTTGCCATCATTCACAAAGAGATGATAACCCCCCTCTAGAAGTAATCTCTGCTCTCGCATCATTGTTATCACCCTCCACCAAAGGTGAAGTGGAGATAACGTTTGTGTCGACACATAAAGTACAGGCTCCAAAGAATCAACTTTCAACAAGATCTTCAGGTACTTTGTCACCAGCAGCCTGCCACAAACAGAGTTCTCTCACTCTTTTTTAAAAATCTAAATATAAGAAGACAGTGATGCATACAACCGTTTTTGTTCCTAACAAGGTGAATCATAAAGCGCTATAAGCTGAAAACCTGGCATACAGTTTACGATCAGCCGAAGGACGGTGCATCGCTCAGGTCCCGTGTTCATCTCCTGGTAACAGCTTTTCATCCAGGTTTAACACTTCTGCTTTACCCCTCTACTAACACGCTGCACAACATGCACGTCAGGTACAAAGACTGAATGGAAAATGAGAAAAAGCAGCTAAAGTCAAAAAGAAATACTCAGAAAACTTGAAAAACTGTTGATTAAGACAACTCAGTTACCATAAAGTCATGCTACTTTACATGCAAACTCTCAGCTACTGTTATATAAGTAAGGGTTCAAAGTTCTTTATTGTCGTTCGCATCATATGTGGTACATGAGGTGGAACAAAACTGTGTACTCAAGGTCTCAGTTACACCCCAAAATAGCAAAAATATAAAGTATAAAAAGAAACAGTATGATCTAAGATATACTCTAAACACTAATAATGTAAAATAATACATTATATTAAACAGCAGCATGAACATGTCTGTAGGTATGAATACAGCAGTTTAGAGGCAAGAGTTCAGCAGCATGGATAATCAGCAGCATGGATCAGCATGGATAATCAGCAGCATGGATCAGCATGGATAATCAGCAGGAAAAGGAAGTACTGTATATCAGTTCTATATGTACACCCAATGAATACTTCTTAAACGTTTCATTAAAATCCAACCAGTGGTTTATGAGATGTTTTGCTAACAGATAAACAGGATTGATGGCTATGGTTAATGGCAAAGTTTCAGGTGAAGATCTTGAGCAACGTGTCACATTTAGACTACGTGTTGTGAATTAGTCTCCCACTACACCAGATTTTACTAAAAGATGTGTGAAGCTGTCTGAGTTCAGCCATTTTTGTGTTTTCTAAGATCATTTAGTTGTGGCAGCCATCTTGAATGTGGTTAACTCCAAAAGTGAATCAGCTGTAGAAGTCCATCCAGTGATTACTTTGTTAAAAACTATCCAGTTGTTCATGGGATATTTTGCTAATATGACAAATTCACACACACAAACATTAGTATAACTATCCTTTTCATAGTATCAACTTGCATTTGTTTCTGTAGCCTCACCCAACCATTGCCCCACACATAACCCTAAACTAAACTTCATTCACACCATAGCCCCTAGCTCAACCCCAAACTCCATACTGACGTTCTATCAGGACTGGACCCCGGTTCCCATAAGAACTATTGGCTCTGATAAGGTAGGTGATTATACCAGAGAAGGTTACACAAACCAGATACACATACACACACAAGGTGATTTTGGCGGCAGAGGATCCCCCTCACAGGGAACCTCCCCCCCCACCCCCATGATGTAGAGCAGTGGTGTAAAACTCACTTACAAAAGGAGGCCAAGATTAAAATGTATTTCAAACTAAGGGCCGGTTTCAGAATCTACATTAACTCAAGTTAGATACCCAACATCTTTTCTTGGTTGCAGGTTCCTCAACAAGAGTTTGATTGGCCTCATACGACGTTCTCTGTTGCACTTTTGACATCATAATCAAAGATTACTGAAAAAAATTAAGGTGATAAAAGTGTTTTACATTTAAAATGACATCTTGGGAGCCAGATAAGATGTCAGCGAGGGCCACATTTGGCCCTCGGGCCTTGAGTTTGACACATATGCTGTAGAGCCACGAGCCTTCGTCCCCGCTCCGGTGGTGGAGCGGGGACAGTTTCGGGGCAGCTTCATTACGCCGCGCTGCCAAGATGAAATGAAGTTGTTTTGACCATTAAAGTGCATTTATTAAGGAAAAGTTAAACTGAGACACACCTTTGCTATAATGTCAAGCAAACAACTAATTGATTTTAAATGTTAATCTTGTTAAATTTAGAAGGACTGCAACCGCGAGTCCTCCCATGTTCACTCCCACGGCCGCCATTTGGCAGCCAATTGATTTTTGGCACAACACCGGCCCACGTTTCCCGGGGTTCAGCGATGACGCATAATAAGCGCGACGGGTTAGTGGTGACGCATAATAAATGCGACCCATACAGCAAAGCAACTTACTTATGTTTTTTCCACTTTGTGAGACATTTTTGGACTGATGCGACTTATACGCTGGAGCGACTTTTGTACACATTACAAATACATTATATAAAGTGCCTTCTAAATTATGTATATAACGTTCAGGGGAAACTAAAATCAAACTTTTGAGTCTAATTAAAGTGAATCTCACAGATGTGTGAAAGTTAATTTTCATCTCGCGCAGGCTGACAAAAGAGAGTGAAGTGTGAATGTAGGTGCTACAGTCAGAAGGCAGAAAAAGAAGTGAGAAGACTGAATTTTAAATGGTAACTTTGTGGTGAGTGCTGGCAGCAGCAAGAAATAAACTCCTCTCTGTTAACTTGTGTGTGCGTGTGGTTAGATAGTAGAGCTGAAAAAGAAAGTAAAGCAATTCATTTAGAAAATGCTCCGGCTGCATGCTCAGAGCTTAAAAAGAAAAGCAGGGGAATGAACCATGATAGTAGGAAAAACAAATCATAAATCAAACTCACGGACGTGTTGAAGCTGTGTATTTACATGGAGAGGGAAGAAGAGGGCAGCAGACTGCGGCAGTGGACGGAAAGAGAATGCAGAGTGAGCGTTTGATGAATTTTGGAAATGATAAATGCTCTCCTCACAAATCATAAAGGTTGCAGACCAACAGATGCTTGATGGAGATGTCTTCATTAGTTCGATGGAGCGTCCGACGCGGTGAACGCAGAGATTTTCTGCTGGCCTACTGTAAATCAGAGGACACACTGTATCACAGCACCAGCCATGCTCGGGGCAGAGAGTCCTTCTCCTCATCAATGCAGGGCTCATACAAGGGGCAAAGACAGAAAAGGAGAACAGGTTATTTTTAGAAGCAGAGGATAGGTCGGTGACGGCACAGAGCTTCACAAGATAATAAAAGGTGCGGTGGAAGCGAGTGGTTTCATCACACACACACAGACACACACACACTACAGTTGGATGTGAAAAAAATGGAGTTGAGTCTGCGTAAAACAAGCCTCCGTCACAGACTCACACACCCCATCAGCTTCTATTAGCCTGCCTTTACTGGCTGAGATGGAGAATTGATTTAGTATTTCATTGTTTCTCATTATATTTCATGTTTTTATGCTTTTATTCATGTTGCTGTAACATGTTGTTATTAGTATTTGATGCTGTGATCTTTTTTGGTAAGCACTTTGATAACAGTTACTGTTTTAAATGTGCTATATAAATAAATGTGACTTGACTTGAGAAGAGAAATTAAAACTCCTTTAAAGCAGGAGTGTCCAATCCCAGTCCCCGAGGGCCACTATCCTGCATGCTTTAGATGTTTCTGTGCTCCAACACCTGATTTGGATCAATGTGTGATTAAAAGGTGTACCGGGAAGGGTTTATAATGATTAAAAATTCATTCTTAATTTTATTATGAAGGGGCACCACTCTCAGCCTTGAGAGAAAATCTGAAGGTCTGAACGTCAATTCAGATGTTGTAATTTTAATTACGTCAAGTTACCCTTTTTACACCGTGAGTTCTTGTATATGAAAGATTCAGATGTCATGAATAAAACACACACGCTTTAGTATACAATTTTGTGATGTTCATTTGACTATATGTGAGAAAATAACTGTTGGAAATTATTGCTTACAATTAAACGATGGCTTCGTGTAACAACTGGTATTTATGGAAATTATACGTTATAACGTGACCTTTAAAAATGATTGTTAGCAGAACTTAACAACTAAAATGAATTATATGTGATTACCCAAACCAAAACGAGATGAAATGTGGAACTTTGGAATTTTCATCAGGCAAATTAT
Organism: Nematolebias whitei; assembly: GCF_014905685.2. Taxonomy (NCBI): domain Eukaryota; kingdom Metazoa; phylum Chordata; class Actinopteri; order Cyprinodontiformes; family Rivulidae; genus Nematolebias; species Nematolebias whitei. Next base: position 13,107,978 of record NC_056503.1, read on the forward strand.
GCAAATTTAAATAAAAAAAGAGGCTTGCTTTATGCCTCGTCCAATAGTTAAAATTTGGTCTGAAATTTAAGGAAAAATAATTACTGAACTGAGTTAATACTAATTTGGTTAAAATCTAAATTCTTGGACACCAGAGTCAACCTCAGAGTAAATCAGCTGTTCCTACCAGGTCTGAACCGAACGGCCACCGCAGATACCAGATGTCGGAGACCTTCTGTTGAGATGATTTTGAGCGACGTCAATTTATGTAAAAAGTGGAAAAAACATCTCTTAAAAGAGGAGGATGCCTTAGATTTCCACTTTCAAAAACCTATAATTCAACTTTAAGACAGATTCCCAGCCGGTTTTCACACTTGATAGGAACAGAGGGGCCTCATCTGTGAATTAGCGTAACAAAGACCTGAAGAAACCCATACTGTTAAGGTGTTGAGGTGTGAATTGTCAAATCCACATATGTGTGTGTGTCTTATCTCACTCAGCCTTATAAGCTGAACCCCTCAATCACTGCTAATTGAATTGAGAAAGCTCCTCGGATGAGGAGCGGAACGTCTTCTATTACTGTAAGGATGGTACCATTTGGTGGCCCGGTTTTGTGTCTGTGTTCCCTAGTGTTTTCTCTTTAGTTTAATTGGTGCCAGCCTTGTCTCGTCACAGCTGTTTGTAATCACGTCTCGTCTTGTCCTTGTATATAAGCCGTCTGTTCAGTCTTGTTCCTTGTCGCGTCGTACTCGTTGGGTATCCTGTGTCCTCCTGGGTCTCCTGAGTCTTCCCTGAGCTTCCTGAGTAATTTCGACACGACCACATATCAGAACCCAGCGGGCAGGATTCTCTCGGCAACTTACCTTTTTTCTTTTTCTCCTCCGAGCCTCTTGAGATGAGCAAGCCCACATTCCGGTGCGGCGGGTTCTGCACCAGGCCCGTCCGCACACAAGGACGTTATGACCAGGAGGTGGAAATCCTGTCTTCACCACTCCTGGTCCTCGAGGAAAACAGGTCTCGGCACCGGGGAAGCCACCAGACCCCTGTTTCTGAATCCGCCTTGCCCGGTTATTCGGGGTGGACGTCGGGGGAGGACGAAAAAAATCGAGGATGAGTTCTGTTTTGTTCCTGTCCCCTGAATCTTCCGCCGTCGCCGGGGAGGTAGAAAGCGGTCCCGGGGGCAGTCCGCGGCGACCGGGCCGGTCTCGTCGGCTGAGCAGAATTTTAGAGTTGGTTCTGGTGTTTCTGTGGGAGCCGGGTCCGCCGCCTCACCTCTCAGGTTTCCGGTGGGGGCGAGATCCGACGTCCCGCGGGAGCTCCGGTCCACTCCTGTTCGGTTCGGCGAGTACGGTCCACTTGACGTCACAGGGGCGGATTCTGTCACCTCACCTTCCAGGTTCCTGGTGGGGGAGGAGTCCGGCCTCTCACCGTCACACCGCGCCGCGGCTGTCCAACCCAGCCTGACCGTACCTCCTGTGCATACTCCCAGTGACTCTGTGGGGGGCCGCCGCCGCCATAGAAGATCAGTTCATGCCGCCGCCGCCGTCACCGCCGCCGCAGAAGAGTCAGTTCCTGCCGCCGCTGCAGAAGAGTCAGTTCCTGCCGCCGCCGTAGAAGAGTCAGTTCCTGCCGCCGCTGCAGAGCCACAGGCCTCTCAGCCATCTGCTGCAGAGCTCCAGGCCTCTCCACCGTCTGCTGCAGAGCTCCAGGCCTCCATGACTGCAGCAGCAACTCCCCTGGCCTCCATGACTGCAGTAGCAACTCCCCTGGCCTCCATGACAGCAGCAGCGCTCTCCAAGTCTCCAGAGGGGCCGGCGCTCTCCAAGTCTCCAGAGGGTCCGGCGCTCTCCAAGTCTCCAGAGGGGCCGGCGCTCTCCAAGTCTCCAGAGGGGCTGGCACTCTCCAAGTCTCCAGAGGGGCCGGTGCTCTTCACTACCACAGAGGATTCGCCTCCATGGTCCTCTATGATGCAAGCTGCAGCTCCCCAGGACTCTATGTTGTACACTGCAGTTCTCCATAGCCCCAAGTCGCACGCTGCAGTTCTCCAGAGCCCCAAGTCGCACGCTGCAGTTCTCCAGAGCCCCAAGTCGCACGCTGCAGTTCTCCAGAGCCCCAAGTTGCACGCTGCAGTTCTCCAGAGCCCCAAGTCGCACGCTGCAGTCCACAAGGCCTCTTTGCCACCGGATGCGGTCCCCAAGGCCTTTTCGCCGCCTGATGCGGCCTCCTCGCCGTCTACGCCGCCTGATGCAGCCTCTTCGCCGTCTACGCCGCCTGATGCGGCCTCTTCGCCGTCTACGCCGCCTGATGCGGCCTCTTCGCCGTCTACGCCGCCTGATACGGCCTCTTCGCTGTCTACGCCGCCTGATGCGGCCTCTACGCCGCCTGATGCGGCCTCTTCGCCGTCTACGCTGCCTGATGCGGCCTCTTCGCCATCTACGCCGCCTGATGCGGTCTCCTCGTCGTCTACGCCGCCTGCTGCGGCCTCCCCGTCACCGCCTGCCGAGGCCTCCAAGTCGTTGTCGCCGCCTGCTGCGGCCTCCAAGTCATCGTCGCCGCCTGCCGCGGCTTCCAAGGTCCTATGTGTTGGACGGCCTCCCGGCCGCCCCCCGGAACGTGGTTCCCGTGATGGACGGCCTCCCGGCCGCCCCCCTGAATGTGGTTCCCGTGATGGACGGCCTCCCGGCCGCCCCCCTGACCTGGCCCGGCTTGATGGACGGCCTCCCGGCCGCCCGCCGGAACAATGACTCTAGGGACGGTCTCTTGACCGTTCAGATCTTTTGTGTTTTCCTGTTTGTGTTTTGCCTTAGTTTTTGTCAGGTCTTTGGTTTCTTCCTTGTGTTTCCTCGGGCCCTCCACCCTTGCAGTGCCGCCCTCCACCCGCCCAAGTCCTTCGGGAGGGGTTTTTTTTGGGGACGCCTGGGGGCGTCCTTGAGGGGGGGTACTGTAAGGATGGTACCATTTGGTGGCCCGGTTTTGTGTCTGTGTTCCCTAGTGTTTTCTCTTTAGTTTAATTGGTGCCACCCTTGTCTCGTCACAGCTGTTTGTTATCACGTCTCGTCTTGTCCTTGTATATAAGCCGTCTGTTCAGTCTTGTTCCTTGTCGCGTCGTACTCGTTGGGTATCCTGTGTCCTCCTGCATCTCCTGAGTCTTCCCTGAGCTTCCTGAGTCATTTCTGAGTTTCCCCCCTGAGCCTCCTGTTTTCATGTAAGTTTTGCTGCCCAGTCAGCTGGTTATTTTGTGACTTTATTCATCATCAAAATATTTATTTTTGTAATCTGCCGAGTTGAGTCCTGTCTGCACAACTGGGTTCGTCCCTGACCACAAATCCTGACAATTACAAATAAAGTCCAGTTGTTTTTGTATTGAATGTTTTTTTTTTAATTTATCATGTCCTGGATGACTGAGAATCTTCACCAGCAAACTACAGTGGCAGAAACAGACTCTGGGAATGCTTTGAGTTGTTCCTCGTTGTTTCTTTATTTTTCAGGAGTAGGCAGTATGTTTTGTATCTAAAAGAAGCAGCTCAACTTAAAAAGCACTTGGTTTGTCACTGCCAGGTGCTGGTGTAGGAACAAGTCAACAAAAACAACAACTGTGACTGCTGTGTTAATTCTTTGGATTTGCCCATTTCAGCTACCGTATACCTGGAATGTTTGAAAGCCACTTTAAGCCTTTACGTTTCACATTACCAATTTTTTCTCCTCTTTATCCTTCCTCACCCTCTGTGGTCTGACAGGTTACCAGGGTGCTTCATGTGAACAGAAGGTGGATCCCTGCGCCTCCAGCCCATGCCACAATAATGGCACATGTTACGCTCAGGGCCCCGGCCCCCTAGGGTTCGCCTGTAGCTGCACTTCTGGCTTCACAGGACCCACTTGTGCCCAGCTGGTGGACTTCTGTGCCCTGAACCCCTGCGCCCACGGGGTCTGCCGCAGCGTGAGCAACAGCTACAGGTGTCTCTGTGTCCCAGGTAAGATTCAAAGATGGATTGCACGTCTTCAGTGAGAGCTTGAATTCCTGACGACAATTGTTTATTTAGTAGGATACAATAATACAATAAGAAATTACAGTCAGGTGACTTCACAAAAATACATTTATAAGAGATTTCTTGGACTTCAGAAAGTGTCTTTGTTATTCTTTTGAACATCTTTGGTGGTCCTAAACATTTTTTTCAGGCACAGAAAACAATTTAAAAAAACAACAACACTATCTTCAGTACTATTCAACTCTTTTAAGTCTTCCTCAAGCCAGTTTCTCACTTGAACAGTTGTACACTAGTTGACTCAAAATTAAAATACAGCATCTATTTAACTTCTGAGTGGTTTTGAGATCTTGTTATTCAAGGCCCAAGGGGGTCAGAAGCATCTGAAATGGGGGGGGGGGGGGAACACACACAATGATGTGTGTAGGTGTGTGCGCGCGCACGTGTGTGCGCAAAGAAGTGTACACTAATGTACAAAAAAAGCAGCATTTCACCTATATTTCCTTTAATTCCACACATTTAAAGCTTGTTTCTCATCAAGTTTGTGTAAATTCAGCTGTGAGTTTTAAAGACATTTTAACTTTAATACACTTTAATACAGAGCCTCAGATTGGCACCATTTGTCTTTATAGAGAAATAAAAAAAACATCACCACTGGACTTTTTTACTTGTGTTCAACACTCATCTAAATGATGTTTCTCATGAAGCTTGAGGACAATAAGGTGTGGGGTTTTAAAGACATTTCAACTTTAATGCACCTGAACAAACAGCGTCTCTTACACCTGCAGCGTCTTACAGCGTCACAGTTACTGCTAAGCTAAGATGCTACAGATGTAGCGCTCCTCTCAAGCATCCTCCTAACATGAATGCAATGTATGCACCCCTGGTCAACAACTGCCTGCACTAAGCTCGCTAAATTGGCGAGTGAGCAACACAGAGGTGTCGCCATCTTCTCTACTTGTGTGCGTTTTCTGCTGAAGCAGGAGACTCAGCAGCTGCTGCCTGCACAGTTTCTGCTCTGTGTGTAGAGTTGGAGGTAACCAGGAAAACCTGGAGTGGAGTTTTAGTGGCTTGAATATTCTCTTATTGATCAAGTGGAATGGATTTGTTCACGAAGAAAGAGAAACTGTGCCGCCTGAACTAATGTTTCATAGTAAAAGTGGGGGGTCCAAATGAACATATTTTTAATGTAGGGGGACTTGTCCCCTTCACATATAATGGTTGCGATGCCTATGCTGTGGCCTTGGATGTTTCTATCATTAGGAAAGCCCATGTGCAGTCTACACCTCTAGCCTTCTAGGTTTACAAAATCAAAATTAGGAAAAGTTACCCCAACAATTCTATGACGGATTTTATCTAACTTATTTTCCACAAAGGTTTTGAGCATGTTCAAAATTCAAGTGTCAACACCGCAAGCCTCTGCAACTCACCTGAAAGTTTTAAGAATCTCTTCAACTATATGATAATGTTTTGGAGACTTCCTGGTTAATGTCATGCCCCAACTAGTTGTGAGCAGTTGCAGCACAGTAAGATACAATTGGATTTACACCTTTTTGACTTGGTCCTGGTCGATGAGTTCATCAGGCTTTCTGAAGGTCTTTTACACTTTTATTTGACCACAGATACCTTTACTTTTTTTTGTTCAGTCCTTGACTTCTTCTTCTTTTGGCTTTTCCCGCTTCAGGAATCTCCACAGCGAGTCATCCTCCTCCATCTCACTCTGTTCTCTGCATCCTCTGTCCTCACTCCAGCTACCTCCATGTCCTCTCTAACGGCATCCATATATCTCATCTTTGTCTTTTTCCTGCCAGCTGCATTTCTAACATCCTTCTAACAATATACCCTTCCTCCTCTGGACATGTCCAAACAATCTCAGTCTGGCCTCTCTAACTCTCCCAGTTGTTCAACCTGTGCTCTGATGATCTCATTCCTAATCTTATCCATCCTTGTCACTCCTAAGGAGAACCTCAACATCTTCATTTCTGTCACTTCCAGTTCTGTCTCCTGTCTTTTTGTCCATGTCTCTGTCTCCAGACCAGACAACATAGCTGGTCTTACCACTGTCTTGTAAACTTTTCCTTTGACATTTACTGACACCCTTTTGTCACAAATCACTCCTGAAACTTTTCTCCATCCACTCCATCCTGCCTGGACTCTCTTTTTCACCTCTTTACCACACTCCCTGTTTTCCTGGACAGTGGACCCCAAGTCCTTGAATTCCTGCACCTTTGTGACCTCTGCTCCTTGTAGCCTCACTGTTCCATCGGCCTCCCTCTCATTCACACACATGTACTCTGTCTTACTACAACTGACTTTCATTCCTTTTTTTTAAGTGCATACCTTCACCTCTTCAAGTTCTCTCCCACCTGTTCCCTGCTCTCACCACAGATCACAATGTCATCTGCAAACATCATAGTCCATGTGGACTATACTCCATCACAGACTGTCTCTACTGGAGACAATCCTTGTCTCTGACAATGACAGCATATGAGCACATGTGAGTTTAAAACTGAGGATTATGGACAAATGGAAGAAGAATTGTAAGAACAAAGAAAACCATCTACAACAGATGAATGAAACCTGAAAGTCTGCGACAGAAAATAATCCACTGAAGACCTGATCAATAAACTGTACTTCCCTTTAGGAACCCCTCTGAATCCTTGGTCGGTCTACAGTTTCACACTAACAATGGTTTAACAACAAAGCTTCGTGATATGGAAAAAGATGCTTCTTGTATCACTGGCTCACACTGTCACGCTGTAAATATTGTCTGGCTCAGGGATAAGTTATTTTTGGATGGGATGATTGTGCTGCCAATGACTGTGATCAAATCAACTGGGCGAAATGATGGCTTATCATTATCCGCTGGCTTGCAATTACCTTGCTGGGCTGGTGAGATTGATGACTTTCTTATGGGCCTATCAACATAATGTGACACTTTGGACCTGCTGCTCTCAGTTTATACAGACTGTCAGTAAAATTTACATGGCAGTCGCAACCTTAGAGTCTTATTTCAGATTTCCTCAAGGAGACAAAAATATGCCACATTGTATCATCTTTTGTTGAATTGTTCTTTAAGGTAATTTATCATACCAGTCAGACCGATTATTTCATGCATTTGTTATCAGGTCCGCAAATCAGAAGCTCACAGAACAAGAAGTTCTTTTCCCCTTTTTATACATCAGGCACATCATCTGACTTAATGTGTCATTTCTTTTGCAGTCGCTAACAACTACCTGCGCATAAATGCCAACCCAACAAAATATTCATCAGGGACAACTCATCTGAGCACGTGACCTGAAAATGTCCACTAATTTCTGTCCCAAGACAACCCAGCAGCTCCTGCAGCTCCCCAAGCCACTTGCATTCAAGTACAACATGTAATTTTAATTACTCACATTGAAATTAAACAGTAATCCACAGAACTTACTGTTAATGTAAAATAAATTATGATCTAATGAAACCAAAACACAACTGTAATATTGAAAATCATTGATGTACACCTAAATGGGATAATTAACCTTCATTTTTTAGAGCAAACTACAATTACAGTGTAGAGTTTTAAATTTATAAGTTACAACTCTACTTTTGCAGAAAAACTATACTTTTTCATTCATTCAACCTTTATTTCAACAGGTAAATCTCATTGAGCCTCGAGGACTCATTTACAAGAGAGACCTGATTTCAACAAAGAATGATGACAACAATAGACAGTTATAAAAAGTCATAAAGATTTTATTATTAATATTTTTTTTTTACAAATAGCATGGCTAAAAAAAGAAAAGCAACATAAAAACAGCTAGGTTCTAAGGCAAATGTAGAAAACTAAAAACAGGAACATGTCAGCATTGGTTCTTGCCAGGAGTCCAACAGATTTTAAAGCCACTTAGAGAGGTCAAGGTCGAGAGCTTCAGATCTTTTTGTAAGATATTCCAGGAAACAGGAGCAGAGTAGGAGAAGGCCCTTTTACCAAGTTCAGTTCTCACTGAGGGAAAACTGCTGGTAATAATGTCCTGAGAGCGCACGCTGTAGCTGCACTCACGCAGAGACATGTAGGAGGAGATGTATGAAGGCAGCAGACCAAGAAGTGATTTAATCAGAATCAGAATCAGAATAAACTTTATTGGAATTGCACCGAGGTACAACGCGATTATGTACGTATAGTCGTCCGAAAGACGGGCGGAGTGCACGAAGCTGCAACTACAGGAGAGCGCGGCCATTTTATCCTTATCAGATAATAATCTTAGATAGGAAAAGGGGGAGAAACATGAGGGTAGATTGTGGTATTACAAAAAAAGATCTTTCACATCTTGTCTATCAGGACACGATTTGAGACATTAAAAAACTCAACCAGCAAGCACAATTAAAACATGATTACATTTGCATTTGACATCGAGGTGTTGAGATTTGTCCATGAGCGTTTTTTCAGATCAGCCACAGTTTCTGAAGATGTTGTTCCAGCCAGCAGTCCTGATAAGCTTGCACAGAAAGTTCTCGGGGGGGGGGGGGGATAGATGAAGCTTTTGTCCTTGGGTACTCATGTCCCAGGAGAAATTTGATAGTCAGCCTGTCTCCGAGGCCGTTGGGAGTCAGATTCAGATAAGCTTGATTTTTGTTTTTTCTTCAGGCAGACAGATTTTTTTCTTCAGCCTTGAGTCCATCTGGGCGTTCTGGTTCCGAAAATGCCTAATTGTGGGATTACATTCCACTGATCCATGCTATGAGTCTCCTTCAAGGTCGAACCCACCACACTGATGAGTCCCAGAAGCCATAGGTGGTCTGCGATTCTCAATCGCCTCCACCTTACGGTTAAGCTCATAGACCAGACGATTTAAAGTTCCCACAGTGAGGACCAGACCTTCACACTGACTCGGAAGCTTTTCCATGGCCAAAACTGCTGCCGATGTCTTTTTCAAAAGTCGATAAAACAGAGCCCCGCCGATGCCAAAAAGCAGAGTCCCTGCTATCATAAGTCCAAATATGTAAACGTCTTCAACATCCTCTTGAGACAAAACTGTAATGCACATCAACTGCCACACTCCCCACGAATCCATGATGTACCCCACAGCTTGAGTCTCAGCTGGACACGCCGGTTCCCCAGGACCATGTCGTTTTGATTAAAAAATCTTATCAATAGAGTTGAACGCCCACGATACCAAATCCATAATCTTCTGAAATTATGTTCGGGAGATGAGACCCAGGTGCTTCAGACACACAGAGAGCAGAGCAGGAAGAAGGGAAAAAAAAACGGGGGAGGAGAAACAGAAGCTGCCACCTCATTGAGAGCCTGGGAGGAAAATGTACCAGTGAGAGAGTCTGCGTTAAGTTGATGTCCAGTTAACCAGTGAATACAGGGTGCAGTGGTGGGTACGATAATCACAGCCAGTTATGAATCTTAGTGCACCATGATAGACAGCATCCAACATCTGCAGGGTTCTTGTAGGAGCGTTCACGTAAATAATGTCACCGTAATCAATAGAGGGAAGGAAGGTCACAGAAACGAGGCGTTTCCTAGCGTTCAGGGTTAGACAGGATCTGTTTCTGAAAAAGAAACACAGTTTAACTTTCAGTTTCTTTACCAAGTTTTCCACATGAAGCTTAAAAAGAGATACTAACTAGATGCTCTAGTATGTGATTTCCTGGTTTTATTCAGAGTCAGATTCTGATTGTGGTGCTGCTCGTCCAGCTGATTGGTGTCCCAAAACTTTATATGTTTTACTATAGCTTGCACAGATGTGCTGTTGAGCTGACCCCAATCAGATAAATAAGTCAGATATTGATGATTTATGCATAGTGAGGAAAAACAAACAGGTAACTCCAACAATACAGTGCATTAATTTACTACATCTGAAAGCAAATAAATAAAGACTATTAGGAAAAAAAACATCCATGAATAGCGCTGAATAAGGTCCATTTAAAAACACACATTTTTATTTTTGTCAGTTCCACTGCTGGAGTTGGTCTTCCTTTCTGAAATAGCATCTTTTTCTCTGCAAAAGTTGATAATAACTATCATGTTCAGCCCAGACGCAGACAGACACGGGGAACTCAGGGGTAAAATAAGGAATAACTATTTATTTATTAATTTTAGTGTAAACAAAACAAAATCTGTCATGACAGCAAAACTCACATACAACAAAGGATCAGGGAGACATGGAGGAAACAGTGCATGACAGTTGTGGGAAGCACAATTCACGGATAAGGTGGAACCACAGAGATGCTGAACTTAAAGAGACACTAATGAGACACAATGATGAACACCTGAGGTGATTGGGAACAGGTGAATCAGGAGCTGGCAACATGAAGCAAGAAACACTGGGGAAGGCAGGTGTAGTGTGCTAAAAGGCTATATTAGCTTGGTTAGCTTCAGAGCTCCACTACAATTTTATTTAAATAACGGGTTCTCTCTTTTTCGAGCTACTTGACAGATATGTGACAGATGTACTGTGCGTAGATGATTTAATCAGTGACATGAGATGTTAATTTTCTTTGACCCATCAAAATAAATGCGGTCATTTATTCACAGAATCAAAATTTAACATCAAAACATTGTACACTTGATTAGACTGATCTGGTTCTAATTAATAGAACTTGGCACGTTTTACTTAATATAAACAACAGACATTTCTGAAGGCATCTGGATTAATTACTGGCAAGATAGAAGTTTAAAGATGGGAAATGAAGGCGTTTAAATGGAGAGAAAAGATGGATGAGGGAAAGTGTGTTGACTAAGTATGGCACCCTTCATCCGACCCCAGCTCAGCCCCGGTACACTAGGTAGTGAAGCGACTCGTTACCTTTGCAGAAGATAGGTCAGCTCCGGTACGGAGTTCCATTTCAACGCTACCTTTCAGCGTCTCCTCAGGATGGCTGAGAATCGTCCGAAGTAGTGACGGTACTCCGTTCAACAACACGCTCATCTCCCGGGTGGATACACAGAGAGCTGTGAGTCCGTCAGAGGTTCCACTCAGATGTGGAAGACTCCATAATCCCAACTCGACTCAGAAGACTGAGTCTGAGAAAAACTCAGAAGAACTTCAGAAGAACTCCGAGGAACTCCAGCCGAACTCCCTCAGAACCAGAAGAACTAAGAGGGACTAAGAGGGACCAACGGAACTCACGGTTCCAGGAAGTGTCGACTTTTAAAGAGTTCTGCTTCCGGTCACTTTTAGGAAGTCCTGATTGGTTGAAGGAACCAACAGGGGTGTGGTTTTAGTGACGTCAAAGGGTTTTTACAAGTCGAGAAAACATCAGAAATGTTTAGGAACAGACAGAGAAATGTTTTGATGAAGTGAGAAACACTACAGGTGCCAGTTCTCTTGTTTACTGTCTGAGAGGTTTAAAAACACGACAGCTCGTTCCAACAACTTGTTTTTTGACTGTCTCCGACTTTTGACCGACGTCACTCCTTCTCATTTCAGACAGAAGATCAAAAATGCATAATTACTTTGTAAAATAGACATTTAACTTGATTTTTACTTTGAATGAGGATTAAAAAATCATTAATACTGTTTCACAGTTGATTTAAAATGAGTGGTTCACTTCAACATTTAAAAATGGTATGAACTAAACACACTTTTGATTATCAAGATATTGTAAAATAGTAATGATACTATAAAAAAGAGAGTGTTCTTTCAATTGATTAGTTCAGGATACAATTAGAAAGTCTCTGGATGAGCTAATTTGTATTTCTGAATTCAAATCAATGAAATAACAGTTCCTGTCCAATGAAGGTCTTCAGAGGCAGGTTTTGATCGGAGGCCCAGTTCACTACACAGGAAACACAAGCAAGTAAAATAAACAAGAATCACAAAGTCTAGAGAAATAACACAAAACACTAATAAAACATAGATTCTCACAGTAGAAAGCTAGCCACATTGTTCATGTCTGCCATAACTGCTTTGGTTACAAACCACTAATAATAACACAGGGTGGCCTGCAAGGGATTCCTGAAGGCGTACCTTTGTGTGTTTTGGTCTCACCCACTCTACATCAACATTGTGGTCATTTAATTTTCCTGTCAGTTATTAGTTGCCAAGTCCCCTTCTTATAAGTGACTTTGGCCTTGTTTGTTTTCTAAAGTCGCTTGTAAATCTTGTGAGTCGTGGTTGTTTGGGCTTGTTTTGAATGTGAAGTTGCTTATTTGGGCTTAGACTTTCTTTCCGAGTGAAACTAGTTGACTATCTCCCAGCTATGGACAATAAAGCAAAAGACGAGTGGTAGTAGGTAGTTTGTCCCTTCCACACCCCAGTTTCCTGTTTATCGCGCCCGCCCAAGATGGCGAGGCGACAGGCGCACACATAGACATACATAGACAAATACGCCTATGGGCGCACACCCCAAACACTCATACTGTGGCTGACCACTAGTGGGCTCCACTCACAAGCAGACGTCAGGATGCTTTGTTTTTAAAACGTAGAAAAAAATTACATATTCATTCAACCTTTATTTATGCAGGTTAATCCCATTGAGCCTCGGGGACTCATTTACAAGAGAGACCTGTTTTTAACAGCGTGATGACAACAGTAGATAACGACAACAATAGACAATCACAAAAGAGGCATACAAATTTAAATTTCTTTTTGTTTCTTTACAAATCAAAACAAAATAGCAACCAAAAGAACAGTCAAAAGGAAAAGTAGCGGACACCCCCCCTGCCCCCCACCCCCCACCAGCTAGATTATAAATTGGTGTAGAAAAACTAAGGCCCCATTTACACAGACATGATGGGGGGAAACGTAGGTTTTTTCGTATGTTAATTAGAGGAAAAGATTTGCGTTGACACGGTTGCATTTTGGGTTTACATGCATTCGGAGAATTACCCCCCACCCTCCCGAATCCGTTGTAGTTACCATGCTGGGTCAGTAGATGGCGCTGTGAATTTTGTACCTTCACCTAATGCACATGCGGGCTGCCTCGGCATGCTGTTTTCCTCTGGGCTAATCAGCTAACAACAATGTAACATAACAACAAGTTAAAGCTGGATTTTGGATGAGAGTCGACATATTTGACTCCAAGCGGGACCGCTTCATCTAACAGCTCCACACCGGTCGCTGAGTGGACCAGAACCGAGTCGACGATGTCGGACTTTACTCCATGATAATCAGTAGCTGATTTACAGCAGGTAAATCAAATGTTCTTAATAATGTTAGCTTGTGTTTACTTCGGTTACAAAACAACCAACTGAGTTTTTATTTTTCCTGAAAGAAGAAGGAGCTGTCTCCCACCAGGCGGACCGGTTCTGAACGAGGCTCGGCCCAGGTGTAGTCCAGGAGGACGTCGAAGACAGAGATGTTGGATGAACTATTTATTTTAAATTCCCCTCATTTCTTTTATTCAATCCATTCAAGTTCAGTTAACGTGTTTTAATAGTGTGTTCAGTTTAATTATCAGTGTTTGTGTGACATACAGTTTGTGGTGTTGAATAAATAAATAAAAATTAAACCTGATGTCTTCATTTTCAACTTTAGTGTTCACGCTATATGTTTAGCATCGTTTTAAATTTGAATCACATAATGTCCAGATAGCTTCATTTAGCTCAGAGCTTCATTATATCTCGCACACTAACATAAATACTGTTTATTTTTATTAAACTGTTATTATTTAGCACATTTATGTTATAGTGCAGCGCGACGTGTGCGCATGCCACGTTCTATAAACAGCAACATTAGAACTGGATCTGACTGTGTCTCTTCCAACACAGATGTCGGTCACAGCACCTGGAATCTGACATAGATTAACTACGAGATTAAAAATATATTCCATCAGTCGAGGTTCTGAAAGCAGTGTATCCGCTGCCCTGTTGATAGAAATATAGCGTCTGTCCGCGCGTGCGTGTGCGCATGTGGTTTAACACAAAGCCTCAGCGGGAGATGTTTACATTATCATCGAAAAACCTCCACTCTGGAAGGTGGGTTCAGAAACCTTCGGATTCAAAGAGGGGGGCCACTGGTGTCGTGTAAATGATCAGCAGAACCGCAGAGAGAAAGCTGCGGATGCACTCCAAATACACGCCGTGTAAACGGCCCCTTACACAATGTGGTGAGTTGCCAGTTGGGCTTGTTTTCATAGAGCTGGTTGCTTGTTTCTACTGCGAGATCTGGCAACACTGAGTCTGACTCAGTGCTCCCTCCTGGCAGTGCGGACCTAGAAAAAGCACTTTCAAACATGTTTCTGCATGGAAACATAAATTTAGAAGTATCTGAATGAATAACTATTTTTTCATGAATCAAAAAAATTCTTGCTCAGCTGCAAAGTTCCACTGGAATATTGTATTGTACTACGCTGGTGACGATTCTCAGTCATCCAGGACATAATAAATTCAAAAAAGTTCAAGACAAAAATAGCTGGACTTTATTTGTAATAAAAGATGTTTCGCTTCTCATCCGAGGAGACTTCTCTATTCAAAGAACAGAGTGTGGGGTTGGAGTTTTATAAACTGAACTAAGCTAGATACATATGCAGATTGCCCTATTACTCCTCACAATATGGGTTCATTAGAGTCTTTGTTAGTCTGAATCACAGAGGAGCCACTCTGGTGACATGGATGATATTCCTGATAGGCGTGAGAATAACTGGTTGTCAGACCTAAAGCTGCATTATAAGTTTTAGAAAGTTGAAATCTGAGACCTCCTCCTCTGTTTAAAGAGGGTTTCTCTAGTTTTACATGAAGGAAGCCATTTATGTAAAACTCTCATGTAACTCGAACCACACTCTCTCTTCTTTGAGTTGAGAAAGCTCCTCGGATGAGAAGTGAAACGTCTTCCGTTACAAAATATAGTTCAGCTGTTTTTATCTTAAACTTTTGTGAATTGTATTGTACTGTTGATGTAGTTTTGTATTGTACACTGTCACGTTGTATCCCACCAACGTTATCATAGAAACTGTTGCTAATTTTCCTGTTTATTTTGCATTAAGGCTAAAACTAATAATCATAAGATACAAATTGTGTGTAGATTAGAGTTAATTCTAAAAAAAGTTAAATCTGTTCTTCTGGACATTCAAAAAACAAAACAAAAAATGATTTGTTTTGTTTTTTGAATGTCCAGAGGACCAGATTTACCTTTTTCAGAATTTTCTACCTGGATTATTGAGCATGCATCAGGATATTAGAGTTAATTATTTGCTTTGACCCTGCAGTTATAAATTTGCTAACATTGACATTTGTCTGAGACTTATTTTGTAACTTTTTTCCTTTTGATTTCTCGATTTTTGGGAACAATGCAACATCAGTGCCATAAAAGTTTCTGCTTGAGTTGTCCTAATTTATGCTCTCTTGCTGTGCGCCGATGCAGAGCAAGCTTTCCAATTATTCTGATATCTTGCAATGTCTCTACCACTGCCTCTCCTACTAGTTGGTTTTCTATTTACAAATTTTTCAGTTTTTCCACTTCTTCTTGTCCTTTTCTATATCTTCCTTCTGTTGACCTCACCTCATTTCCCTCTTTTCCATTTGTGTCTAGTTGCTATGAGGAAGCAGCTGACTTACCGGCACATGTGTGCTTGGGCGTGTGTTTATGACAATGATGCTTGAGAAGATACAATTCAATTCATCCACTGAGATGTCCCTCTTTAATGGAAATAATGAAATTATTGATTTTACAATTAGCATCCCCGACATTACTGTACAACAAACACACACACAAGACCAAATGGCTTCTTCAGCTTGAGAAAACGTCAGCTGTTGTGAGAGGTGTGAATGGAAGTGTGCGATCATCTCCTCTGTGTAATTGTATGGAAGCGTGGAGTTGCGTTAAGCCTGCCAGCTGTTTGAAATACAGCTGCTGGGGAGCTGACATATAGAGGAAGTCGCCTTCCAGCTTTCTGTAATCCAGCTCACAGGAGACGCAGCCAGCCTTCCAGTCAGCCCACAGACAACAGACAGAGTCCCGGAAAAGGCACTTGACATTTTACTGGCATTTCACAGAGAGGACTCAAGGGTTGGGCTCCTCATTAAATTCTTGTCTCCCACTTCTCAAACACACGATAGCTGTGGCCCAAAGAGAGTTTGTTGAACCTTCAGTCAGCAATGGGACCCAAATGGGAAATGGGTGGGATAAAAATAGATTGCTACACTGTTTGAGTATAAGAACTTCATAGACATTGTTCTTTTGACATCAGAAGTAATGTGAAAAACTTCACTAAAACGAGTAGATGTGTTTGAAGACAAATCAGTGCATACACAAACATCGCAGCAATGTTGGTTTTAAAATTGAGATTTTATGTTTTTCATCTAAACTGGGTTGGTTAAACTAATGTGTTGAATGACCAGATGTAACTTTTACAAAGTGTAATCATGTACATATTGTTTCCTTAGATTTGTGTGCAGTCATTCAACAAGCAGATAGTAAAAAAAATAACATGTTCATACAACTTATTGCATTTTTTTCCCAATCAACGTATACATATGAATAAAAAACATTGGATAATTCCTTTAAAGAAATAAACATTTCCCAAGAAAATTCAGTGTAGCCCATGCAAAAGCTTTAAATCATACCATGCCATACCATACCATACCATACCATGCCATGCCATGCCATACCATACCATGCCATGCCATACCATACCATGCCACGCCACGCCACACAGTACCATACCATGCCATGCCATACCATATGATAACATACCATACCATGCCATGCCATACCATGCCACGCTATGCCATGCCATACCTTACCACACAGCACCATACCATACCATACCACGCCACGCTACGCCACGTCACACATTACCATATCGTACCATGCCATGCCATACCATACAATAGCCTACCATACCATACCATGCCACGCCACACAGTACCATACCATACCATGCCATGCCATGCCATGCCATGCTATACCATACCATACCATAGCATACCATACCACTTTATTTATAAAGCCCTTAAAAACAGCAACAAGGCCAACCAGAGTGCTGTACAGGAAAATAAAACAAGCAAAGGTCACAGCAAAAAATACATAGATCCAAATAGATAAAGCTAACTAAATGGCTAACATTGTATACAGACAAGTTAGTCAACTCACACAGTGTTAAAAGTCAGAGAATAAAAGTGTGTTTTTAAACGAGACTTAAAACCAGTGAGAGAGGGAGCCTGCCTGACATGCAGTGGTAACTCATTCCACAGTTTTGGACCTGCAACAGAGAAGGCCCTGTCACCTCTGAACTTAAAACGAGTGCCTGGAACCAATAAAAGCATCTGGTCTGCTGACCCAGCGCACTGTGGGACATATGGCTGCAGCAGATCAGCGAGATAGGATGGGGCAGAACGGTCAGAAAGGAAATCAGCTATAAATACTATGTTGAGAAAGTCCATATATGTCATTTACGACAAAATAAAAACTTCTTCATAAAATAAATGTTTTGTGACGATCTTTTTAAGGTTCATATAATATGTAAATATTTTTGTGCATACAGCCATTGAAGAACTTCACACTATTTTTGTTTTGTTTCATGTTTTCATCTTTTTTTTTTTTTGTTAAATTTGACTTGTCAGTTTTCGTATTTGTCATTTTAGCCCACAGAAATTAAAAGTGCACATTGCAAACTATAAAATCCAAATTGTAAAAAGTTATCCTGATTTACACCAGAAGGTGCAGTTTGAAGAGTTTACTCAGTTTTTCCAGATATATTGAAGTGCAATTCTAAAATGTGGGTGCACACGAAATGTAAACAAAGCTGCCACGTGGACACTTGAGTCACGTGACTGATGTTATTTTGTCTGTAGTCTGTGCAGATAAACATGCCAGAAAAGAGAAAGAACAAGTAACACTACAGTCAGATATTTGTATAGATCCAAATTGTCAGACGTCTTCATCTCAAGCGGCTCTTGCATTGACGTTGTTGTTCTGGTTGCTGTCACTTTGGATGTTTTTGTAAGTAAAGAAACGTGTTTGTTGCAAACCATTCATAAATTTTGCTTACAAATTCGTAATTTTAGTAAAAATTAACCAACGATATGAGAACGAAATGTGCAGGTGTTGTTTCCTACTTTCTCACTTTATTTATTTATTTTTTTTTAACCAGTTTTTTGGACATTACAATAAGTTATTTTAAGCAAAGAGCAAGAAGTGATTGGTACTGTGTGTATGTGGCAGACTCATCCAGCCTCAGTGCACAGCTGCCATCCTATGGAAAACACAGTGCACTGCACGGCAACTGATCACATGTCCTGAAACAAAGTAGCAAATTACTTTTTGCACGCTTCAATCATAAATTTATGCACTTTAAAGAACAATTGCTGGATTGTAGTGTAAAATATTTAGAAGGTTTGTAAAAGAAAATGAATAAGAGAGAGTAGTTTTTGATTTGCTTTAAATCTTTCAGCATCTCTGGAAGAACTATGGAAGGCTCTTACTGGTATGCTCCGAGCACTTTCGAAGCGCCCTGCAGGCGAATGTTATGGCATCTCTGCGAGGCTCCTGACTCAGTGCTGTGTGAATCATGAACGACAGGAGAGGCACTGCTTCATCGCCTCTTAGTTGCTAACACATGGCTCATTTCTAAACACCTTAAGTGAGCTAAAGCCTCCAGTTTCAGCTGTGCAGGGAAGCAGTGTCCTACAGCTCTTCTCACTCTTTCCCACAGGAATATTTTAAAGCAAACCTGCTCTCTGTAAAGAATATTTTCAGAGCAGCAGTGCTGTGTGTTTTTAAAGACTGAAAAATGACTAGAGAGCATGAACTTTGTTGACTAGAGACTTGTGTGTGTGTGTCATTCAGGTTACCATGGCTTGTACTGTGAGGAGGAGTACAATGAGTGTCTGTCTGCTCCCTGCCAGAACTACGCCACCTGCAGGGATCTCATCAACGCTTATGAGTGCGTCTGCACGCCACAGTTTGAAGGTACGTGTGAACTAGCAGGACACCTCCATGTTATAATGTTAAAGTGACAAATGCGCAGAATAATGAATCATGACACGGCACTTCTGAATGTGTCTGCGCAGGAAGACACTGTGAAATCTACAAGGATCCATGTTTGAAGGTACGCTGCCAGAATGGAGGCCGCTGTGAGAGTGTGGCACTTAACGCCTCCTGTGCCTGTCCACCCGGGTACCAAGGTGAGCACTGACGTTTGTGAAGTTCAAGTCCAGTGATCCAGTGACAAGTTAGAACATGACCCAAAATGGAGCAAAGACACAAAACATCTAAAAGGGAAGCACACACTGAGCACAAGAAGACTTGTAACTATTATGATAAGACACTAAACATCTGCTTTATACACACTGTTAATCTGGGATTCTTGATCAGTGGTAACATAAATGGTTCAAGATCCAAGGTTCAAGAATCTTTATTAACCTTAACAATGGCAAAACTCCAGGAGTTGATGGGATATCAGGCAAATATTATAAGGCTTTTCTGAACGTCTTGACACCTATTCTATATAAAGTCTACAACTATGCTCTGACAGAGGGAGACCCCCCAGGATCATGGTCGGAGGCAGTGATCAGTGTTATTCACAAAGAGAATAAGGATCCGACTCTTTGTACCTCCTACCGTCCAATCAGTCTTATGTGTGTAGATATGAAAATATTAACCTCAATACTTGCAAATAGAATTCAGAAGTATATAAAAAAAATCTGGTTAAACCTGATCAAACTGGCTTTATTGTCAATAAACAAGGGTGTGATGATATTAGAAGAGCCCTAAATTTACAAATAATTGCAATGAAGGACACCTTATCGATGTTTCTTGGTCTAGATGCAGAAAAGGCCTTCGACCGAGTGGACTGGTTTTTTCTAGAGCAGTCACACAGATATATGTGTTTTAAGGATGTATTTGTTGACTGGATAAAAATATTCTATAGGAACCCAAAGTCCAGAGTTAGAATAAATGGTCACTGTTCAGATTTCTTTCCTCTGGGACGCGGCACATGCCAGGGAGATGCTCTTTCACCTTGTTTATTTGATCTTAATATCGAGCCTTTGGCAGAGCTAATAAGAGCAAATCCCCTCATACGAGGTATAACAGACGATGCAAATATACAGCATTAAAATTGCACTTTTTGCTGATGATATTTTAGTCTTTTTGGAGGAGCTGATCACCTCCATACCTGCTCTTCTAAGATGCTTAATGAATATAGCTATGTCTCTGGATATAAAGTTAATACCAGTAAATCAGAAGCAATGATGATTGCTGGCAATTGGCCGTCCAGATTAAATAATTTAGTCTCCTTCAAAAGATCCTCCCATGGATTTAAATACTTAGGCATTAACATTACCCCAAAAACTGCACAACTTTTTGACGCTAATTATGGAAAACTTCTTAAGGAAATCAAAAAGGATTTGGAAAGATGGGATGTACTCCCTTTATCCCTTTTAGGTAGAATAGAAACAATAAGAATGAATATACTGCCAAGATTATCATTCTTATTTCGATCCCTTCCAATATTAGTGTCACAATCTACATTCAAAACCTTTGAAAAGCTTGTGTCAAAGTTTATTTGGCAAAACCGAAGGCCAAGGGTGCGATCTAGGACTACTTAATTTTAAACTGTATTACTGGGCGACACACTTGCGTGTTATTTTGGCCTGGATCACTAATAAAATAGAAACACAATGGGTCTCAATTGAACAGAACTCAATCCCTGGGTTGTCATTGAGTATCCTACCATTCGTGAGCCAAAGCTATCTAAAAAAGTTAAAAATTAACAACCCTTGAATTCTACAAACTCTGAAGACATGGACTCTAATTCAAAAACGACTTAAAAGTACTAGAGGACTATTGCGTGCCATGCCGGTTGTGGGTAACATTGAATTTATACCATCTATTTCAGATAGTGTCTTTAAAAGGTGGGCAAATAACGGTTTGATTGGACTGGACCATTTGTTTTATGGGCAGACACTAAAATCATTCTCTCAATTGCAACATCAATTTTCTCTGCCTTCAGATGATCTATATAGATATCTGCAGATTAGAAATTATGTAACAAAACATGTGGAATGGGATAATATTAAGAAAGAACCTAAGGATATTGAAGCATTTTTTTATACATGTACTTGAAAAGCAGACACTAACCAATAAATTAATCTCTGTAATGTATAGAAAATTGTTGACAAATTTGTCAGATAATACATTATATATTAAACAACAGTGGGAACTGGAGATGAATGTAATACTAACAGACGAAACTTGGGAAAATGTATGTTCTCAATGCCATCAAGGGATTGGGAGCCAGATCTGGAAAGAGTTTGACTGGAAAATGAAAACTAGATTTTTTTTAAACTCCTTTAAAAAGTTTCATTTCCAAGAATACAACTACAGATAAATGCTGGAGGAACTGTGATATGGTCGGTGACCACACACATGTCTTTTGGGACTGCCCCAAACTTAATACCTTCTGGGAGAACATCAAACAGAAGATTGAGGCCAATCTTAGTACAGATCTTCCCATGGATCCTTTTTTATTTGTGCTGGATATATATCCCAAGGATTTACTCAATAAACATCAATGCTACATTTTGCACATTCTGTTGCTAGTAGCAAGAAAGACTATTACCCTAAACTGGATTAACCCCTGCGGATACAAAAATTGAAACATGTCTATATGATGGAGCGTCTGACTGCCCAACTACAAATGAAAATGGATATTTTTTACAAAGATGATCACGACTGTCTATTTTATTTGACTAAAATCTGTATGTTTCTTAATTCTGCGTGTGTACAGGTATACTGTTTGTTTTGATAGGTGTTTCCCGAACCCAATCTCAGCAGTTTTTTTTTTGTTTTGTTTTGTTATTCTGATTTATTTTTCAATTTCTGTAATGTGCTGTTGTTTTTTTCTATTTTGAGGCAATAAAGTAAAAAAAAGAATCCTTATTATCCCCAAGGGGCAACTTGTTTCACAGTCAATAGCCACATAAAACATCCATACTAGACAAGACATTAAGACATTAACATTACAGTAAATTAAATTATCAATGTTCATTGAGAAGCCTGATCACTACAGGGATGAATTAGTTGTTCAGTCTGTTCGTTCTACATCTGTGCAGCAGATACCTGCGTCCAGATGGAAGCAACCTGAACTCACCATGGAGTGGATGATCAGGATCTGCCAGAATCAGCCTGGCCTTCTTCACTGACCTCACCTTGTGTAGGTCAGTGAGGTTCTGTAGAGCTACGCCAGCAGTTTAGCTGAACATCCTGACAATCCCCGAGAGTTTGTTCCTGTTTTAGCATGTTAACAATCCAAACCAACAGATGAAGGAGAAAGTTAAGAGACTCAACAAAACATGAATAAAACATTCTCATAAAAGTAGAATCAAGATTAAAACCACAGAGGGTTGGGAGGTCTTTTTTTTCATCCGTGATCTGGTGCTATAAAACCTTTTTCATGCAGAGGCCACAGTCAGCCTGGAAACTAGTAGACCGTCATTAAACTGTAGTTGTAACTGGTTGTACAAACGAGTGTTACTGATGAAAGAGTGCAATACATAAATGTAAAAACAACTAAATAATGTGCTCCTGGATCCTTCTTCTTTTGCTGTTTCTCATTACTGAGTCCCCCCTCACCTGTTTGCACAGGGGAGAAGTGTGAGGTCGACATCAACAAGTGCGAGAGCAACCCCTGTCACCATGGCGGCACCTGTGTCGACCAATCAAACGGCTATACCTGCCACTGTCCACCTGGGTGGGTGGGCTCCAGCTGTGAAATCCGTAAGTCATCCTGTCCGTAAACATCTATGTGGCGATCAGTCAAAAACACCAGAGCTGAAAGGCTGTGTGTGTAAATGTGTGTGTTAGACCTGCAGTGGAAGCCTGCACATACTGAGGACTCCCTGACCAACATGCCTCGGCACTCCCTCTACATCATCATCGGGGCTCTGTGCGTGGCGTTTGTCCTCATGCTCATCATCCTCATTGTGGGCATCTGTCGCATCAGCCGCATCGAGTACCAGGGATCGTCACGTCACGCCTACCAGGAGTTCTACAACTGCCGCAGCATCGACAGCGAGTTCAGCAACGCCATAGCGTCCATCCGTCACGCCAGGTGAGAGGAGAACTCGCATGGACACTCAAAAACTAAAAGTATGTTTGAAAAAGCACAAAACGTGCATCTTGGATTCAAATGGTCCAAAATAAAAAATCTTGGTATTTTTAAAGATGTAATCTTTTCTGTCTTTCTAAAGGCCATGCCCTGTTCTTGAGCTTGACACAGGGACTTAAATAACCAGGCAGCGAGTGAAAAAACAAAAATCAGCCAAAAACTCAGCCCTTGATATTAAAACTGGTGTGTTAAACCATGTTTAGACAAGTCAAACCAGTGAGGACAAAAATGAATGCCAAGAGTAAACAAATCAAATATAGATCATGAATATAACAAATTTACTTGAGTGACTTTGTTCTTTTAACGGGTGACAAAATCTTAAAGGTTGCCGCTTTTATTTTTCCTGGCTCTCTTTTTTATATATTTAATAGCTTATAACCAAAAAGGTTATATAAATTATTTAGTTGGAATGGTTTAATCAGTTGATACATGTGGGAAGGACCGGTGTGTCTTGAAGAGCAGGTTGTTTCGACAAGCTGCATATTGTATTAACAAGTGTTGCAAACAGGCAGAAAAACTCAAATGCTGTTTGATGACAAAGTGGAGCTCAGAAAGTTTCAACTGTGGGGAGTAATTATAAGCAGTCAGTGTTTTACCTGCAGTAAACAGCAAGCAGAACAATCGCCAGTCAACAATGAAGTGTCAGGCAGGAGCGAAACTTTCAGCTACTCAGAAGAAAAACATGTCCAAGAGCAAATTTCCCTCATCTAAAACCACTTTCATCATAACTTATGCAGCCATTCAAATAAAAACTGTGTAGTAGATTTTGTATCTTATTACATTTTCAAGCAGATTCATATTCACTGACTGGATACAGTGAACACAATTTATTTGTTTAACACTGTGAACTGTGTTCTAACCATCAGTCTGAAAAGATGGTCAAACGTCACCCTTTCCTTTTGTTGTTACAAAGTGAATAACTGCTTTACAAATGTTGATGTGGATTTTTGGAGTCTGCGCACTAAACATGTGGAGCTAAGAGTCCCATTTACTGCCCCCCCCCCCCCCCACACACACACACACACAGAATCATGGTGATTTTTAGGCATCAAATAGCAAATTACTCCCTAACATGCTTAAAAAAAAATTGAACATAAAAGTAAGAACTACATGAGTCAACAGAAATTAACACCTGAAATAAAATACATGAGCTGTATTTATATTTTTAGACCCTATTTATTTACTTGGACTCAAGTCTAATACTGCATTCGGCCTACAGAGGCACTCGTGCTGCTTTGACTTCAACATTCACATCATGTTCCTGTGTCTTTTGTCTTGTTATTCATATACGATGATGATGAGTCTTACATGGACTGTAAAATATATATATATACATACAAGGCATTTATTGTCTGTTAGGTGTTCATCATCTGATACATAAGTATTTAAAAGTTGACAACACGGTTGAAATTGTGATTTAAAAAAAAATGTTTGAACAATTTTAAAGGGTACTAAATTGCAAAGGGTACTAAATTGCAAAGGGTACTAAATTGCTCTTGAATAGTCTCTCTTCTTAGTAGTCTTGTCTTGACTTCTTAATTAAAGCATCTCCCTGATTCTCCAAACTGAAATCTTTCTGACTGCTGTCTTGTTCAGGTAAATATGGGCTACTTATCTACTTATCTACACAGAAAGCCACGTTAGAAAACCTGAACAGTCCACTTCAACGATATTTAACCCCTTATGTTGTGGTTCAGATCACCTTCCTGAAAGGCAGCATAACTGACAAGCGCAAACCTTTAATTATCGTTGATTTTGTGACATTTCACATGAACCTGTGAGGTGCATCATGGTAAATGTACAGTTGTTGCACATGTATCAATTTATGGTCTGCATTTTGCATATCCTCCTAACTTGGTGAGCAATGATCAAGTCAGAGAAACATTTTAATCAACTTTTGGTTTCTCAAACAACAAATCCTAAACCATACCAACTTTGTGTTTTCTCACCAGATTTGGGAAGAAGTCTCGGCCTGCCATGTACGACGCCACTCCCATCGCCTACGAGGACTACAGTCCTGAAGACAAGCCTTTGGTTACCCTCATCAAGACGAAGGATTTGTAAAACATAGCCATCTCAAACTATCCAAGCTGGGAACACACACACATTCACAGACACATACATACATGACATCATTATAAAGTTACAAGTATTTCCTATAAGGGGTGGAAAAAACCCGGCAAATTCAACTGAATGTAAAGTGTGAAAAAACATACTGTAGTTAAAAAAAAAAAACACTTTTGATTTTAGTACACATATTTTCCTGTCAAAGTCAACAATGAAGCTTTGTTGTAGCATAAGAGCATACTTAAGTTACAGATGAAGGGCAACGGAGTGAACCAGACTGTCTGTAGGTGGGGGCAGAACGCGGCAGATCACACTGAAACAACCCCAGAGGTGTTGGAGAATCAGACGCACCTCACACGGTCACATCCACTCAATCTGTTCCTGCATTAAAAACCATAGACATCTGCAGTAGGTTGCCTTACTTTGTGCATGGTTAGATTCGGTGTTCCTCTTTGCAATACTCTAAAACCCTTCGTACCCGTTTGTTGTTTTTATTTTTCAGTGCAGACGTGTTCTTCTGTCAGGATTGTGCTGAATGTTTTCTTCCTCGTGGTTAGCAGATGAAATGCGTACAAATATAAAATGTTAGTCACATGATTTTAGTTTTTATTTTCATGCTCATTTACGA
This sequence comes from Nematolebias whitei, assembly GCF_014905685.2. Taxonomy (NCBI): domain Eukaryota; kingdom Metazoa; phylum Chordata; class Actinopteri; order Cyprinodontiformes; family Rivulidae; genus Nematolebias; species Nematolebias whitei. Next base: position 13,133,679 of record NC_056503.1, read on the forward strand.
CGGCCTCGTTCTTTACAGTGCGCGGTGTAAGAATAGTGAAGAAGGCGGGTCTGCTGGAGATCAGAGGCCCTGCAAGAAAACCTCCTGTGTGTCTTTCAGTGATATTTAGGAAAATAGGTAGATGGATTTCACACTTTCACAGGTTTAAAGAAAAGTAGTCTATTTTGCTCGGTGTACCTGTTTATCCCGGTGTACAGCTTCACCCCTAGTGCAGGCAGTGTTGAAGAGTTTCTGGGTGCAAGTTACTTTTTGAGTGTGGCACGTTCAAAGCCACAGAGTTTACAATGGAAAACAGCAAGGAGGAGGAGGAGGAGGAGGAGGAGGCTGACATTGAGGGTATTTATTCCAGAATATTCTGTACGTGCTTGTGTTCTGCCAGTGGAAAACTTTCTGTCTGTGCAGCTATGTTCTCCTCAACTCAAGGTCGAGCTAATCTTTTATTTGTTTTTTCCCCCCGCTCACTTTAAACGCAGCAGCAACAGGATTACCTATTATCTATGTTAAATTATGTAAACAATAAAGATTCAAGTGAACATAATCTGATCAGGTGGTGTCGTGTGTGTGAATTGATGCGTGGGCACAAAACGGCTACAACTTTGTCATCTCGCAGCACAAGATTTAATTTTTTGTTTTGAAAGGTGGCAGGTGATATGCATTATTTTAAGAAATGCAAAGGCTTGCATTCAGTTTAGGAGGAAAAAAAAAAAAATTTCATGCTACGGAGGCCCCCCCCCCCCCCCCCCCAACACAACAAAGACTCCAAATTACAGATGGAGCTTGTTTTGAGAGAAACTACAGACTATGTTTGACATGTCGGTATAACGGTGCACAAAATACAAAAGTATATTTAGACTCCAAACGTATGGTGCCTCAGTAAATGTAGGACTGGCGGGACTTGAAAAATAAAAACAACACAGATCTTTATTTACAGCGTTGTATCCACCAGACCAACACATCAGTCGTGGGAAAGGTCTTTTATGGAGTGTTAGTGATGTGAACACCCTCACTGACCTCAGGCTTTGTCCAGATGTTCCCACATGTAAACACAGCTAAATACAGACTGCGACTGTCGCGTCTCTCAACACACCTACGTATATTGTGCGTGCTATCACGTGCACGCACACGCTGTGGGATCAACAGATGGTATTGTTGCATCTGTTTTGGAGACTTTGAGCGTCACCTTTGCCCTCTAAACGCCACGGAGCGTTAAACTCTTGGCTGCATTGTCCATTAGAGAGCTTTCGTTGCTCAGCTAGCGATTAGCTACAAAATGTTTAAAGCTCAACAACTCATTAAGTGTTTTCCACAGTGGCCCGTACAAACCACTTTTATCATCACAAGACAAATTTAGGCCAGTCCCTTTTGAAAACGATCAGGTGAACTGGATTTAGAGGATTTACAGGGATCAGAATATGTGGAAATGACGTTCTTTGTCCGTAAGAGAGCTTAGAGTTTTAAATAATCACATTTTGAGTTTACTAGCCGTTTCACTTTTGTTTTTATATATATTAGTTTTCATTTGACTGAATTTATGCACTGGCTGTTGTTTTGGGGCAGGGTAGCTGGTCTTCTCAGGCCTTTAATGTCAGAGGTAAAACACAACAAATATGTCGGTTCAGCCAGCAACACACCCAACACCCAAAAGATAAAATAAATTCAGTCCTGTGTCTTATTTTCTTATTGCAAATGGCAGTTCAGATCTAATCATGTGGAGTTGTGTCGAATGATTATGAACAATTAATGTCTTACTCATCCTAGATTGATTTTTGATGGAAAAATAGTTTACTTTGTATCAAATTGATAAGCTAAGGGCTAGTCTGAACTAACTGCACTTGTAAATAGCTATAAAAGTGTGTGAAACTGACAGCAGTTTAACGATTCGTAATGTAGTGTTTGCATGAACCACGACTGGAGTTGCTTTAAAATGAACCATTTTGGAATTAAACCTAAACTGGGCAGTGACCGAAAGAATGAGATCACAGATACAGGAGGCTGGAATGAGTTTCCTCTACAGGGTAGCAGGACTCTGCCTTAGAGACAGGTTGGAAAGTTCAGTTATCAGGGAGAGAACCGCTGCTCCTCCATGTTGAGAGGAGCCAGTTGAGGTGGTTTGAGCATCTGGTAAGGATGCTTCCTGGGCGCCTCCCGAAGGAGGTGCTTCAGGCATGTCTGACTGGGAGGAGACCAAGGGGAAGACCCAGGACATGCTGGAGAGACTACATCTCTCGGTTGGCTTGGGAACACCTTGGAGTCCTCCCAGAAGAGCTGGAAGAGGCGGCTGTGGAGAGAGATGTCTGGACCTCCTCCTCAAGCTGCTGCCCCCACGACCTGACTTCGGAACAAGAGGAAGACAATGGATGGATGGAATTAAACTTTTTTTTTCAAGCTGAGGTCTTTCAAAGAGCTCTTCACACCAGCTGGGATATAAATTGTTGAAATTAATTTGATATAAAATGGATTATCACGAGTATAAATTAACTGTTTAAATTTGATTGATATTTAATGTATCAAGGGGCTGTTTAGAGGGCGATTTCTCTCTTTTTTTTTTAAAGCAAAATAACACACATGACATGAAGGATGTTTATATAGGCCTGTCATGATAAATAATAAATCAATTAATCGCACGATGAATTAAAATTATCGACCTCATTTTAATTTGTATGGAGTGGTGCAGAGGTTAGAGAAGATGAGTCTGTGATCGGAAAGTCGCAGGTTCAACTCCCAGTACCGTCAACAACAAAATGTGGGTGGAAAAGGTGAAACGCTCACACCTGCCTCCACCCTTTTTTGCCCCACTCTGGGCCCCTGAGCAAGGCCCTTAATCCCCACCATCTGCTCCCAAACACGTCTCTCTTGACAATGAGTTCTCGTGACTCAATGAAACTACCTGTATAAATAAAGGCTAAAAGAAAAAAAAAAAATCGGCTTTATCGTTTCTTCGTGTCTCTCTTTCTACTGAAGACACTGGATGACAAAAAGCTCAACTCCAGTGATCTTCACTGACCTCCCTTTCTCTTTAAAATCTATTTTAACCGGCCAAAAATCACATTTTTGGATCGTTAAAAGCAGCTAAACTACGAGCTAAGCTAACAGGCCGACCTTGGGGAAAAAACCTCCGTCTTGTCGAAGCTCCAAAATTCACGGTTGAAACCCGTGCCTTCATATAAAAAGTTGTTTTTCTCTGCAAAAATAAGCTCAGAACTTGTTTACTGTTTTTTTAAATTAAAAGCTTTGTGTGAAAAATGCTATGCTAACGAGCTCAAACAACACAGAGTGTCCACCATTTTGAGAACAGAAAAACAGGAAGGAGAGACAACCCATGTCACGTCAAGAGGCTTCTTAAAGAGACACGCTGCTCTCTCCCTCACTATCCATCCTTCAGTTCAAACGGTCTTGTAGTCAAAAAAGGTACTAGACACAAAAATTAACCAACATTTCTTCTTACAATAATATAATAATAATAAACAATATTATCGTTTATTGCAATAATTTCCGAGATAATTAATCGCACAGCAAAATTTGTTATCGTGCCAGACCTATGTTTATAAGATATCACACCCATTTTAGGTTATTGCTATTATTAACCTGGAACATTCTGCAAAAAGCTCTGAAGCTCTGGACCTTGACCTCTCTAAGTTCATGGGAAAAAAAACCAATGCAGTCATATTCCTGTTTTTAGTTTTTTATTTAAGTTTTTAACATAGCTGTTTTTTTTTTAACAACAAAGTTCATGATCGATCATCCAGGTATCAAATCAATAATTCTCAGTCAGGTCATCTGAACAGTTTCTTTTTTTATAGAGACGTTTCACCCTCTATCCAGAGGCTTCACCAGTCTGAGGACTTCCAGTAAACCGTTTCCCCACCAAGCATTTTTTTAAACACAATTTTCTTCCATTTACTTTTCATTTTACATGCTTTTTTATGATTGTATGCTATTGTCATCTATGTTCTCTGTTTAAACAGGTCTTTCTTGTAAAAGAGTCCTCGTGGCTCAATGAGACTATCTTGTATAAATAAAGGTTGAATGAATTGAACTGACTTGAATTTTAGGGCACCGACTCTTTGAACTTGAAGTTCCTACAGCACCTGAATGCACCACAAAGCCTACATGACTCAGGCAGAAAAAACACGCACCGCCCCCTGCTGGCGACTGCGTTAACTACACCCAGGCGGAGCAACGCATCATTCAATACTGTGCGAACCGCAGGCGAGGAGCAGAGTGAGGGAAGCCCCGCAAACCGACAGATGTGAGCGGGACTACGGCGACAGAACTGGCACCAACAACGACGGAGAACCAGCGACTGTGCTAATATGTGGCAACCTGCGTCGGAGCGACTCCAGGTAGGACGTCAGAGGCGCCGCGCGTCGACAGGGCAGCCGTGGGGTCCAGCCGCGATCAGAGCCTCTCACACCCGCGGATGTGCGTGGCTCGCAGCCCGCTCCGGTTTCTTTTATCCGCGCAAACTTGTCACTTATAAAAACAACATGAAATAAATAAACGTGACCTGGCTGATTTTTGTTCGGAGCTCTTTTCGTCTAGCTTTATTCACGTTACGCAAGCAGGCGCGCATGAAACTGTGCGCCTCCTGCGCTGCATTCCGGTGCTAATCCACGCCAATCCACGCATTTTCAAGTTACATGCGCGAGTCTATTTCATCCGGTTTTATGCGGTGCAGGCCCCGCTGCTGCCACGCCAAACCTCATTATCAGGACGCTATAAGTGCCGTTTTCCTTTGTAATGACGTGTCAAGCAAAGTGACCTGCTTAAAACACCCCGTTCATGACACTAGTTTGATACCCGGGGGGGTAGGAGCCGTGCACCGACCCCTTCACGTCTCCTGCAAACCTAATGCTCTCCAGATGTGGGCCTGCACACTGCCTGCCAAGTGAACTTGCACAATCTTGTCTCGCATTCAGGCGTCAAGAAGATGGAAGAACAAATGATTAGAGGCGAGAGCCCCGGGTTTGGCCCTCAGTTCAGATGTGAAGTTAGGGGCCGCTGTAAAACGCGCACCGTCTGGGAGCCAGGTGAAAATTGAACGTAGGCGACTGAGCCGCCATGATAGGCTCATGTGTTGCCTAGCAACCGCTTTCTAGAAAGTGAGCCCACTCCGAACTCTCCAGATTCACTGAGCGCAGTTTGAGTCTAATTTCTGGATAAAGTCGGCGTGATGCTCAAATTATCTCATGTTTTTTCTTGTCTGGAAGACAACTGCAAGTTTTGAACAAAGTAGCTTCATCACGTTTTACCAACATGTCAGACTTTTATTTACGTCCAAAGTTATGATAATATCAACAAAAACACGTCATGCTTTGTGTGTGTTGCAATCACTTTTTTTTTACTTTGTTTTGTAAAAAAAAAGTGTTTACATGAACATCCAAGTTGTAATTCACACTCTTGTGATCCTGTTTATGTTTCTTAAAGTTACTATCACTATTCCATACGTTTTTGGCATCTGTCTCGTCCTGCACTTTTCAAGCTACTTCAATAATTCATATATGAAAAGGTTCAGCTCCTTCAGGAGAAGGGTTCTGTGACTTTGGGTGTTGGTGCAGCTTTAGCTTTTTGAAATATTTAGCCTTTTCTGACTTTTTTTTTTTAATCGTAGGAAATCTTTCGATCTGTTTACAACCTTTTACTGCTCCTTTCACATTTTGTTCTGCTTCAACCTTTTCAGCTTAAACTTTTTTTCAACTATTTTCAGCTGTTTTTTAAAGCAGTTTTGTGCTGTTTTCATAATCTTTCTGCAAACTACAACAGTTTTGTGCTTCTAACTTCTTTCAGCTAATTTCAGCATATTATGCTCCTTTCAACTTATTTCTGCAAGTTTCAGCTTTTCCTGCTATTTCAGCTGTTTTATGCTAATTTTAGCCATTTCAGCTAATTCCACATTTTTTGCACTTGTTTCATCCTTTTTCAGCCTAATTCAGCAAAAATGTGCTCTCTCGTCTTCCTTCTGGTAATTTAAGTTTTTTTCTGCCTTTTTTTTTTAAAGCTACTATTCAGCCATTTTTTTCCACATTTCAGCTTTTTTCCAGATAATTTCCACTTTTTTGTGCACAGTTCTGCTTCTTTTAGCCTAATTGGGCACAACTGGGCTCTCTCCACTTCCTTCTGGTAATTTAAACTGCTGTTTCAGCTACTTTTCAGCTATTTATTGCTAATTTCAGCCTCTTTTTTTGTTTTCAAATTGACAAATTTTTGTGCTAATTTCTACTTATTTAAACCAAATTCAGCAAATATGTGTTCTTTCTGATTTCTTCTGCTTACTTAGGCTTGTTCTTCCATTTCAGCTACGTTTCAGCATGTTTTTAGCTATTTCAGCTGTCTTCAGCAATACGCATTCACACTGCATTTTTGCAGGGAATGCAATTTCTCTAGTTCTGATTGTTGAGCTGATGATATGTGTGATGCATGTGTTTAAAGGAATGATGTATTTTGAAAACCAGAGTTTCTCTTCTTCCATCTTACCCCCTGGAGTCGTGGACTCCCATTCATTCCAAACACTTATATTTAATAGCCAAGTTTAAACTGATGGATGAATTTAAAGAACAAAACGATAACAGAATTTAACAAGGTCAGCTGTGGGTGTTTAAGAAAAAAAACTTAATTTAATATCAACTTTTTTTTTATAGTTTGTAATTAGTTACAATTTTAAACAACAACATAAACCTAAAATTTTGCTTAAAGAGTCACAACCAAAACCGTCCATTTCCTGCTTCGTAACCATAGCAACAATCATCCTTTACCCAGGTATCCTTTAACCTCTTTTAAAGTTGGGATGGTGGGATTTGGTGAAATTAAACCTTCCTGTTAGCTGATGTATCTTTTACTCATTATGTCCTTTTTCATGTGTTTTTGTCTTGATATCACCGTCCGTGTCTTCGCGCACTCTGTCGTTTGTTGCCATAGCAACACCTGATGTCTCGCTGCATTTTTTGTCTCGCACTCAGGCAGGAAGAGGAGGGTAAAATAAAAAGAGTCAGATACATGGAGGTGTGGGGGGGCGAGGAGGTGCAGAATCAGTGTTTTTTGTTGCAAGGCTGTGAGTTGGTGCTGCATCACGCCTTCCTATTTTCCTTTCCTTCGGTCTGTGCGTGTTTCTCTCCCTGACCACATCCCTCAGCCAGTTTCGGGGGCCCTTCCTTCCCACACAGAGTCCACTTTAGTTCACTGACAAATTGCACAACATGCAGCAGTCTGGGAACAACTGCGCGCACACTTTGAGAGTTCAGTTTAAAGACAGGTGACGCATGCAGACACTGCCAGACATGTTCCTTCCCTCAGTCACTAGCTTTCTGTTCTTCTTTTAGATGTGGCTGTAACTTTCGATTCTTGTGGTAAAAAAAAGCTGAGCAGATGCGAAGAGGTGACCTGACAGTGTAAACAGCTAACTGAGGTCAAACATTGTCAAACACGCATTCTCCTGGAATTGTAAGCATTTCAGTTTGTCTTAGTTTTTTCATGTTTTTCTGAAGTTTTATTTTGAAGGCACATCTATGCTGACTTTGGTCCTGCTGGATAAAAGATATCCACAAGCTGCTCGGCACACTTCCTTTGACTCTTTTTCAGCCAGCACACATTTTCTTCTTTCTACCAAATGACTTTTGGCTCGCTGATTTGGCTCCTGATAAATAGACATAATTTCCTGTTTTGTGTTTTTTTCTTATTTTTTAATGGTTGGCACTGAGTTTGTTTTTTTCTTACCATTCCAATTGGATCTGTAACACAGTGCTCTTTGCTCTTTTGAATTAACAATCTTTTTTGTATCGACCACCAGATTGTCCTAATTTGCTTTGCTTCCCTTTAAACTACGGAAACTGATTGACCTGACCGGTAATTCAATTCAATTTTCCATTCAGTTCGTTTCTGTAGCACCAAGTCACAACAGAAGTCATCTCAGGACACTGAACAGAAACATTCATATATAAAACAAGTTAACATTATTTATCTGAAGAGCAGACTGCTTTGATTTTAACGTCATCACAGAACTCGGGAGGCTGTAGCTGAGTGGTTAGAGTAGTCGTCCTCCAATGCAAGAGTTGAGGGTTCAATTCCACCAGCAGTCACATGCCGAAGTGTCCCTGGGCAAGACATTGAACCCCTCATTGCCTCCGATGTGTGTCCCATTGGTGTATGAATGTGATAAAGCTCTGATTAGTCTCTTTAGAATGATTTGTTCAATTAGCTTTGTAGAGATCTAGAGATCAAGTGATAGATAGAGTGATCAAGAGATCACAATGGCAGGTCAAGAATCACATGTTAAGATAGAAATAATATAAAATGAAAACTATTCAATTTTAACAAATCATTTAAGGAATTTAGGTCAATTTGTCCTCCAGTAGTCTAAGTCTATAGCAGCATAACAAGCTAACCCTTACTATAGGATTTATCAAAAAGGAAAATCTTAATCCCAGTCTTTAAACTGGACAATGTGTCAGCCTCATGGACAGAAACTGGGAGTTGGTTCCACAAGAGAGGAGCCTGATAACTGAAAGATCTTCCTCACATTCTGCTTTTGGAAACTCTAGGAACCACGAGATAACCTTCAGTCTGAGAACGAAGTGCTCTGTTAGGAAAATATGGAACAATAAGATCTTGAATATAAGATGGAGCTAGGTTGTTGATAGCTTTGTAGGTTAAAAGTAAAATTTTGAATTCAGTTCTGGATTTGACAGGGAGCCAATGGAGAGAAACTAAAACTGGAGAGATATGATCTCTCCCACTAACTCCAGTTAAGACTCTGGCAGCAGCATTTTGGATCAACTGAAGACGTTTTAAAGAAGTATTTGGACATCCAGGTAATAAACCATTGTGATAGTCCAGTCTAGACGTGAAAATACATGAACCAGTTTTTCAGCATCATTTTTAGATAAGATGTTTCTAATTTTAGTGATATTACGCAGGTGGAAGAAGGTGGCTCTAGTAACGTTTTTAATGTGGGTGATAAAAGACATGTCCTGATCAAAAATAAATTAGAGCTGGAGGACAGATTAATGCCATCTAAGGAGGGAGAAAGACTGAAAAATGCATTCCTAAGATGCTCATGTTTAAAAACTAAAACCTCAGTCTTGTCTGTGTTCAAAATCAGAAAATTTTGGGTCATCCAGGTTTTTATGTCTTTAAGACATGCTTGTAGTCTAAGTAACTGATTGGATTCATTGGGTTTTATAGACAAATATAATTGTGTGTCATCAGCATAACAATGAAAATTTATCCCATGGTGTTAAATAACTTTACCTAATAGAAGCATATACAAGGTAAAGAGTATTTGTGCCAGCACAAACCCCATGACTAACTTTGGTGTATGAATAAGATTCATTATTTACATTTACAAACTGGAATTTATCATAGATATGATTTAAACCATTTTAGAGCCGTTCCTGTAATCCCAATATCATATTCAAGCCTCTGTAGTAAAATATTCTGATCAACTGTATCAAATGCAGCACTGAGGTCTAACAGGACCAGTATAGACACCAGTCCATTGTCAGAGGCCATGAGAATATCATTAGTGACTTTTACTAGTGCTGTTTCTGTGCTATGATAAGCTCTAAACACTGACTGAAACTCTTCAGATTATTTCTTTGCATATCACCACATAACTGACATGCAACTATTTTCTTTAGAATTTTCTAGATGAAAGTTAGATTAGATCTATGGTCTATAGGTCTATAGTTGGTTAGGACTCCTGAGTCAAGGTTAGGGTTATTTAGCTGATTTAGAACTTGAAGTTCTATAGCAGACACACTCCGTACACATTTACCATTTTGTACAAAGAACATCTATAACATATATCCTCAGAAGGTCTATCAAAAATATGACACATTTGTTTTTCTTTGTCTTATTTACTTATTTTAGCAATAAACATAATTGTTTCTGACAAATCCTAAAGATCCTTCAAATTTTTATTTTTTATTTTGTGGAAAAAAAAAATGCTCCCACAAACTCCCAGTAACTTCTCTACCCTATTAGCGCTGTAGCCTGGACTTATTGGTGAGATTTGTTAATAAAATAAAACCATAATAGGGTTTATGTTCATGGAGTATTAATAAATATTGACTAACCCTATATTTTTCTCATAAAATGAATTAGCAATATTCCCTAAGATAACTATCAGGATTAGGAATGCATCGAAAGAGAACAGAAAATTAAAGTAGACTTCTAATAAGACTAGAAAAGCCAAACATAATGAATAATACAACATGCAATTTTAAACTGTCAGTGTTTTTGTCTGTGGGACATGTTTTAAATCTGTATCAGGCTCTAGTCTTCTTGTAGGCTATTTATATAGTTTCAGTGGGTTCATTGTTTAAATCAAAGAGTTGCCTATGTTTTTACTGCCAGTTGGAGATTGCCACCCTCAGGCTCAGTGGTTGGCGTGTTTTAATAACTACTGATGCTTCTTACTTACCCACCAATCACATCATTAAATCCTCAGCCTTCACCCTCCTACTCTTAGAGCTCCAATAGTTGCAGAGAAAAACAGTAAAGGAACTCCCCACAGTTCAGAGTTAAGCTCATTCAGTTGCATTTCTTCTCATAAACTGTTGATAGATTAGACGGAGAAGCTGTAAACACTCATAGTCTACATATTGCAAGACTTAAGCCTCCAAAGACAAGCATTGTTTGAAAAGATAGGGTTTCTTGGTTTAACCGAGCATGCAATATCGTGAATGGTCTATTTGATTTGTAACTTTACATGGTATTTACTTCCTGGTGAAACACTTTCAAAGAAACTATTTGCTGTTCATTGGCAAAATGTGAACAGTTTTGATCCTGAACTCTGTGTAACAGGACTTTAATTTGGTGGTATGATTTTAAAGCAGTCTCAGTTTCCAAGGTTTGTATTTTTTCTGACTTTCACGCTTTTGGGCACAAATATCTGCCTGGTTGGCTTCTGCTTGCCTTTTAACAACATTTACAGCTATTTTCTACTATTTAGTCAAGATCCTTTATCTAAAAACCTGGGTTGCAGTGAGTGTGGCTTAAAATGCTCGTTTTCTTTCTTTGAGAGTATCATACAGCGATATTGACCTGGAATGTCTCTTCTGTCCAAATGCACCCACAGGGGACCCTAAGTTTAACTTACCATCTGTGGCCTGTTAAGCTCATCACTGCAGGAGGTAAACGCTACAAAAACAGTCTTTGGTTTTTCATGGATGCAATTTCTCATTAACACTAAAGGGCTTTCCACTATGTTCAAGTTTTGTTAAAGCAAAATCATTCATTGTTTTATAGTGGAAACTTTTGAAAACAAACAAACAAATTAAAAATTAACCCACTTGCTTAGATCGATTTTTAGTTTTCATCAAAGGGATACTAGGGAGAGCGTTTTTCATGACTGGTGCCATTTTTGGCTATTGCTGTTCAAAACAGAATAAAAGAATGTGGATAAAATAAAAACAAGGTTTTGTGAAGTAAAGTTAACTTAAAACACTACTAGGGATGCACCTGTATCACATTTCTTCAAACTGAGGACGGTACAAGTACACATTTGAGTATTTGCTGATACAAAATACTGATACGTTCTTAAAAAAAATGACATTACACTTTGAAAATGTGTTTAAAAATTAAAGGTGCTTGCTTTTTGTGTGGACTACTCGAACAAAGCCAGAACAGCAATACCTGTGTCGTCTATTCCAGAAGTGAGATGCTAGATTGCGTTTTTCCTCTTGACAACTTTGCTGAACAAACTTTGCCGTTTGCTTTACTTTTGTCACCATCGTTCACTTTGAAATATCTCCACGTCATTGTGCTTCTGCATCAAAAATAACCAGTTTAATGGCTTTGGACTTGTGATAAGAATGTTTTCCAGACCCCTTCTTATTAAAGCGTTTTGTACATGTACCACCAGTAGAAGGCCGTGAAGCAGACCCAGTCCACGATAGGCGCTTTTGGTTATTAGGAACTCTAAGAGTTAGATAGACTGTTAGTCATGCTATGGAGTGGTTATTAGAATGTATGTGTTTGCTTTCACATCACCAGAATAACAATGTGATTGCACAACACTTGACCTGCAGTCATTGTTCATTGTCATTGTTCAGGTCTCTCTGAATGAGTCCCTGAGGCTCAATGGGATTAACCTGTATAAATAAAGGGTGAATTGTGACTGTCACTTAGACACAACATTCACTTTTAATGACAGCAACAATGGAGGACTCTAGTCAAAGCTGTGTTGTGGACCTTTGGTTTCATTTCATCATTGAGCTTATAAGATTACTAGAAACATTCAGATAAAATACGATATGACAGATCAAGCTTTGTTGTGCTCATTACCAATTACCTGTACTTTTTTATATTTTAGAATACTTACATACTGATAAACATTGATAAATTATTATTTTATTAATAAATGTTTCTGTTCAGTGCCCTGAGACGACTTCTGTTGTGACTTGACGCTGTATAAATAAACTGAACTGAATTGAATTCAATATTGCAGACCTGTTGACCTATGACATCACAATGGCTGCCGTTTTATGACTAAAGAAGTCATACTACAGCCCAGCTAATATAAAACTATACGCTCATTAACAAAGATTGATAGTAGAGCCCTGTAGTTACTCCGATACTGGTCAACGAAAAATGCATTGATCAGTACTATGACCCAATTCTTGCATTCAGACCAGAACCATCCATCCATCCATTATCTTTACCCGTTTATTCCATTTTGGGTCACGGGGGTCGCCGGTGCCCATGTCCAGCAATCACTGTACGAGGGGCGGGGTACACCCTGGACGGGTCTCCAGTCCATCACAGGGCCACATAGAGACAAATGAGACAAACAACCATTCACTCTCTCACTCACACCTAGGGACAATTTAGAGTTACCAACAGATCAGAACCATTGTAGTTTTAATTTTTTTTTAATAACAGCTGTTAGATAACTAAGAGTTGAGACACTATTGTAAATGTACTCGGCAGATTACTGGAGAAAGTGCATAGCAACCACACATGTAACAGGGATGTTCTTCATGCAGGAAGGTAGTGGGAAAAGTAAGAAAGACATGATATGCGTAAGTAAAAAAAAAACTTCATTTTTATGATTTGAGTGGTGATGCAGAGGTTAGAGAAGGTGGGGTCGTGATCAAAAGGTCACTGGTTCAGCTCCCTGGACCAACAACATCAAAATGTGGGTGGGATTGGTGAAGCACCCACACCTGCCTCCATCCTCATTTTCCCCACTTTGGGCTCTTAACCACCACCATCTGCCCCTCCGGACATCCTAGATAGCAGCTCTCTGCTCCACACAAAGGGTTGTGGTAGCTCGGTGGTGTGTGGTCATGTCAGTAAGGGCATCTGGCGTGAAAAAAATTGCCAAGTCTTTGCGCGAGTTAGTTTACTGAAGAAGGGAGCAGCCCATAGAAGAAAAAATAAAACACATACAAAGTATGTTCTGAGTAGCTGTTTGCTCATCTCTCTGTCAGTGTTTGTTCATGATATATTTTCATGGTTCACTGTTGGTAAGACAGTGACAGGTCAAAGGTCAGAATATCACTTAAAACAATGTAATAATTATACACGTCATGCTGACGTTGACGATTAAGCTTGGCTTCAAGAAAACCCTGGACATGGAGGAGAGTGTAATTGTAGTGACCGGTGATTTTGACACAGAGCAAAGACCTTTTAGCTGTTTTTAACTTTTCATGTACATGCATAACAGACCTCTCACTTTCAGTAATTCTGCTAAAAGCAGCTGTTGTACTATTCATCTTTTTCTTTCCTCTAATTTACACCAACTATACAATAGTGGAACAGTTAGTTATGTCTGTGTTCAGTCAGTTGTTTTTAAACACTCAAAAAAAAAACCAAACCCTAAAAAAATAAATAAAATAATCCATCCACAAACCTCTTTTTAGTGATCTAATAGAGAAATAGCATAGACATGCCATTACTGTAGTCCCTTGCTACTTTGCGGTTTGCTTTTCACGGATTCTATCTATCGCGTTTTTTTAAAAATAAGATTGGACATGACACACAGTAGGGCAGCACGGTGGCGCAACTGGTAGAGCTGCTGCCTCTCAGCGAGCAGGTCCCTGGTTCAAACCCCGGTCCAGGGGCCTTTCTGGGTGGAGTTTGCATGTTCTCTCCGTGCATGCGTGGGTTTTCTCCGGGTACTCCAGTTTCCTCCCACAGTCCAAAAACATGCATGTTAGGCTGATTGGTAACTCTAAATTGTCCCTAGGTGTGAGTGAGAGAGTGAATGTTTGTTTGTCTCGTTTGTCTCTATGTGTCCCTGTGATGGACTTGCGACCCGTCCAGGGTGTACCCCGCCCCTCGCACAGTGATTGCTGGACATGGGCACCAGCGACCCCCGTGACCCAAAATGGAATAAGCGGGCAAAGAAAATGGATGGATGGATGACACACAGTTGACTGATTGATGGATGAGCCGCACTATTGGCATGGAATTTTTACTTAAAATTAATTATTTTAAATTATTTAGCACCTGCTGCACCTTTGTGCAGCCCACACTGCAGGAGTCGTAAAGAGGCAATACTAAATACATGTATAGAAACTAGGGATGGGACTGATCCGATCCAGTGTCAGTATCGGGCTCCGACACCAGCATAATTTACGTATCGGATTTTTCCGATCCATCCTGCAGAGATTTCTGATCCATGATGCACGTTGGCTTCAAACTATGGAATGGATTTCCTGAACGGAGGCGTGTCTCATGAACCCAGAGTAATAAGACCCGCCTCACATTCAGGAAATCCATTTCATAGTTTGCAGCCAGCTACAACGTGAGCAGAGCAGCACTGTGGTTAACGGCTAACCAATATTTCATTTAAACATGTCCGCTGTGTGGAAATATTTTGCATTAGAAACACCACAAAGCAAGACGGCAACATGCAATGTCTGCAGAGCCGCTGTACCGAGAGGAGGAAGCTCGGTCGCGACCTACAACACAACAAACTTAATCAAACATAGCACCGCATTAAACTGCGGTAAAGTAAGTTTTACGTTGGACATTCGAGCTCTGGGGCTTCAGCGGTCTGTTCTTCTCATTCAGTCTGAAGAAGGCAGTCTGATTTCGATCAGCTGCGCTCAGTCTGCCCGTCTTGGAGGAGGGGCAGATTGAGCGCGGCTGACCGAAATCAGGCTGCCTTCTTCAAACTGAATGAGAAGAAGACATGGCTGAAGCCCCGGAGCTCGAATGTTTACAAAGAAGTTGCTAAACTTCATCGTAATTAATGACCAAGCACTATCAGTTGTAGAAAACGAAGGATTTCTCAGCTTGATACTTGCAGCCAAGATATAGTTTACCCTCCAGGAGATATTTATCAGTACAACAGTAGACAATCATAAAACACATATGATTTGAAAATTACAAGAAAATTATATATATAAAAAAAAATGAAACAAAAACAGCTATATTATAAAGTGATGTAAAATATTTACAACAGGAACATGTCTGTGTTGGTTTATGCCATGAACTTAGCAGATGTTTAAAGCCATATACTTTAATATCCACTTTAAAGCTTAGAATAAAACAAACAAACAAACATGTTTTGTGTTAGCAGGATTTAATTCTAACTTTGAAACTTATCCAACATTAATAAAACTTACCCCATGTTGCCTATTTGGACATGCATGCATATATTTGTACAGATTGTACTTGCCTGTAGAGAGGAGATTATTACAGCCTCATATGAAATCAGTAATGATGATGATATGGGGACGGTATCAGTATCGGCCAATAGCCAGATTTAAGTATTGGGATCGGACGTTAAAAAAAAAGTGGATTGGTGCATCCCTAATAAAAACTGGACCAAACCATTCATGTCAGATAATGATTTAATTGTTTCTGATTGCACAACAACTTCAGCATCAAAATACACATGTAACATCCATATTTACTTCCTGAAATACAGCGTACTGCACGTACAGGTCACCACAGAGTTGTCAATGGTTCACACTGAAGTCTGATGAGTTCAAGTTCAAAAGTCTTTATTATCCTCAAAGGACAAATTTTTTCCCACAGTAAGTCGACATATAAATCATCCATGCTTGTCAAGATATTACAACACTAAAATAAATAACCATACAGAAATCACCACTGTTCAATGAGAAGCCTGATCGCTACAGAGATAAATGGGTTTTTCAGTCTGTTCGTCCTTTTTCATTCAACCTTTATTTAGACATTGACACTGAGCCTCGGGGACTCATTTACAAGAGAGACTTGTCCTACATCTGTGCAGCAGATACCTGCATCCAGATGGAAGCAACCTGAACTCACCATGGAGTGGATGATCAGGATCTGCCAGAATCAGCCTGGTCTTATTCACTGACCTCACCTTGTGTAGGTCAGAGAGGTTCAGTAGAGCTGTGGCAGCAGTTTTGGTGCACATCCTGACAATCCCCGAGAGTTTGTTCCTGTTCTTACATGTTCAAAATTTAAACCAACAGATAGAGGTAAAAGTTAAGAGAGACTCAATAAAAATGAATAAAACATTTTCATGAAGGTAGACTCAACATTAAAACCATTAAAACCAAAATACATTATCTGACGGGCCTTCTTAGAATGTGAATTCACATGGGGGTCAAAGGTCAGTTTGTCATCAAGAACAGTTCCCAGACATTTATATTAAAGCACCACCTCAACAGCTTCACCATTAACGACCACAGGAGCAGCAACGGAAGAGTCTTTTCTAAATTCAATAACCGTCTTTTGTCTTTGAAACATTTAACTTTCAAAAGGAAGACTCACAGCGTTCAGTGAAGTCTCTGACCACATGGTCTGGGTCATCACTGCTGAGAACATGACATGACAGAGTCATCAGCAAACTTTAAAATGTTTCTGGACTGTCAAGCCTCTTCAAAAATAAACCATATTTGCAGAGGCCAGACACTTATTCAGATGTCACTCTTGAAGTAAAGCTATTTCATCTTTAGGAAAGAGAGTCCTTGTTTTCAAAGCTATCGTGGTTTTGTCACAACTGAAAAGATGAAGCGTGGATTGGTCCCTTATTCTGTACCAGTTCAAAACAAACCTAATCCACACTGGCATGGCGGTGGAAATAAGAAATCTTGCCAAGTAAAAGTCTGAAATAGGAATAATTGCACTGTAACTTGATGAGGAGACTGATGGGACTTGAAAAATACAGAACGTATTTAAATGTAATGAAAATATTTTGAAAAGAACTCCAGTGTAGCTCTAAAGGTGGCCCCTCCACTTTAGTCTTTTACGTTTAGAATGGGATAAAGGTGTCCCCACTACTCTTTAAGTAGCTCTTCCATTACCCACCCCTTCCCAATAACTTTGTATCGAGGCCCACTGCAGGAATATAATCTGCCGTCAGGAAGCTGTAAAGTGCTGATGCAGAGGTCAGTGAGCATGAACACACATGTGGCTTTAAATTCACAACTTCATCTTTTTTTGTCTCCTTTATTCCCTTGTCATGGATCAGAGCTGCAGTGTAGGGCATCAGCACTTAAATCTCCACTCTGATGGAAGCATACATCTGTTTTTGGCACCATCATGTCACACATACTACACAACTTTTTGCTTAATTGCAAAAAAACCAAAACAAAACACAGATTTGAATCTAGTTCAGTCTGAAATGTTTGAAATAACACAAGAACCGATCAAATAGTAATATTCTGGATGAAGCTACAGATATTTTTTCACATTTATGTTGATATTTACGTGTTGTTCAGTTGAGTGGCCACCATATTTGTTTCTATGACTTAATTAGGGATGTTCTACTTGGCTTTAAAAAGGAACAGTGAAGATTAGTGAAAGCCTTTTTTTGGCAGCATTGGGTGTTTTCATCACATGTTGGCCATCTGTTGCAAAAATGTAACATTTGTGCAGTCCAGCACTTGGAACAGCATTAAAGTTACAGAGAATAATGCAAAAACGTGAAAAGAAAAGTCATATGTGTTTAAGAAACTATTTACACATGTAGTTATAATCACATATGCATATATGGAGGGTTAAAATAGATAACATTAAATAAATAAATACATCATGAAATAAATAATTGCAAATGTCCAATGAAATAAATAAATCTGAATGTCCAATAAAATAAATAAATTTACCATTGAATGTCCCATTAAATAATTAAATGTGCCATTTAATTATTTAAAATGTAATTAAAAATATATATTAAAATTTTGATATAGCATTTGCCATACATGCCCTATAAGTTGCATCAGTCCAAATATGTAATAAATTGGAAAAATCAATAAATATGTTGCTTACCCATATACATCACTTATGTGTCACCGCTGACACGTTGCATTTGTTACGCGTCACCGCTGACAACCCAGAAATGTGGGCTGAACCCAGAAATGTGGGCTGAACCCGGAAATGTGGGCTGAATCCAGAAATGTGGGCTGAACCCAGAAATGTGGGCTGAACCCAGAAATGTGGGCTGAACCCGGAAATGTGGGCTGAATCCAGAAATGTGGGCTGAATCCAGAAATGTGGGCTGAACCCAGAAATGTGGGCTGAACCCAGAAATGTGGGCTGAACCCAGAAATGTGGGTTGAACCCAGAAATTAGGGCTGAACCCAGAAATGCGGGTCGGTGTTGTGCCAAAAATCGATTGGCTGTAAAATGGCGACTGCGGGAGCGTGCATGGGAGGACTTTAACAAGAATTTAACAAGATTAACACTTAAAAACAATTATTTGTTTGCTCGAAATTATATCAAAGGTGTGTCTCAGTCTAACTTTTCCTTAATAAAGGCACTTTGACGATCAAATCAGCTGCATTTCAAAAGCCGATACAGGGAAGTAGGCACGTGCATGGCAGGACTTGCTGTGCATTTCTTAGAAAATTAACAAGATAACCACCTAAAAACAATTATTTGTTTGCTTGATTTTATAGTAAAGATGTGTCTCAGTTAAACTTTTACTTAATAAAAGGACTTAACGGTCAGTTCAACTGCATTTCAAAAGCATTTGCTGCCTCAGTGCTCCGGGAGCGTGCAGACGGGGAGGAAATAAGGAAGGAGGAACGCTGCACATTTCTTTGAAATTTAACAAGATAAGCGCCTAAAACAATTGTTTGCTCGACTTTATAGTAAAGGTGTGTCTCAGCTGAACTTTTACTTGATAAATGCACTTCAATGGTTGAATCAGCTTCATTTCACCGGGGCGGCGCAGCAAAATGAAGCTGGTTTGACGGTTGCTCCAGTTGAGCTGGACGAAGGTGGCAGACTGTGGAAAGCTGATTGTGTCATTAAGCGACATTAGCGACTGAAAATGGTAGTGTTCAATATTTTCAGTCAGAATGAATGAAAACGGTCATATCTCAGCCAAAAATTGGTTTATGAATATGGAAAAAAACATGAATATGTCGCTTCAGCATATACGTCGCAGGGCATGCAAATAATGCAAAAAACGTGACTATAGGGAGAAAAATACGGTAGATCGATGATGAAATGTGGCATACTATTTGTATACTTCATTTTTTTACTTTTGCATACCTCTTTAACTTGGGCCCCTGAAGGCTGGAACTAGGTGGAGGTGAGCAAACCTTCAGATAGTTGAAGTTCAGGTGGAGACATCTTTGTGATCTGCAGGACAACAGGATTGATGCTGCAGCAGCTTTCTGCATCATTTGTGCATCAGAAATATGCAGGAACAGCCAGAGCTGCACAGTGCAGGGAGATGAAATGTAAAGAATGATGACCTTTTTTGCTGGAGACCCAGGTTCTAAGCCCATCTGATGCATCTTGTCTTAATTAGGGATGTCATTTCCTTTGGACATTTGCAAGAAACGTTTTGGTGGAAAATAAGGTTTTTGATTCAAGGTAAAAATAACAGAAACGATTCTTGTAGTGCTGTATAAATAAAGTAAGAGTACCGGCATATGTAAATTATGTTATGTGTCGAAAAGTGTTGAGTTATTCTCTGAGAGAATTCTTGTGTATCATTAAAACAGTTTCTCACATTTTACTGTGTCATTTTGTTTGTTTCAGCTATTGCTCACTGCTTGTGGATAAGTAAGAAAAAAGTATTGGTGACAAATATTCAAATTTTTTATTAACAAAGTAAAATTATCACAGTACCAAATATATGAAAACTTCAGAGTAAACATTAATATGTGGAAAAAATTAACATGAGAAGTTAAAAGTTACAAAATAGCTTAAGAACTGGTGCTTTTTTTTTGTCACTGGCTCTTTAACGAGGCGCACACATTTTTTCCCACTCCCTGTTCTCCTCCTGCTTTTTTGCTCTCTGTCTGTGTATTGGAGCAGCTCCTATTTTTACACATCTTCCAAAATGAAAACTGCTGTTTTGGATTTGAGCAACTGGACTTTCGACGCAAATGACACATTTTTTTCCACAAAGCGACAGGGTCCTGGAGAACCCTCATCTGCTCGGACGACACGCATGCAGCTGGATATATCTCTGGGGGTGATGTGTCTACCTCTGCTATCGATCTATGGTGCTGAAATTGCATATAATTGGATTTATGATACTAAGTTTCCTGTTTTTGGAATAGTCTGGATCCTGGTTTATTAACGTACAAAGAAGATGGCCGCAGCTAATTTGGACCTCGACAAGCTGCTGTCTATGTGAAGGTCTGGTTCGTGCTTGGAGGACTCAAAATCAGCTGATTTACAAGCAAAACCATAAGTTGGAAGTGATTTGAATCGCAGGCTACCTTCGGCTTTGGGACTCTTCAAAATGAAAACGACCTTGAAGAGGCTCGTAAGCACGTATCCACTAGAATGCACCATAATCTGGCCATTTCAGACCTTGGAAGTATCAGTACAGACTCAAAGGCTGCCAAGGAAAAATAGTCTACCTGAATAAATCAGACTCGGTTCTGGTTCTGCAGAACTACCCTGCAGCATGAAGCCCACTGCCCCGTCCAGGTTGATGTGCCTGTGGCTAATTGAGCTTCAAGAAGTTTCAGGATTATTTGTGACTTTCCTGTCACTTCTGTGAGCCTAATAGATAGCATAAATGTGTGTTACAAAACTTTCCCCCCATTTTGGCAAAAAGCAATGGCCGGAAGCAGTATTGGCTTCTGGGTAACGTAGTTCTTTTGACTGGCGATACAGTGTAGGCTTATTGAAAGTAAACTACAAGAAAGCAGTGGCCGGATGCAGTGTTGGCTTCTGGGTAGTGTAGTTTTTATTGACTGCCCTTGCAGTATAGGTTTATTGAAAGAAAACTACAAAATGGCAGTGCCTGGCTGAAGTATTATTATTTTTTTGTTAACATTTTATCCCGCACCGTCCCAAACACACGAGTAATATTAAAGTTGACAATTGTTGAAAAACGCGAAAGAGCGAGTCTGTGAAAGTCGAACCGTAAAGTAGCGAGGGACTACTGTAGTTGTTTTAGAAGTAAAATCATGTAGTTGTTTTTCAAACTGGATGACCAACATGGTGGTGTTCATTGTCACCAAGATATTAGTTCACAAAGCCGTGGTTCATGAAACATCAAGTGTGGGGTCTTGTCTTGAGAAGATCTAAAAAAATCACTGACATAGTTAGCCCTAACTGTTACAAAGAGACTAAATTGTAATAGCTTATTATATACTAATAAAATATGGTTGATGAAACTCTTAGTTAAATGTGTTTTTAGTAATGTTTGGGCACTTTAACCAGCAACAATCAGAGTCACACATCCTTGTGACTGTTTTGTGGGTTGCAAGCTGGAGAATATGGGATCCTCAGCAATAATGGTTGCTGTAGTGATAACAAAATGTTCTTATTACATAATATTACAAATACATGTAATATGGCTCCATATTTAAGATATGAAACAGATGTTTATAAATTTAGCTTGTCAGTACAAAATTAAACATTCATTTTGTACTTCTTGCTGTACAGTTTAGAAAAACTACTGTTGTTTAGTCTTAATAAAACTGTGTATGTACCATGTTTGGATAAAAGATGTGCATTTTAGCACAAAACTATTTTTTTGTTTAGTAATTAATCAGTATATATCTCCCTGGTCCTGCCAGTTTGGTCTTTTCTCCCCACCTACCAGCCATCTGTAAGATTTTGCTGAAAAATGACCGTCCCCCCACAGTTGAATTAAGGTTTACTTTACTCACCCCAAGTCCTGCACCTAAAAATCCTTCGAATGAAGCAGAGTGTGCTGCTGATAATCTTGCCAGCTGGGATATTTATTTTCTTTCGTTTTCACTGCTCTTATGGATTAACATGCAGGAGGGTTCACATATTCAGTCAGTAAAGCTGAGTTCACACAGGGTCGTAGGTTTTATTTTGGAATTCTTTCAAAATAAACCACAATTATAGAAAGATGTTGGGTGCACTCTGACATTTTTTTTTCAAGAGGAGGCCGGCAGGTAAGTGTTCTGTAAGATAAGCACCCTGACTGGAAAAATCCCCTTAAGTATTGTATTTTCCGGCCTATAAGTCACTTAATATTATAATTTTTTTTTGCATAATTTGCATGCCCTGCAACTTATACACTGAAGCAACTTATTTATGTTTGTCCCCATATTTATAAACCAATTTTTGGCTGAGATGTGATCGTTTTCATTCATTCTGACATTGAAAATATTGAACACCACCATTTTCAGCCGCTAGATGGCACTCGAGTTGTATGGCATGCCGTTGTGTCATGTAATAGGTAAAAGTGGCTATTAGTGACACAATCGGCATGCCATAGTAAGTCATCTTCCTCCAGCTCTGGGATCATGCCTGGATCAACCATCAAATCAGCTTCATTTCGCTGCTCCGCCCCGGCGCAGTGCAGCTAATTTGACCATTAAAGTGCATTTATTAAGTAAAATTTCAACTGAGTCACACCTTTACTATAAAGTCGAGCAAACAATAAATTGTTTTATGTGCTAATCTTGTTAAATTTTGAAGAAATGCACAGCGAGTCACTCCTCTGTGCGCTCCTATGTCTGCGTATCGGCTTTTGAAAAGCAGCTGATGTGACAGTCAAAGAGCATTTATTAAGGAAAAGTTCAACTGAGACACACCTTTACTAACATTTCAAACAAACAAATAATAGTTTTTAGGTGGTTACGTTGTTAAATTTCGAAGAAATGCACAGCGCGTCGTCCCTCTGCGAGTCGATTTTTGGCACAACACCGGCCCACATTTCTGGGTTGTCAGCAGTGACGCATAAAAGATGTAACTTATACAGTGAAGCGACATAATTGTTTTTTTCTCCTTTATTAGACATATTTGGACTGATGCGACTTATATGGCGTGCGGCGTGTACGGCAGAAAATACGGTAATAACTTGACATGTAAACACATGTAAAAATAAATAAATAAAACTGACCAGGGGTTGCATTAAGTTTCCAATTTTCTCATTTTAATTTCATACATTTGAAGTTTGAACCATAATAACTGTGGTGCTCAAGATCACAGAAGCCTCAATAAACTGATGCTACAACCTCCTGAGAGACTGAGCTGAAAACAGCACCTCGGACTGAGGAAGTCTCTTGGATGAGAGACAAAACGTTTCTACATTTTTTTTTTTGCTTTGTTTTGTTTTTTGTTTTTTTGAATGTCCAGAGGACCAGATTGAACTTTCTTGGATTTTTCTACCTGGATTATTGAGCATGCATCAGGATTTTTTTGGATTTTCTACCTGGATTATTGAGCATGCATCAGGATTTGATGCTACAACCGTTTTTTGCAACTACCGGCTTACGTCCAGCAATCACGCTGCAATTTCTCCAGGAAATGCTCAGTTTGCTTCTGACAGTTTTGAGGAAGCCCAGAATTCCTTGGTGGTGAGGTGCGCAGAGCCGCACCGACCATGTGGTTCTGCTCGGCTTCAGGAAACTCTGGGGATGAAAGGCGGTATGAGAGTTGGCAGTTTTCCTTGTTACGTTGGAGAGCAAAAGGGCAGCGCTCTCTTCGTCTGTTCCTCACATTTCATGTGGAACATAACAAAATGTCTAACACCATCTCTAAGCTGGGTCTCATCTTTAGTTTTCACTTCTTAGATGTGTTTTCTGTTCTTGCGTTTAAGTTTTTAGTTTCTTGCTACTGACTTTTTCACTTGACAACAAAAACAAAACAGAAAAACTCCTCTCATCTCAGATGTTCCTATATTTGTTGCTGATGCCAAGCTACTAGAACAAGGATCTGCAACCAGCGGCTCTGGAGCCACATGCGGCTCTTTGGTTCCTCTGCAGCGGCTCTGTCAAGCTTTGGCCAAAACTAACATAGAACTGGATTTTATTGGTTGCTATACAAACAACAACAACAATCTAGTATCAGCAGTTTTCATTTTGTTTTGGTCATTTCTTTTGCAAATATGTGAATACTAGAACTAAAACAAGAAGTAAAACATAACTTTACGATTTATTTCTATACTTGATTATTTTTTCCACAAATACAAAAATCACATGGGTCTACAGTTCATAGTTTGTTTTAACAAAACAACTGTAAAAACAAACAAACAAATTAAATGTTTTTTTTCTTTACAAGAATCTGGTATTTTAATTTGTTTTAAATTGTAAAAATATCAATTAATGTTAGAAACCATTAAATGTTTTTAGCTTTAGGATGTGTGGCCCCTACTGGCCACAAAACGCCTCTCCAACAAACCTAAAGTGGCCCACGGGCCACCACTTGATAGCACAGTTACAGCAGGTTGTTGCTGCTCTGGCAACATTTAATTTAGTGAACGAAGGCACAAAAACACCTCTTTTGATCGTAAAGGTTGAAGACCCCTGTACTAGAATATAAAAAGATTTAAAATAGCAGGAAGTGTTTCCAAGGAAACATTAAGTATAAAGACTTAGTCACATTAAGCTTGTAGGTTTTTTTTTTACACAGACTGTAATTTCTGTACTTCTTTTTCTCTCCATCAGCACTTTCAGACAATGCTGAAGACCAAGCTAAATGTGTTGACACTGAGGAAGGAGCCGTTGCCCACGGTGATCTTCCACGAGCCTGAGGCCATTGAGCTCTGCTCTGCCACGCCGCACACAAAGAGCAGGACCCACGCTGGATACAAGGTAGGATCACATGAGCCTGATAATCCTCAAATCCAGCCCTGATCCCGAACACCACATCTATAATAGCATTATTACAGCCATAAACCACAGTTTTCTTTTTTTTTTAATCATTGCACAAGTTTAATTAATTTTCAGTGTAATGTCTGAAGCACTAAGTATTTTAAGTTTTGGTCTAAATTATGACTTATGACATTAAAAGTGTGTGTGGGCACAAAGGTGTCTATCTTTTGGTATACACTTGTTTTCCAGAACTTTCTGGTTCTGCTACATTTCAAATATACAGTTTGAGCCAATAAACTGTTTGACCTAAAGCCTATTTTATTCTTTTCTGGCTGCAAAATAAAAAGCAAACAGCCACGAATGAAAACCGCACAACCCTTCTTCAGTTCGAGTGTTTTTCTGTATTTGCTCGCCTTTAAGTTTATTTAGCTTGTTTTGAATATTTCTTTGCGATAGATGTATGCTGTGTTGATAATAAGCATGAAATGAAGGCATTTCTAAATTCAGCCAATTAAAATCAGCTTTTTATATCGGGCTTGAGCTTTTAACACCACAAACGCAGCCCCCTTTTGATATGATTGGCAAGAAAACATAGACGTGGAGCACGTAGTCTTCGTTTTCGTTTCTTGTGTTTGTTGGATCAATGTGCAGAAGAACTAAAGTGAACAGGCACTCTTTATTATATGTACGGTAGTCCAGTAGTTCTTCAACTGGGTTGCCTGGAACCCTGGTGGTCCGCGAACCGGTGCTGGGGGTCCACAAAAAAAAAAAAAAATAAATTTATAAGCATGTAGATGTTTAACAACCTGTTAAAATACACTCAAACGCAGGAACTCACATTTACTTTATTCAAAATTTTCTGGGGGAGGACCCCCAGACCCCCGCACCCAGTGACAGCCCGCCTGCTCTTTGTATTCTATCATCCATCAGTTTACAAACTAAGCCCTGTTTGTTGGTTTGACTGCTGCTGTTATGATCCTGTTCAGATTTATGTAAAGAGTTTTCTGTAATAACTTGAAGAATGGTCAAAACATTCATGTTCATTATGTGAACAGGTAAAGTTTTATCAAAGTGGTTTATGATTCGGTTAATTTTCTCAAAACTGTAATTTGTGGAAGTTGAAATTAAAAATGTTGTTAATTAAGTGTGTCTTGAATTAAAAATGCCCCATGTTTAAAAGCATAAAAATGGTATTAACACTATTAAAGAACAGGTCTTAAGTATTTATGTTGCTGCTATCAGAACAGAACCATGATGTTGAAAGAACCTCACTGCTAACAGAGTCACACTGTAGATGTATTTCTTTTTCAACTTTGGCACCTTGTTTTTTAGTATGTTAGTAGTATTTTTTAATGTTCTTTAGTATGTTAGTAGTATTTTTTAATGTTTTTTAGTATGTTAGTAGTATTTTTTTAGTATGTTTTTAGTATTTTTGCTGCATGCTGTGATACTTCTTGTTGTCATTTTGTTTTTTTTGGCGAGTTGAGACGGTTCTTCTCATCCTAAGCGTTTCATTGCATTGTTGACCTTGTGTTGATTTTGCACATGACAAATAAACATAACCTAATCTGTTACACAAATATTTCCATTGCATTAAAGAGAAAAATTGAAGAAAATGATTTAATAAACTTGAGGGTTATGTAGGGGTGCACCGATTGCAGTTTTCTGGCCGATCACCGATTTCTAAAAAGTCTGACCTGCCGATACCGATTTTGTTTTATAATCGACACTGTCAGGTGTTATAAGATCACAATGCACCTTCAATTTTCCAATATTATTTTATTGAAAAACATATCCTTGGACAATATTCTAGAAACAATACAAACTTGTTTTAACTGGCCATGAGGTAGTACTCTGAAATGTAAAGGAAGTTTAGACAGTTGTGGTTAAAACTACAAAAATCGGTTTCTCATGCAAGCATTGGCCGATTTCCCAAAATTAAGGAAATCGGGGCCGATTTATCGACCGCACGATTTATCGGTGCACCCCTAGTTATGAGGGAGTCCCTGAAACTCTTTCTCCACTGTAAGGGGTCCCTGAACCCAAAAAGTTTGAGAACCCCTGTGGTAATTATTATATCCAAATCAAATGAAAAGCTCCCTCAGTAAGAATAAGGCTGAGCTGCCTTTTGCTTGTCACAAAACCCCGTGGAGTTCAAATGTCACTGGAAGTGAAGGTTGTCACAGAGGCGTTCATCGACAGAGTAGATACATGTAGTCAGATTAGAGAGTTGCACAAGGTGTATCGTATTAGATGATTTGAAATATTTTTCTTTCTGGTTAAAATCAAGCACTCTTCTCAAGCTTTGCCTTTGTGGACTTTTATGGTTCACACACTGTTCACATCATGAGGACCAGATGAATTTTGCATCTTGCATGTCTTACATTTTTATAGAACCAGAAACATCAGGTGATGTTGAGATCCAGAGCAAAGAACATGAAAGCATTTGGAGTGTTATAAATAAATAAAATTTGAATGCACGGCAGTGCTTATTGTTGAAAGAACAAAGCTCAAATGCAAAAAATTCTCTCCTGTCTTTTCACACTAGAGAAAAAAAAACCCAAAATGTAGAAATTACAGATAAAGCAACAAATAAATCCAGCTTTCCTAATGTGCTCGTGAACACCTCAACAAACCCTACAAAGACCACACGTCCACATTCTGCTCGATGTTTACGTTGCAGTGGGGTTGTCATCCACTGTTAATGGAACTGTAAATAATGACTTTGCAGTCACAGTTTAGTCTTTTTTTTTTTTTAACTTTTGTCCTCCATCAAAAGCTGGGCAATGATGTTTTAATTTGTGTCTGTGAAAAGAATCCTTAGTTGTACCTCCACAACAAGTTTATTCAAGTTAATCAACGTTAGCAAACTCCAAAATACTTAAAATTCAGTCAGTTTGACAGATATACCGAGCTAAAAATTGGTGTGGTAGTAGCTGACAGTCATTCACAACGAATGCTCTGGATGTTATCGCATGGTACAAGGTCTTGTTATGTTGTTTATTTGTCATATGCAGGTTAACACAAGGTCAACAATGCAATGACATGTTCAGGATGAGCAGAACCAATTCGACTTGCTATTAATAGCAATAAATTAAAAATAATAAATACTAAAGCATGCAAATTAGGGTACAAAATAAAGTGTCAAAAAGTGACAAAGAAATATAATATTTACAATGTCCAAATAAAAATTATAAACAAACATGGTAGAATATAACAGTGCAAGTAGGATGAATTTGTATGAATAAGTATTTCACAGGTATTAGCTTAAATGCACATGATTGCACATTATCATAATGTACACAGGTTGTGTGACAGGTTATTGCACAGGTAGTAACAGTGAGATGAATTATGATGGTGAGGTAGTGACACATGATACAGCCACATAATGCAGCAGCAATAAACATATTAGCTGTCACACATGTGGCTTAGCGCAGTGATCTATTCATACTGCATAGGATTTTTATTTACAATATTTTCTGATACCAATTTTCTTTTAGACAGAGTCTAATTTTTTTTTTTAAATGCCTGAGACTAGTGTATGTAAATGATTCACCTAATGCTCAGTAATATAACACAATGACTACAGAGCCACAAGCTAAACTTGCTGTTTTTAGCTCGTTGTACAAGCTGTGCTAACTGTGCCAAAAGTTTCTGAATTAATAACATCTCTGTGTTTGGTGAGTCATACTTCAATTATGACCCTATCGCTGTTTTTAAAGACCGCTCATGTGTTGACTTTGTAAAGATGGTATCACTGAGCGCCGAGACTCAACTTTCCTGTTAGTCCAAATTTAGCTGCCCGTTGCTGGACAGTTTTTAATTAGAGATCAAAGTGATGGCACAGCGACAGCTTGTTATATCCTGCTGCTGACCATACATAATATAAAATATTATAATATCGATGTGCCATCAAGTTGAATGCTTTATTCAGCAAGACAGTTGACATCACTCCTGTTTATTGTGAATCCCATCATCCACTTGTTGCATTCTCTTCTTTTTAGCTTATGGCTTTTCCACTACAGCAGTCCCTCAATTATCACAGGGATTCCCCCCCCGCACGCACGATAGGTGAAAAAACGCGAAGTAGGAACACTATATTTATTTTAGTATTTATAGATATTTTAAGGTTGTATAAACCCTTCCCACACTCATGTAATGTTCTAAACTCTTAAACCTACGTAATTTCAACAACATATATATATATATATATATATATATATATATATATATATATATA
>NC_056503.1:13162953-13205879 GCF_014905685.2 Nematolebias whitei
ATATATATATATATATATATGTATATATATATGTGTGTGTAGGCCAGTCGTGATAAACAATAAATCAATTAATCGCATGATAAATTAAAATAAGGTAGATAATTTTCATTTATCGGCTTTATCGTTTCTTCGTGTCTCTCTTTCTGATGAAGACACTGGATGACAAAAGGCCCAATGCTCTTCATCGACCCCTTCCTTTCTCTTTTCTCTTTAAAATCGGTTTTAACTGTCCAAAATTGTGTTTTTTGGATCGTTAAAAGCAGCGAAGCTGAGAAGCTAAGCTACGAGCTAAGCTAACAGGCCGACCTTGGGGAAAAAAAACTCTGTCTTGTCGAAGCTCCAAAATTCACAGTTGAAACCCGTGCCTTTGTGTAAAGTTGTTTTTCTCTTAAAAAAAAAAAAAAGCAGAGAACTTGTTTACTGATTTTTAATTAAAAGATTTGTGTGAAAAATGCTATGCTAAAGAGCTCAAACCACACAGAGCGTCCACCATTTTGAGAACTGAAAAATGGCAGGAGAGACAGCCCATGTCACGTCAAGGGGCCTCCCTCCCATTTTTCTTTAAGAGACACACTGCTCGCTCCCTCACTATCCATCCTTCGGTTCAGACAGTCTTATACTGCCATTCGGTGGTCAAAAAAATGCACTACATTCAAAACAAATTTAACCAACATTTCTTCTTAAATTTGACAATAATTACTAATTATTGACAGAAAGCAGCGGCACTGTTGGCTTCTGGGTAGTGTAGTTGTTTTGACTGGCGTTACAGTGTAAGCTTATTGAAAGAAAACTACAAAATGGCCTGTCCGAAGTATATTTTTTTTCGTAAACTTTTTATCTCGTACTGTCCCAATCACATGAGTAATATTAAAGTTGACAGTCGTGTCATGTACAATGTTACGTTGAAAACCACGAAAGAGCGAGTCCGCAAAAGTCGAACCGCAAAACAGTGAGGGACTACTCATCTTTTCACCTGAAAACCAGCCAGAAATGCCCCCCAACCCCTCACCCTTAAAAAGAAAACGTGCTCACTAAAACAGTCCTTTTTAATAGTTACACAATGTCTCTTTACACTGAAACAGTTGGAAGACAGATATGCAGACAGGCAGGTAGGAATTCAGACAGGAAGTGACACAAGACAACAAATCCAAACAATATATGTGCGTGTGCTGGGGGGAGGGGGAATAAACTTATTATGATGTTCTGCATCATAATAAGTTTATCTTTAAAGGGAGTTTTCACATTATTTCTCTTCTATTTCTAAGTTTCTCGTAACCCTCTGTTGAGCTCCCATAAAAAGGCAGGACAGCCGGCTGAGGGTTATTGTCTCGTTGCCAGAGCAAACAGCTGGTAAAGATGAAAGACCACCTCTCTTCGCCTTGCCCTTCCTGCTTTAGTCAAAGCCGTCCTCTTCACATTCATTTCTTAAAGGCTGCACAGTCACAACATTTTCTTATCAAAACAATGGTGCGATATAATTTTCTACGGTTCTACTGTAAATAACAACAAAAGTAGCGTTGTTTGTTGCATAATTGTGTTGTTTGAGTTTATTTTTCTCCTCATTTCCCAAGAGATTTGTTTTTCTCTTCTTATTCATAATTTGAAATAGGCAATTCAATAATTGGCAGCATTCACATTTAATTTACGTCTTTAATAACGGGTTTTAGAGTTATGGTTTGTTCGTCACTATTTAAATCAACATACATAGATTCATTCAACATTTATTTGGACAGATAAGGACAACTGAAAGCCTCACATTTGTTATAGCTGGATGTTATAGCAGTCTTGTCAGTAGAGGTTATGCACTTGCGTCACTGTTAAGACGTTTTCGCTTGGAAACTCCCTGTATTCTTGGAATTGGTGGTTTAATGAGTAAATATCTTCAGGAGTTAAAGGCTGTTGGTCATGACTGTAATCCGTATAACCGTCCACAGAGCTCTTGGATTACAGACACTAAAGTTTACTTGAAAATTGAAGCTCCTGATATTTATATTTATGTTTTTCTACACTGAAATTTTTTGAAAACCTGGACGCTTATATGAACTCAAAAGCAGGATATATTGTAGCCAATTTTAGGTAATGTGAACTTGAGTGGACTTCCTTGTTGTAAATTGACAGGCTCATACAGTTTTTTGCTAGCTCTTGAAGAGGAAGCAGTAACTTGTGTCCAGAAATGCTGACATTGATGTCTAGGAAACAAAAGTAAAGGCTGTAGTTCATTTAGTCTGGTTTTCAGTCTGGTTAAACTGAGACATTTAAGTGTATTACATGATCACTGTTACCTGTTAAAACATTTATTAGACATCAAAACCACTGGTTCAGGTACTACTGACAGTCATAATTTCACTTTTGTATAAGGAGACCCTGCAGTGATGGTGTACAATTCACACTTGTAACTTGTGCAGACAGATTGTGTTGTTATGTTATGTTGTTTATTTGCCATACGCAGATTAACACAAGGTCAGCAATGCAATGAAATGTTCAGGATGAGAAGAACGGTTACGACTTGCTAAAATAAAAACAAGAAATACTAAAACACGCAATAAGGGTACAAAATAAAGTACTAAAAAGTGAAAAAGAAATATAATATTTACAAGGTCCAAAAGAAATATAGTAAACAACAACATAGTGGAATATAACGGTGCAAGAAGGATGAATTAGTATAAATAAGTATTTCAAAACTGCAGTACTACTGTACTGCAGTAAAACTACAGTAATTGTTTCTTTTTTCACTCATTCAACCTTTATTTATACAAGTTAATCCCAATGAACCTCGGGGACTCATTTACAAGAGAGACCTGAATTTTAACAAAGGGTGATGACAACAATAGAAAACAACGACATCAATAGACAATCATGAAGGACGCGTACAAGTTTTTTCAACAAGTGAAAATAAAATGGTAATTAAAAGGATAATTAAAAAGAAAAGTAGCGAAAAACCAGCTAGGTTATAAGGCGGTGTAGAAAACTAAAAACAGGAACATGTCTGCATTTGTTTTTGTCAGAAACTTAACAGATGTTTGAAGCCACTTAGAGAGGTCAAGGTCGAGAGCTTCAAATCTTTTTGTAAGATGTTCCAGGAAACAGGAGTGGAGTAGGAGAAGGCCCTTTTGTCTAGTTCAGTCCTCACTGAGGGAACACTGCAGGTAATAATGTCCTGAGAGTGCACGCTGTAGCTGCACTCACACAGAGACATGTAGGAGGAGATGTTTGAAGGCAGCAGACCAAGAAGTGATTTAAAGATGAAAATGTACCAGTGAGAGAGTCTGCGTGAAGTTAATGATGTCCAGTTAACCAGTGAATACAGTGTGCAGTGGTGGGTACGATATTCACAGCCAGTTATGAATCTTAGTGCACCATGATAGACAGCATCCAACATCTGCAGGGTTCTTGTAGGAGCGTTCATGTAAATGATGTCACCGTAATCAAGGGAGGGAAGGAAAGTCACAGATACAAGGTGTTTTCTAGCATTCAGGGTTAGACAGGATCTGTTTCTGAAAAATAAACCCAGTTTAACTTTCAGTTTCCTTACTAAGTTTTCCACGTGAAGTTTAAAAGAGAGATGAGAATCGATCAAGATACCCAAATATTTATAAGAATCGACCAACTCAGTAGGGACACCATATGAGGATAAAATCAGAGGAAGAACTGCTTGGACCAACTTCCTGTTTGAAAAAAGCATCCTTTTGGTTTTGTCAGCATTTAGGACAAGTTTGAGATGGAACAAATCTGACTGGATGATGTCAAAAGCGGATTGCAAAAGCTGGAAAACCTTAGCAACAGTTTTAGCTCGACAATAAACAACTGTATTGTCAGCATAGAAATGTATGGATGCATCAGGGATGCCCTGACCTACATTATCTATGTAGCTTATAAAGAGGGTGGGTCCTAAGATTTAGCCTTGTGGTACACCATTGTTGACTGTTAAATAACTGGAGGAAATACCATTATGTTGAACACATTGTCTCCAATGTTAAAGATAGTTAGAGAACCAACCAATGGTGTGATCTGAGAAACCGATTTCTGAGAGCTTATGACACAAGATGT
The DNA here is from genome assembly GCF_014905685.2 of Nematolebias whitei. Taxonomy (NCBI): domain Eukaryota; kingdom Metazoa; phylum Chordata; class Actinopteri; order Cyprinodontiformes; family Rivulidae; genus Nematolebias; species Nematolebias whitei. The sequence goes on from NC_056503.1 coordinate 13,167,001, forward strand.
TATGATCCACAGTATCAAAAGCTTTAGACAGGTCTAAGAAAAGTGCAGAACAATAATCCTTAGCAACGCTTCAACAATGTCATTAAAAACCTTCAGTGAAGCAGTTGTTGTGCTGTTTTGTTTCCTGAAACCAGATTGATGGAGAGATAGGATGTTAAATGAGTCCAGATACATTTTGATTTGAGAGTTTATCAGTTTTTATATAACTTTAGCTAAAATGCAGTTTAGAGATGATCAATTATGATTGATCAATAGTTGTTCAGTGAGTTTATTTTTTTAGTAACCTTTTTTTAACCAAGCGACTCCCATTGAGATCACAGATCTCTTTTGCAAGGGAGGCCTGGGCTTGAAGGCAGCCTAACTTGCATGTTTTTGGTCTAGTCAGTTTCTATGGACGCCCTGTCATTTTAGTCAAGAAGGAACAATGCACACAGTTGCAATTTTCAGATAGTAATATCTGGGTTGAGAGGATTATGTTTGATTGTCAGGTCATCAATTGTTAGTGTCTACTGTGTTTTTTATTTAACAAGAGCCCTTTTTAATCTGCTTTTGCATCGATGTTCACTTTACGCATGTGTTAAGAAGAAAACAGGACAAGTTATTGACTACTGATACTAGTTTTAGCACATATTTATAATTTTGGTAATATACTGATACGTTTTTTTTATTTTTATTATGTCATAAGCAGTCAAAAAAAAATTTTTACACAGCTTAAAGCTAATTCACCAGATATAGAAAATGTCTGTTTTTGTCAGCAATGAGGAAAAACAAACAACAAAACTGTACAAGAATTAGAATGATAGGTATGTAGTTGCGTAAGTGAAAACCATAATCACTGCATTATCCCTGTTGGCTCAGTTGCTTGTCAAAGAAGAGGACAGACTTGACTCCATTTCAGGGCTTTTTTGAAATACTGGAAATGCAGTAAGACATCTGGATTTCCAAGATTTCACAAAATCCTTTTTTCATATGACTTATTCTTGCCACGTTGCATGCTTTGACCCTTGAAAAATAGTTTTTTTTTTTATTATTTCAATGGGATTGTCCTGGTTAATAAAGTTTACATAAATAACATTTGGGTCACTTGGTGAGGTTGTTTTTGACCTGCCAAAATCTTAATCTGGTGATTATAGAAAGGTTACCATTGAATTTGCTTAAACATTGTTATATTTAAAAACAACAAGGTATTAGTTCAATCAAAGAAAAGCAAAGAATTATAGTGATGTTTTTGTTTGTGAAAAATACCTTTTAATTTTTGTCACTGACCTTGGCAAAACTAATTGCACTAAAAGTCTTTGTTCAAGTTGGCTTATTATCAAAAGTAACAGATAAATGGTTCCAAGAATTTTTTTGAAATACCTGTAATTTTATAACATTCTTGTTTTTACTTTATAATTTTACAACAAAAATGCAAGGTTTACAAATTCTATTGTAGATTATCATCACTTTCATGTCTTCTCAAAACACTTTACTATTGGATTCAATAGTTATGATATAGGAATTATTATTTTTTAATAGATTCGGTTTATTCTCGTTAGGAATAAATTATTATTTTGAGTGAAAAGTTGTAACAAAGAAAGAACTACAACAACCCTTAAGGATTTTGTGTTCTTTATTCCACAGAATCCCAAAATGTCTTTAAGGCAGTAACCTTTACATTTACAAGCTTACAGTTACAAACCATTTTTATTAGCATTTTAATCAGCATATTGTATCAAAATCTGCTACTAATCAGAAATATTTTGACCTATAACAGCCACAGGGTTGTTTCCAAGCTATATCCTAGGCTTATTCATGACAGAAATGGACCCGCAGATCAGTCAGCCTTTAATGAGGGAGAGCTGGATCTGGAGGAATACACATCTGCTGTCCTCGGATACATCAGCAAGTGTGTTGATGACCTGACTGAAAAATGTTGGCTTGTATACCTGGATTATTGAGCATGGACTTTGTTGTGTTGATGATGTCACCACCACCAGGTAGAGCTGTCATTTCTAACCTGAACCTGGAGCCCGGCCCCACCCGGATTAGGGTCAGGCCATAATAATGTGCGGGAAGGGCCGGTGTTGGGCTTTTGATTGCGTCAGCGGACGTGCACGGCTGTCAATACAATTATATGGCAACATAGCTTGCCATACAATCACAGCCACACACGGCCATTTAACTGTGCGCTGACCGGCCTTGAAAGAGGTAAAAAAAAAAACAAGTTCAGTTAAACTTCAGATGCTTCACTCAATGGACACACGCTGCCTACAACCCAAACAGGTGAGATCCCAAAATATCCGACATGTTAGAGCAGGAGCCGTATCTGTATAATGCAGAATGCAGGCAGAAGAAGGGATTTAATGTGCTTTGACGGCCATGAAAGGACAAACACCCCTCAGCTCCTATCTTCTGACACCTCAGCCGCGAGCGTCTGCTGACCGTTAATAATGATATAAGCAGTCAAAGTTTATTTAAAAATGGTGGTGGGGGGGGGGTCGTGTTCGGACACGTAATTACTGATTACGGTTAATTTCGAGTGGGGTTCGGAAATGATGGCTACGAACTGGGGCCGGGTCGGATTTTTAGGGCCCGACTGAATCTCTACCACAAAGACTGTGAAGTGCTGCCCGAGCCAGAAATCTTGCCTGAACGCAGAGGTCCATACCCTGCTGAAAGCCAGGGATACTGCCTTCAAGTCTGGCGACTCACAGGAACTGGGGAGGACAAGGAAAGAGTTGGCTGCAAGTATAAAGAGGGCCAAAGCAACATATGCACAGAAGATCCAAGGACATTTCTCCTCACAGGACCCATAGAGCATGTGGAGGGGCATTAAGTGCATAACAGACTATAAAAGCAGGGATACACAATACCGTAAGGACCCATCACAACTGGCTGTGATTATCGTACCCACCACTGCACCCTGTATTCACTGGTTAACTGGACATCATTAACTTCACACAGACTCTCTCACTGGTATATTTTCATCTTTAAATCACTTCTTGGTCTGCTGCCTTCATACATCTCCTCCTACATGTCTCTGCGTGAGTGCAGCTACAGCGTGCGCTCTCAGGACATTATTACCTGCAGTGTTCCCTCAGTGAGGACTGAACTAGGCAAAAGGGCCTTCTCCTACTCTGCTCCTGTTTCTTGGAATATCTTACAAAAAGATCTGAAGCTCTCGACCTTGACCTCTCTAAGTGGCTTTAAGAATCTGTTGGACTCCTGGCAGGGACCAATGCAGACATGTTCCTGACTTTAGTTTTTTACATTCGCCTTAGAATCTAGCTGTTTTTTGTTACTTTTCTTTTCTTTTTACTTTTTTTTTTTAGCCATCCTATTTGTTAAAAAAAAAAAAAAAAAAAAAAAATTGTATGACTTTTTATAACTGTTTATTGTTGTCGCTGTTGTCCATTGTTGTCATCATTCTTTGTTGAAATCAGGTCTCTCTTGTAAATGAGTCCTCGAGTCTCAATGAGATTTACCTGTCTAAATAAAGGTTGAATGAAAAAAAAACAGGTTCTATGCCTGCTTTGAAGACCCAAATAGACCACCCAACACCAGACTCACCTCACCACCGGAAGATGAGTTTCTCAGCATGTCCTCAGCAGAAGTAAAGCCCCCAGTATACTGCCACGTACATCCATACGCAGAGGTACGCACGTACGTTCGCAGAAGTATGTGCGTACCCCCCAGGGCATGTTCGTGCAAAGCTCAAATTTTTACAACCGCATACGCATACGCGGTGTCATATAATAAACTGCTCAGCGACGGACTGTTTTGTATGCGACACCAATGTATTAAATTCCCCTTCTTCATCTCTTATCTGGCCTTTTCTTTTGTTTTTTTGCCAAGAGACAAGTGATCTCTTCCTCCTCCGTTGATGCCATGACTGAAATGGCGAGAAATGGAGGAATTTGTCACAAGCAAATTAAACTCAGGTCCAGCTTGGATGCGGGAGGGTCTGGAGATTTCCTGGTGGGCTGGTCTGATGTGTGGGCTGTAGAGCCAGTGGTCTCTGTTTTTTAAAAAAAAATTTTTAGATCTTTTTATTAACAATATATAAAACACAGAACACCGCTGCGGCGGAGGCTGCCAAGCTGTCACTTTTTTTAATTTTTTCCGACCTGTCAATCAATCCAGTAGGCGTGTCAGCAAATGACCAAAACGGCGACCTCGTTTTTTTCCCGAAGGTAAACGCCCCTTGTCTGTGAAGCTGCTCTGCAGCTGCTCGGGGTGTACGCTGGAGTATCATGTCTGAACCCTCTGCGTACAGTACACGTGTACGTACGCGTGAACGGATGTACGCGGCAGTATACTGGAGCCTTAAGGAGTACTTTCAAGAGAATTAATTCTCACAAAGCAACTGGGACAGACAACTTCCTGGGGAGGGTGCTGAAAGACTGTGCCGATCAGCTCTGCAAGGTGTTGGTCAACATCTTTAATGCCTCCCTCACCCTGGCAACTGTTACCACCTGCCTGAAGACCACCACCATTACCTCAGTTCCTAAGAGCTCTGTAGTGACTGGTACGAATGATTATCGGCTGCCAGTAGCCCTCACCCTGATAGTTGCTAAATGCTTTGAAAGACTGATCATAGCCCACATCAAAGCTACCATCGACATCAGCAAGGACCCTCACCAGTATGCATGCCACAAGAATCGATCAACAGAGGATGCCATCTCCTCTGTGGTCCACACTGCTCTCACCCACCTGGAGCAGAAGGACTCCTACATCCGTATGCTCTTTGTGGACTTCACATCTGCCTTCAATACCATGATTCCCCAAACCCTGATGGACAAACCTCTCACACTAGGACTAAGCCCCCCCAATGCAACTGGGTCATGGCATTTTTAACCAACGGGCCACTGTCTGTGAGGATCCACAACTTCTCCTCCTCCACCTTAACCCTCAGCTCTGGCTTCCATTAGGGATGTGTGTTGAGCCCTCTTTTGTTCACTCTGCTCACATTCATTCAACCTTTATTTAGACAGGTAAATCCCATTGAGCCTCGAGGACTCATTTACAAGAGAGACCTGATTTCAACAAAGAATGATGACAACAATGGACAACAGCAACAAAAGTAGAAAGTTATAAAAAGTCATGCTCCATTTTTTTTTATTTTTTTTTTACAAATAAGATGGCTAAAAAAAGTAATAAAATACAGCTAGATTCTAAGGCGAAGGTAGAAAACTAAAAACAGGAACATGTCTGCATTGGTCCCTGCCAGAAGTCCAACAGATTCTTAAAGCCACTTAGAGAGGTCAAGGTCGAGAGCTTCAGGTCTTTTTGTAAGATGTTCCAGGAAACAGGAGCGGAGTAGGAGAAAGCCCTTTTGCCTAGTTCAGTTCTCACTGAGGGAACGCTGCAGGTAATAATGTCCTGAGAGCGCACACCATAGCTGCACTCACGCAGAGACATGTAGGAGGAGATGTATGAAGGCAACAGATCAAGAAGTGATTTAAAGATGAAAATGTACCAGTGAGAGAGTCTGCGTGAAGTTAATGATGTCCAGTTAACCAGTGAATACAGGGTGCAGTGGTGGGTACGATAATCACAGCCAGTTATGAATCTTAGTGTGCCATGATAGACAGCATCCAACATCCAACATTTGACTGTGCAGCTACCCATCCAGGCTGTCACTTTGTAAAGTATGCAGATGATACAGTGGTGGTGGGATGTACCACAAACAATGATGAGTCTGGCTACAGGCAGGAGGTGGAACACCTGGAGAGCTGGTGCAGCAAGAAAAACCTTCACATCAATGTAAAGAAAAATAAGTTGGTTGTGGATTTCAGACAGAGCAACAACACCCCCCCCCCCCCCCCCAAAAAAAAATAAAAAAATAAAAAAATAATAATAACATAGAAGGATCTGTGGTGGAAGTGGTCTCCAGTTACAAGTACTTGGGTGTGCTGGAGTAACAACACTACCAGTCTGATCAAGAAAACATATCAGAGACTCTACTTCCTCAGGCGCCTGAGGTGAGCTGGACTGGGAAGCTCAGTCCTCACCTCCTTCTACAGGTGTGCAGTGGAGAGCATCCTGTGCTCCAGCATCAACGTGTGGCATGGAGGCTGCACAGCTGCAGAAAGAAAAGCTCTGCAGAGAGTGGTGAAGGCTGCACAGAAGTCTGTTGGAGTCAGTCTCCCCACCATCACAGACATCTACACCTCTAGATGCAGGAAGAGAGCCACCTGCATCAGGAAGGACCATACTCATCCAGCACACACACTTTTTGCCCCACTCCCCTCAGGAAGGAGGTTGAGGACCATTAAGTGTAGAACCACTAGACTGAGGAACAGCTTCAACCCTGAAGCTGTTGACTCATGAATCACTAACCAGGATAATTGCTGTGAAAAAAAAAAAAAATCACTGTAATGCCACTTTGGTTTTTGATATGTGCTGCTGATTATCCATGCTGCTGATCTCATCACCTACTTGAACTTGAAGCTTCTTCTAGCCATTTATAATTCACAGATTAAGCTGGCCACGCCCCGCTCAGATGTGACCTTTCAGCTTACAGAAATGAAGCGGGCAGAGCGGAACCAAAAGAGGCATGGAGCAGAACTCTGCTGGACTGAGGGCGATGCATGTGTGACGTCTCCGTGTCATTTACTAAACTGACTTTTGCAGTCCTGTTGGTGGTTCACTGTTTTTTTGAACAAACTACAAAGTTCTGTGTGCCATCATCAATACTCCCCCGTTAATCAATCTGTTTGTTGTTTAATCCTACGAGCAGACAGTCACAACTGATGTCATCAGTTCATCATATTACTTAGCCACAGCTCTGTGTTTTTTTGTCACATGTCAGCCAGCTGTCACTATCTTACTACCTGTTACTATCTGTTACTATCTTACTACATGTTACTACCTGTTACTATCTTACTACCTGTTACTATCTGTTACTATCTTACTACCTGTTACTACCTGTTACTACTTGTTACTATCTTACTACCTGTTACTACCTGTTACTACCTGTTACTATCTGTTACTATCTTACTACCTGTTACTACCTGTTACTACCTGTTGCTATCTTACTACCTGTTACTATCTGTTACTATCTTACTACCTGTTACTACCTGTTACTACCTGTTACTATCTGTTACTATCTTACTACCTGTTACTACCTGTTACTACCTGTTACTACCTCTCTTGGCAGCACAGAAGCACATCAGACGTATGCTGTCTCAGATCCCCCTCACCGCCTCGGTGCGTCTTCCGAATGAACCGAGACGACCAGAACACATATCAGTCCCGGACAGAGGCGTCTAGTGAATTACCCATAAGTGATAAAAGTATCACTAATATGCTCCCTTCCTATGCGTCATTTGCATTACAATTTTTTTGTGGAAGAAGATGCTATTTGGAGCAACACAATTATATCAGTCCTATTAGAACAAAAATGTTAATGCACAGCTCAGCTTCAACATAACTGTATGCTATCCTTGAAAAGAAATGTTGAGGGTGGGCTGTAAAAGGGTGGTTAAATGTAAAAGCACCTTTCATAAACTGAGCTGCTTCTGTTTCAACACCCAAGACTCTGTTATGCACTGAGACACAGAGTCCCTCCATCTTCAAATGCAAACTAGCAAAGGTAAACTAACCTATTTAATAAAATTCATCCATCTTTGTATGCCATGGCGAGCAGAGCCAGCTGTATTGTGCTGACTCAGTCAGTTTAGAGGAATGTTAACAAGCTCCTCAGGAATGTTGCATTCCCAAGTAGTGGATTCCTCAATACGTTAGGGGATCCAGACACTGGGGGCCAGCTGAGGGAAAATAAACCTTTAACTCTAAAAGTACACTTGACACAGTATGACTATGCCTTAGTCACTATGGTAGTCAGTCATATTTTACTGTATATGACTTAAGGTTTGGGTGTAAGTCGTAGTGCAGAAATGTGTATTTTGGAGTTTAAACAACAATAATGAGTTTTGTTTGTCTTTATTCCTCTCCTCTCTACAAACTACAAAATGGCTTAGCGTTTACTTTGAGTGGAATAATTGAAACAATATTTGAATTATGAACTTGTTAGCTCAGTGGGGGGGGGAAACAAGTTTTACCCAAGGATAATTTTCAACTCTTTTTTTTTTTTATCTTAGTACAGTTAAAGTTAATACAAGAGTAGAAATACTCAGAGATTGTCCACCCAAAGGATTTAATAGATGCAACCTCTGAAAATGTTTGTCTCAAAGTAGATATTTTTTGTTGCTTTTGTTTAATTGATAGCATCACATTGGCCTACAGTGGAAATGTTTTAGCATAAAACTAGCCTTGGCAGAGCTTTATCTATTTTAGTTCTAGGAATTAATTTGTTTCTGTCTGGTTCTTCCATGTGATCAATCCTGTGTCTGAGGTTAGACATACTTCATCACAGAGTCAGAAATACAAGGTTCTCTTGAATTAACATAAAAAAAAATCCAAATATTGGAAAGAAGGAACCAACAAATGAATGAACAAACTTCACACACGTACAAGGAAACACTTTTATTAACATTTTCATTTGTTTTAATTTGCCTGTTTTTGGTTTTCCCACCTACTGGATTTCTTTTTCGTACAGCTGCATTTGTGTTTGTTTGAAACAAAATGATACCAGTGGGTTGTTGGGCCAGTCAGTAACTGTGTGTTTTGTCTGCACCACCCGTTTGCCCTTGAAGCAGCTTCTAGGAGAGTGCCCAATACTAAAACATAGCGTTCCGAGGGCGATCCTGAATGTTTCACACAGCACCCTGTTCCCAGGCCAGACCCAACAGGACTAAGAGTTTTTCTCAAGCAGACACATTCGCTCCGGTCTCTTTTTCTAACTTGTTCTGGTTCTTCCTTAAAAATCCCTTAAAGCCTCTCTATAGGGACAGGTATCCCTTCACTGAGCTCACTCTGTTTCTTCTCTCCCCCCACACACACAGGCATGTCTGAACTTCCATACAAATGTGCTCTTCCCACATAGACAGACACACAATGAATGTCTTTTCCCAACAGCTCTCTCACGGGGGTACGGATGTTTGTTCTGTCTCCCTCTGTACATTTTTCTCTCACTTCCTGTTTTCTCTCATCTGTTTGCAGAAAGTTTGACTGTCTCACATCTAGGAAGTCTCTAATTTCATAAATTCTGATGTTTTTCATCATTTACTGTGTAGCTAGCAATTTTTTTTAATCAACGTTTATTTTTTTTTTATTGATTTTTGATTTTTAACATACAAGCCAAAAAAAAAAAATGTATCAACAAAGAACACAAAGATCAAGAATCCTTCCCATCCCACTCCGGATCAGTCACACATACTGTATATAAACAAATTAAACATGTATTGACATGCTTTCCACAAACAAAATCAGCCAATTGTCCCAAAATCTTTTAACAGAAGTCTTCAGAGTATATCTGTATATTTTCTAAATGAATATGATTCATCACTTTTCTTATCCAATGTACATGCTGTGGGGTTTGGGTTCTTCCAACTGCACAAAACAAATCTTCTGACCAGAAAAGAGACAAAAGCAATCACATCCTTCTGACTGTGTAGCTAGCAATTTAATTAAAAAAACCTAATAACGTCCATTTTTCTCTTAATATATTAATAAACAGAAAAATTTGTTCTGTATTTTTGTATTTAACCTTTTTCAATAAGCTATCAAATGTTGTGTATATATACCCTTCAAACTGTTAATATTATGCTTTTCTATTAAACATTTGATATTAGAGCAGAGCCACTTGAATCTGTTGGGCGTGGAGTCTCATTCGATACGGCTGAATCAATAGACCTGGTATTATACACAAGAGTAAGGACCAGTAAAACCATAAAGATATTTTGGCTAAAAGATCACAACACATAAATACATAAAAATGATTAAAAAAAAATTTTTTTTGACAGTATTTCTTTTTTTGTAGCTATTATATACTGCATTTGTAATTTCAAATACTAAGGCATTAAAATCGAAATGTTAGTCTGTTTTGTCCATAAAGACCACTCTGGTATGCCTAAACTTATTAATCTCTGTGAATTCCTGGAGAAGATAGAATTAAAATGGCTCGTCCTAGAACCAGAAGTTCTTTCTTCTAGCAGCTTTACTAATCATTCAAATAGTCCTCATTACTTCATATTTACAGAATGTTTATTTTGTATTTTGGAAGGTTACGTTCTTCACATGCAACTTTTTAAAGATGTGCTCCTTTTAGCTACTTTTTAATTAAGCTTTGTGGAGGACACTGAAGAACATTGTAACACAACGTTACACTGGTTTACAGCATCAGACAGAACTGACCCTGAATAGGTTGAACTGATATATACGCAGGGCTGCCTCCATCTAAATATTGCCAACCAGCAGTTGCATTTTAAGACAATAAGTCAATGATTTGTTGCATATTTATTGGAAATGATTCAACCTTTAATGTTAATGCAATCCACCAAGTTATATTTACAATCACTAATGTAAAGACAATCTGGCAACTCACTTATAGTTTTATTTTTTACCAAAGATTCATCAGTTTGAATTTTGTGGATCAACCCGTTTTAAATGTTTGTACAATTCAGACATGCCATTACTGACAGGCAGCAAAATAATGTGTACTTACAAGCTGTGCACACAAAATTAGGCCATGGTTTTCAACAATTGTCCACTCAAAATGTCGTAACACGGCTTGCTTGCTGCAGACACTCAGAATTCAGGTTGATGGCAGAGGAAAATTAGACAACTTTCCCACAATTTTGAGTCACAAACTAGACCAAACCAGTCCCCGCGCAATGTGATATCACCATAAGGTATTCTGTCACTTGAATAGTAACTTTGATAGTTGAAAATATTACTAAAGGCAAAACGTATTTGACAATATAGATCCTGACCTAAAAAAAAATGCTGCTAGTATTTTTAATTCAAGAACACATCAAAATTCAAGAAACTGTAAAATTGCTTCTTAATACCCGTTTCCAGTTTCCAGTCTTTGTGTGTAGTTCAATTAGCTGACTGATGATGTAGCTTTACACCTAAAAGATTGACATCTTGAATAGCATCCTACTGACTTATGATGCATTAAAACATGAACTGAACTTTGTACAGTAGTCGCGCTCTACTTCGACTTTCGTGGACTCGCTCTATCGCGGTTTTTCAAAATAAGAGTGGACATGACACACAATTGACTGATTGATGGATGAGCCGCATGATCGGCATGACATTTTTATTTAAAATAAATTATTTTAAATTATTTAGCGCCTGTAGCGCCTGTGTGCAGCCCACAGCTGCAGGAGAAGCTGGATCTCCGCTCTGCAGTGGAGAAGTGGGCGTGAGCGCTGGCAGGTGGCAGAGAGCAGAGAGCATGACATGCTGTGCTCTTTTAGAGCGTTTAGAGTTTAGAAAATTGTTAGGGACAGTGCAAGAGTGTGGGAAGGGTTTAAAACACCTTAATATATACTTGTATATAAATACTAGAATAAATTACTACTACTACTACTACTAGTACTACTTGTGTACATCATTTTGTTCCATCTCATGTATATGGTAATGACAATAAAGTTGACTTGAACTTGGACTACTGTATTCCTACTTCACAGTTTTTCACTTATCGTGGGGTGGGAGGCGTGGTCCTAAACCCCGCGATAAACGAAGGACTACTGTACTGTAATATAAAAACGAGCGTAATTACCGTAGAATTGAGTAAATTCTGCTGGTGATCATGTGGAATTGCAGGTATCTTTGAGATTTTCCTGTTCAAAGCAGAAACATGGAGCTCGTGGGAGTAGCAAAGAAGAATACCTGGCATAAAACAAAGGTTCTGTAATAGTGGCCACATGTCTCTCCACACATGTGCATATTTAAGCACGCTCCTCCTCTTCCTCCGGCAAACAAACATTCTTTTTTCTTTGTTTTTGTCTCTTGTCCACAAAGCAGGTTTCCATACTCATTTTGTGTCTGGTCTAAACTAGCATACCAGTGGATGGTTTAACATGTATTGTGACATTGTTTATTTCTCTCTTTCTAGTTACTCCTCACCCTGGCAGTGCATTCTTTTATAACGTTCCCTTTTAGTAGGTCCCAAGGGCTCCTCTTCTTTCTGTTACAGATTTTTACCAGTGCGTGTTTTGATTCACATTTGATCAGTATGTTCAGTCTGATAGAATGTAGAAGGTCAGCCAGAGAAGGGAGTACAGTAACTTACGTATGGGGGGCATGAAGATAGTGGGGAGTTGGAAAGCAGGAGAGAGAAACAGATGATTTAAAGGCTTGAAAGAGAGGAGAAAAGCTGGAGTGGAGCAGAAACACATGAAACAAAGCTGGAGGGTGGTGGGGGTCAGCATTTCTCTGGAATGATTTAAGCTGTCTGTCCGACCTGCCAGTACTGAGACAACTGGTGAGCAGACCGAGGAGAGCAGATGTGCTCTGGCTGGTGATGGATGGATTGATGTATCAGTTCTATCCAGAGACTGATGAGTGTTTAGCCAGAGCTGGAATGCTTTGCTTTATGCAGTGATGATTCCTCAGCCAGGCATCTGGACTCTGGCATGGCTCTTAAAAACCAGTTCACTTCTGTTCTCTCACGTCTCTTTTTCGTCTGCAGAAATTCCAGGCCTTCGAGTGCTTTGAGGGAACTTTTTTTAAAAGCTGGAAACAAACTCGATGCACTCATGCACCACACACTCACTGCAGGAGTTAAAACTAGTCTCGGAGTTACGTTTCAGTTTGCTTCCAGACTCGCAGATTGTGCACAAACACAAATGCTTCTGATAGCACTTAAATGCGTCTGCAGCTGGTGCCGGATGTCAGATAAAAATAAAGTAAATGTGGTCGTCCATATGTTTTTGTAGCTTCTTCCCTCACACTAAAAATATGCATGAATTTTGAATGATTTAAAAAAAAAATCTGCCATCTTAAAACAGCCAATTATGTGTTTGTCTGTCTGTTAACAAAATAAATAAATAAATAAATAAATACAAATCCTGAACCACTGAAAGGATTTTAATGAAACTCTCAGAAAGTCATTGAATGTGCTGTACTGTACGAATTCAACTGATTCAAGATGGCCACCTCAGGTAATTGACAATAAGTCAGTCATAACTGTAAAATTTACAGATTTGAAGCAAAAGTTCGATGCCTTATTGTCGGCTTTTCGTTTCTCTGTCCGTGCCTCGTTGTTCTGACTGAGCAATGTAACAATTTCCTCTTCTGCTTCATGTTTGGTTTGGGCTTTAAAGAAACAAACTGTAATATTTGCTCAGTCTGGTGAGTTCCTCACCTTACACACTTTATCTTTCTGTCCACGCACAAACTCTAGAACCAGACCGGCTGATGGTTTGAGTTAAGCAAAGGTTTCAGCATACATTGTTTAAAGTATACACATTCCTTTGCTTTTTAAAGTTTTTAATCTCACGATATTTTTTCCACAACCTCTCGCTTATTTATGCATGTAAGTTATTTATGCAATAGTCATTGAAGAGTTGTTTGACAAAATCTTGTCATTCCTGAGTTGAGGTTACAGACGAGTGAATAACTTGAACTATCAGGCAGCTGCAGCTCTTTAAAGTTGTACCTTTTTGTGCCAAGTTGGGAACAGGCAGATTTAGTGTAACACAAGAGCAGAGCACAAAATGAAAGTTGTCAAAGTGTCTGTAGACCGACAGAAAATCTGTTCTGCTTTTTCATACTTGGGCTCAGTTCCAGTATAAGGGCCAATTTTGAAACTGAATTAAATGCTTGTCATCTGACGCCTTGGATGCCAGTGTTTTAATCAAAGATCTAATGTGATCTGTTATTGCTCTGAGAATTAATTTGGGATGTCTCGGCTAAACTGCATACAATTCTAGGTCAAGATCAATAATTTGTCAATATTAATAGTTTTAACTTTAAACAACAACATAACCCTAACCCATGTTTCTCTTTTGATACAGCTGGGGGTGTTTCAGGGACACGTTGGCGCAAACTTTTATTGTGCTTCATCTTGTGACTCTCAGCATATTCTATCGAGTGGAAACTCTTCAGATGGTGGAACAAGTTTGATGTTCCCACCGCTAGAATGACTCTCCATCACATTTTGCAGCACACTGACTGAAATCTGCAGTTTATCGGATCTTAGAAAGCCAAACCACTTCCAAACCAGCGAATTAGTCTTTCCTCTCTTATCAGTGATGTCATCTGCTTTCTCTTCGCTTGTGAAAGCTTGTTCAGTCACATTCTGACGGTCATGGGCATCATTTTGAAGTGAAAACATACCACGTATTTTAGATGAGCCTAGCCTGCTACCGCTAACTACAGCTGTCATTTCTAACCCGAACCCGGAGCCCGGCCCCACCTAACCCGAATTTGGACCAGTCCGGGCCATAATAATGTGCTTAATGTGTGGGTCAGGTCAGTGTCGGGCTTTTTATTGTATCAGGAATGCGTGCGGCCGACAATCCAATATATGCAAACATGGCTTGCCATACTGCACCTGCCACATAGGGCCATTTGACCGCGCGCTGACCAGCTGATTGAAAGAGGTAAAAAGTTCAGTTAAGCTTCAGATGGACTACTTTCATTCAGCCGCTGCACTCAGCGGACGCACACAGCCGAGACCCAAACAGGTGAGATCACAAAATATCCGACATGTCAGAGCAGGATGCAGACAGAAGCAGGGGAAGCATTTAATGCACTTTGACTGCTCTTCAGCTCTGATCTTCTGCCTCCTCAGTCGCACACATCTGCCAACCCTTAATAATAGTATAAGCAGTCAAAGCTTAATTAAAAACGTCGGGGGGGTTTCCGGGTTCGTACCTGTAATTACTGTTAATTTGTCGGATCTGGTGGGGTTCGAAGATGATGGCTACGGGCTGGGGCTGGGAGAGTTCAGATTATTTGGACCTGAGTGCAACTCTACTGCTAACTCCTTCTGGACTTGAGATCTGCATAACATCTACGTCACCATGCGCTTATGTTTTTTTTTTTTTTTCATTTACCCTTTATTTATACAGGTAGTCTCATTCAGCCACGAGAAGTCATTTTCAAGATAGACCTGTTTTAAGGAGCAGATGGTGGGGGTTAAGGGCCTTGCTCATGGGCCCAGAGTGGGGCGAATGAGGATGGGGGTAGGTGTGGGTGCTTCACCTACCCCACCCAAATTTTTGATGTTGTCAGTACCGGGACTTGAACCGACGATCTTCCGATCACAGGCCCACCTTCTCTAACCTCTGTGCCACCACTCCCCCATGTAGTCGTGTCGCACCTTTTTCTGTCCAGGTTGAAGCGGCTGCTTCAACCTGAACAGAAAAAGAAAAACGTTACTGAAACGCTGTAATCATATCGAAATATCGAAAATGTGTTTAAAACTCATATCACCATTATTGAATAAAAGTATATCGTGACATATATTGATATTGAATTATTGTCCAGCCCTAAGTTCATGAGAAGTTTTGCTAATCGACAGACTAACAATAAACATATGTGATTACTGTACATGATCACCCACCTTTTATGGCATTGGGCAATACCCTTGTTTATCACAGGTGTTAGATTTCAGCCCCTCCCCCCGTGGTAAGTGAAAAACTGCAAAGTAGGGACAGTAGTACAAGAGAAGAGAAGCACACAAGACAACAACACAGCAGACGCTCCCTCGTGGCAGAGAGTGGAGATCATGACACTCTGCAGGAGGGAGCTTCTCCCTGCAGCTGTGGGCTGTACACAGGTGCAGCAGGTGCTAAATAATTTAAAATAATTTATTTTAAATAATTAGTCCATGCCGCTTGTGTGGCTCATCCATCAATCAGCCAATTGTGTGTCATGTCCAATCTTTTTTTGAAAAACCATGAAAAAGCGAATCCGTGGAAGTCGAACTGCGAAGTAGTGAGGGACTACTGTAAAAAGAATATAATGAAATCCAGCCCAATCTGTAAAAAAACAAACAACAGATGGTGCCAACAGCCTGTTTTGGGGACATGAAGATACTTCATGGTGGCTGAAATAACAGAATAGATTGCCTGAAGTGTGCTGCAGGAGGT
The DNA here is from genome assembly GCF_014905685.2 of Nematolebias whitei. Taxonomy (NCBI): domain Eukaryota; kingdom Metazoa; phylum Chordata; class Actinopteri; order Cyprinodontiformes; family Rivulidae; genus Nematolebias; species Nematolebias whitei. The sequence goes on from NC_056503.1 coordinate 13,182,939, forward strand.
CTAATGGAGGTCCAGTGTGACGGCCTTATATCCTGCTGTGCAGTCGACAATCACAGAACAAACAAACAAGCAATCAAATGAAATTAGTCTGAAAGTGGAAGTGTGTGTCATGTTGCAATCTGGGAATTTTTTTTGGCTTTTTGGCATAGATGTTGAAATGCTGGAGTTTTAGTCGTTAAAAGAAACATTCCAACCAGTTTCTTGTTGCCATAAATTTGGGTAAATTATGCTACTCTCATCTTTCATTTTCAGCCATAAACCTTATTATTGCTTGAAATTTCTGGCTGCTACACCAGCTGCTGGTGTAATGGTTTTACACACACACACAACAGAATCAGAAAGTATTATTATTATTTTAATTGTAAGATAGGGTGGCATGTGGCACAGTTGTTAGAGCTGCCACCTCTTAGTGAGAAGTGTCACTGGATCTAGGCCTGTCACGATAACAAATTTTGCTGGGCGATTAATTGTCTCAGAAAATATTGCGATAAACGATAATATTGTTGAAAATTTGACAATAATTAGTAATGTTTGTCAAATTTAAGAAGAAATGTTGGTTAATTTGTTTTGAGTGTAGTACTTTTTTTTGACCAACACATGGCAATATAAGACTGTTTGAACCGAAGGATGGATAGTGAGGGAGGGAGCAGCATGTCTCTTTAAGAAAAATGGGAGGGAGGCCTCCTTGACGTGACATGGGCTGTCTCTCTTTCCTTTTTATTTATTTATTTTTGGTTCTCAAAATGGCGGACACTTGATGTAGTTTGAGCTCTTTAGCATAGCATTTTTCACACAAAGCTTTTAATTAAAAAAATCAGTAAACCAGTTCTCAGCTTCTTTTTGCAGAGAAAAACAACTTTTTACAAAAAGGCACTGGTTTCAACCGTGAATTTTTGGAGCTTTGGGAAGACGGATGTTTTTTCCCAAGGTCGACCTGTTAGCTTAGCTTGTAGCTTAGCTTCTCAGCTTAGCTGCTTTAAAACAATCCAAAAATGTGATTTTGGACAGTTAAAACTAGGCCTGTCGCAATAAACAATAAATCAATTAATCGCATGATAAATGAAAATTATTGACCTCATTTTCATGTATCTGCTTTATCATTATATGTGTCTCTCTCTTTTTACTGAAGAAACTGTATGACAAAAGGCTCAACTCCGGTGCTCTTCACTGACCCCTCCCTTTCTCTTTTCCTTTTAAAATCTATTTTAAGCGTCCAAAATCACGTTTTTGGAACGTTAAAAGCAGCTAAGATGAGAAGCTAAGCTAGGAGCTAAGCTAACAAGCCGACCTTGGGGAAAAAACCTCCGTCTTGTCGAAGCTCCATGATTCACGGTTGAAACCCATGCCTTCATGTAAAAAGTTGTTTTTCTCTGCAAAAAGAAGCTCAGAACATGTTTACTGAATTTTATTAAAAGCTTTGTGTGAAAAATGCTATGCTAAAGAGCTCAAACCACACCGAGCGTCCGCCATTTTGAAAACCGAATAAAAGGGAAGGAGCGACAGCCCATGTCACGTCAAGGGGCCTCCCTTCCATTTTTCTTAAACAGACATGTTGCTCGCTCCCTTACTATCCATCCTTTGGTTCAAACTGCCTTATACTGCCATCCGGTGGTCAAAAAAATTTACTACATTCAAAACAAATTAACCAACATTTCTTCGTAAATTTGACAATAATTACTAATTATTGTCAAATTTCAAACAATATTATTATTTATAGTAATAATTTCTGAGACAATTGCCCAGCAAATTTTTTTTATCGTGACAGGCCTAGTTAAAACAGATTTTAAAGAGAAAGGGAGGGATCAGTGAAGAGCACTGGAGTTGAGCTTTTTGTCATCCAGTGTCTTCAGTAGAAAGAGAGAGACGCGAAGAAACGATAAAGCTGATAAATGAAAATGAGGTTGATAATTTTCATTTATCGTGCGATGAACTGATTTATTGTTTATTGCGACAGGTCTAAGTGTATCGAATCCCGGCCGGGGGCCTTTCTGGGTGGAGTTTGCATTTTCTCTCTGTGCTCCGTGGGTTTCTCTGGGTACTCCAGTTTCCTCCCACAGACCAAAAACATGCATGTTAAGCCTCCAGTATACTCCCGCGTACGTCAGTCCACAGAGGTCCATGCTTACCAGATTAGAGTTGAAGCGTACCCTCGCAGGGCATGTCCGCGCAAAGCTCAATTTTTACGGCCGCATATGCATACTCTGTGTCACACAATAAACTGCCCAGCGATGGACTGTTTTGTATGCAACACCAATGTATTAAATTCCCCTTCTTCATCCCTGATCTGGTTTAATGGCCTTTTTTTGGATTATTTTGCCAAAAGGCAAGCAACCTCTTCCTCCTCTGTTGATACCATGACTGAAATGGTGAGAAATGAAAGAATTTGTCACAAGCAAATTAAAATCAGGTCCAGCATGGCTGCAGGAGGGTCTGGAGATTTCCTGATGGGTTGGTCTGATGTGTGGACTGCAGGACCAGTGCTCCCTGTTTTTTTTTTGTTTTTTTTAAAGAACTTTTTATTAACATATAAACACAAAACACCACTGCGGCTGGGACTGCCTGCCAGCTCTCGTTTTTTTTTTCCCTCCAACCTGTCAATCAATCTAGTAGGCGTGTCAGCAAATGACCAATCGGTGACCTCAATTTATCCCGAAGGTAAACGCCCCTTGTCTGTGGAGCTGACTGCAGCTGCTCAGGGTGGACACTCGAGCATGAAGTCTCTGCGCACAGTTTCCACGCAGCTGACAGGACACGGGAGTACACTGGAGCCTTTAGTCTGATTGGTAACTCTAAATTGTCCCTAGGTGTGAGTGAGAGAGTGAACGATTGTTTGTTTCTGTCCCTGTGATGAACTGGAAACCTGTCCAGGGTGTCCCCCGCCTCTCACACAGTGACTGCTGGATATATAGGCACCAGTGACCCCCGTGGCCCTTAAAGGAAGAAGTGGGTAAAAGATGATGGAAGAATGGAAATTGTAATAAATATTTACACACAGTGGTAACTTTATTCGTTATTCCTACAGTAAAAGTTTATACAATAGAAGAGGTTTACATGTTTGCGTAATGACCTTTAATATTGATGACATTTTATTGGCTTTTATTACTGAGTTTGTTTAAATAGTTTAGCATTTTAGGGCAGGCATATTTATTTATTTTTGATCAAAGATGCTTTTTGAATATTCATAACTCTTAAAATATGGAGATCAGGGTGAAAATGGGTTGTCTATTTTCACCCTGCTAATGGTTAGCTGTCGTTGTCAGAAGTGTGTCAGCGTACAGTGTTTACAGTGCAAGCACATCAGAGGTGCCTTCAGGCAGAGCCAAGTCAGCAGTCTGCCTCATTGTTGTTCTTTTGTGAAAGATGCAAGAAAATCTATCTGGTCCATTATAATAAAAACTCCTCAGCTCAGTCTTTTGGAGAATACAGAGTGTTGTTTTCACAGAAGATAAATTTGCTAAACAGTATTTTGCATGATTCTTTCCCTTGTACCTTCCTCTTGGTTTTTACATTTTTGAATCCTGATGGCAAATGTTACACCTTCTTGCTGCACCGACCTGCAAATCTTTCCAAGAGGCTGAATGTCTGGCTGCTTGATCTTATGTTGAAAGCTTCCATTCAGTCAGAACTGTAACGGAGAATGAAGGTATGTAGACTAAAAAAAGGCTTTGTGTCATTTTCCTGATCCTCCACATCAGTCTGATGCCGTCATCTGTTGGTGACCTCTTTTCTGCTAAATAAACATAAACATATGCGTTGACAAGGCTTACACATATTGGCTTACACAAAATTCTTGAGGGATCATTGTTATCAAGATCAGTCTGGCTTTATGTTCTGCAGAAGTGCACTGAGCCATGCATGTTGACCACATGCTCTGAAAATGTTTATAAAAACGATACACATCTTTTCTTTGCACTCATGTCGTCCGCAGCCATGTGTCGAACGCGTGCTGCGTAGAAGTCAGCTGCAACGAACCCGAAAGAGTTCACGAGTATTCCCTCGCCCCTGAATAAACACAGACGTGGTCAAAACTCTCTGAGTGTTTGAGGCTCCTTCTCTGTGTATTTTTATAAAATCCATAAAGATCAGCATGCAGAGGAGTGCACAAGTCGGCCATTATTCCTGGACGACTTTTGGATCGGCCAAGAAAACCCCAGCTATGTCCATTTTTTAAACTCTCTTCCCTTATTTGTCTCCATCTTCTCAGACTGTCGCTCTCCTGGTATGCAGTGTCATTACTATGGTATTCTGTTTCGTCTTGCAGCCACAGTAGTTTTTTTTTTTTTGTAAAATAAGACATGCAGAACTTGTAGCTTGTAAACAGTTACTAAAAAATGAGAAAAGCCGCAACACAACTTCTGTTTATCAAAAGAAAAAGCATTCTTCTACGCAAAAAAGCTGAAATTAACCTCGATTTTCGGAGTAAATCTAAAGGTTTATTCAACTCCTGTCAAAACATATGAAATCACAGCTTCTGAAGCTTCTTTCTTCTTTCAGATGTCTTACTTTGTATTAAAAACTAAATAAATCACAGGCCTTCTCATGCCACAAAAGTATCGTTTTTGAAAACCCCAACTTTCTGGCACTAGGAAACGATAAAGGAAAGAAAGAAATATAATTGTTCATTTACAACTGCTTTGTAGATCAAGTTGAGAAACACATGGAATGACTGAAATTTGATTCCAACGTTTTTGTGAAGAATTGGATATTACATCACTATGACATAACTTTTAAGTTACTGCACACTGATTACAATATACTTTATACTTTTTAAGCGGCGAGATTAAACCTAACAGAAAAGCTCATGATGCTGTTAGTCCGCCCTCTACGAGCTCCTGGAATTGCTGTTATTGTTCAGAGCTAATGGCTGAAGTAAAAAAAAAAAGGTTTGTAGACTCAATCATCCAGTAAACAAAGATCGATGGTTTATTTTAGTCAAAGCTCTTTTCATGGCTAATCATTGTTTCAGTTTATATGTTTTACTTGAAAAAGATGATTCAAACTATAGTAGTTTGTTTTTGACGCCAAGCTTATATTTAATAGAGATCTGTCAGCACTGAAAAGCTTTTCTAATAGTTTCTTTTTTTTTTGTTGAGACGTTTTGTCCTTCATCCAAAGGACTTCATCAATCCGAGGAACCATAACAAACTCAGTCCCACAAGCAGCACAGTCACATAGTGGGCCAACAAGTTTGATGGTGATAAGATGGTTTCTGGGGCCCACCCTCTCCCCGTCGACTCCTCTGAGGCAGCTATGGCCAAAGTGGTTCAAAACATCAAAGTTCATGCTCAATAATCCAGGTAGAAAAGTGAGAGCTGCTTGTGGGACTGAGTTTGTTTTGGCTCCTTGGACTGACGAAGTCCTTTGGATGAAGGATGAAATGTTTCAACAAAAAAAAAAAAAAAGGAAACCGTCCAGATGACCTGACTGAACTTTGTTGGATTTTCTACCTGGATTATTGAGCATGAACTTTGGTGTTTTGAACCACTTTAGTTATGGCTGCCTCAGAGGAGTCCATGGGGGAGACAGCAGGCTCCAGAAACCAGCTTATCACTAGAAAACTAGTTGGCCCACTTTGAATGTGACTGTGCTGCTTGTGGGACTGAGTTTGTTGCGGCTCCTTGGACTGATGAAGTTCTTTGGATGAAGGATGAAATGTCTCAACAACAACAACAAAAAAAAAAAAAGAAACCGTCCAGATGACCTGACATAACTTTGTTGGATATTTTACCTGAATTATTGTGCATGAACTTTGATGTTTTCTAATAGTATTGTGTGTCGTTGCAGGTGACCTACCTGGGTAAGATGTCCATCTCTGGGACCCAGTTCTTGTCTGGTTGCACCGAGTCAGCAGTAGTGGGTCTGGTGGAGCGTCGTGCTCGGGCTCAGCAGCAAGGGACCTCCCCCTCGAACAACTCTCTGCTGGAAATCCGGCCCTTCCAGGTGCGCCTTCACCACCTGGACGAGCGTGGCGAAGCCTCCGTGACCGTGGACGCCTACCAGGTGGCGCGCATCGCCTACTGCACAGCGGACCACAGCGTCAGACCCAACATATTTGCCTGGATCTACCGAGAGATCAACGACGACCTGTCCTTCCAGATGGACTGCCACGCCGTGGAGTGCGAGAGCAAGCTGGAGGCCAAGAAACTGGCGCACTCGATGATGGAGGCTTTCCGCAAGACTTTCCAAAGCATGAGCAGTGACGGACGCATTCACAAGAGCGGGTCGACGGACGACTTTGCTGAGGACTCATCCACGCCTGACGACTCGACCCCAGACGACGGCTGAAGCGGAGCTCATTCATGCTCCTGATCTCCGTTCACACAAATCGATGGGGAGAGTAGAAGGACCTGCTCTTTTTTCATTTACCCCTCAACTGTCTCTTTCTGTTACTCATTTGGTACCAACTTTACCGACTCAGTAATACTCAGTATGCCCAGGAATATGACGTAGCTCATCCGCAGTGTTAAGATAAGGTAGATGACACATTTGGTGAGAGCAAAGAGCTACTGCTTTGAGTAAATGCCTCCTAAGAGACACTCTGGAGGGTTTCAAGGCCCACTGTAATTGCCTAGAAAGATTTGTGTCAATAGTTTTATTTCAACTACTGTTACTATCGCACATATCAAATCCTCTGGTTACTAAGCTTTTTTATTCAGAAACAGTATGATTAGTCACAACCCACCTTTTCAATATATGCCATGTAGGGACCAAACGTGATAATGCCTGTGATGTTTTTCAGGTTCAAAGCCACAGTCCACAGGACTGTTCAAGCACATCACTTCCTTACCTGTTACTTGGATTTCTGTGACTTTGCCTTTAGCCTTTGTAATAGAAAAGGATGTGGAAGTAAAGCCTTTAAGCACTACTTTTCACTATGATTACCTTATCCAGCCCCTCCCCCCTTCCAAAAAATACTCCCTAAGTGTGGCTAATCGATCTAATATCTTTGTCTCCATTTAATACGTACCGAAAAATCTGATATAAATATGTGTATGGAAGGAAAAAGTCCTAAAAAGTGCACATTGCAGAAGTTCTCACTGAAACCAGGGGCTGTTTGAGACACTTTAATCATACACATCTGACTTTTGTTTTAAATATACCAAAATCCAGGCTGTGATTAGCCTGTCAGATTATGTGCCTCACTTTCCTCTCATATTGCAGCGTGCATGTGTGGCCATGTGTGTGTTTACGTTTCCTGTGTTTATGCTTCTTTACTGTTTCTATACAAGTGAGTGAAAGCATTATTGTGTGTGTGAGACAGAAGCAGATTTTTCTCTTTGCCCCAAACGTTGTTTTTAAAGTTTGAAATCGGACATGGTACTGTGAGCATTTGCCACATTTTTTCCTGTTTTATTTCCAAGAAACCTTTTGTGAAATGGAAGCAAGCTCACGAGTTGAAACGTGCCAGTTTGCTGACGTGATGGGACCCTAAAATCACAGCCATTCGAGTGAACGACTCACACACCCGTCGTGCTGTGAGCGCCTCGCATCGTGTCCGGTCGCTTCAGTCTCCATGAATCTCCTCACACCGTCACCAACAGCTTGAAGGGACATGAGCCAGACATTTCTGCTGCTCTGCATCAGCCGCTAACAGACCGAGGCTCCTCCATCAGGACAGTACTGAAGAGACTGAATCTCTAGAACAACCCAACACAAAGATCTCATGACTCTGATCAACACACACACATATCCACATTCAAACCATACATATTGTATGTACATAAATTGTATTCGAGTCTTGCTCAATAAGCTCATGTAAATACAAATGTATCACTTTCCAAATATTACAGCTTAAATTGTGATAGCTATTTTACATTATAAAATAAATATTCAGAACCATCATGTGATGCTGAAACAGTGTGATGAAAGCTACTGTGAATAACAACCGGAGAGCCTGACAGCAGTGGCTGCGGACCTGCGTGTGTGTGTTTGGATAGAACTGAATGTGGAAGTGTTTTGTGAAGATGAAGGCCAGAAACCGGGGAGGATGTTTGTAAAGCTGTAGATTACTGTGCCATGTCTGTTTTACAGCTCAGACACGCTTTAACTGTTCAAACAATGTTACCGTAAGTGTTTTCTATACAGTGTTTGCAAAGATCAGAACACAGTTGCATATAAAGTATTTACCAAGGCCAAGATGTCCGTTTTGTCTTCATCGCAGTTCTCTCTCTCAGTTTACTCCCCAGAGTCATGGGACGAGGTCTGAAAGTTTGTTTTATTTCTGTAAAGTGCTGCATTTTAGCTGACTGTTCCCTGCTGCGGCTGTGGGTGGGAGGACAAACCCCAGGCATGCTCAGTTTGGATCAAACATGATGTTCTGACAAGGTACCAGCTGAGATGTAAAGCGTAGCCTCACGGTCTGCTTATCCTCCACACATGGCGCCCACAGGAATGGTTTTTTTTCCCTGTAACTACTGTAGTTTAAAAAAAAAAATCAATTTTGTATTTTGCTTTAATAACACGCAGCTCACGATACAGGTGTAACCAGGTGTGATGCTCTCGTGCTCTGCATTGCATGAGAGCACAGCATCCCAGAACAAACTCAAACTACAAAACTTTATGTAATTTCCAAACATGCTTCAGGTCTGAGCGTGAGACTGCCACCGAAGGAGGTTTTACTCTCCCACTCTTAACATTCCTCAAACTTCTTCAGTTTTTTTTTAATTGTGCTTTTATTCGCCTTATGAAACGTGGCAGCCGTTTTTCCTTTTTAAAGTGCCCACATCAATAACTGATGAACTGTCTGCTGTCTGCTTGTATAGCTGGCAATCATTTTGCAGCTAAAGAGCTGCAAAGAATTAGAAGTAAAATGGATGCTGCATGATGCTCATCTGCCGGGAATGAGGATGCTGCCGCCCTCTGGCCAGCACAGACACTGCCTCCGCCTATTTATTTTAAATGTTCTGGATTTTATTTATTTTATATAGCTCTTCATTTTTAAAGGTTTGAAACAGTCCAACTTCTAAAAGCACATGAAACCACAAAAAAAAAAAAAAAAAAAACGAACATAAAAAATAAAAAGTGACTTGGACTTCTGTAGATGAAGATGTTCCACTTTCCATCCTGGGAGCTTCAGCATTTGGTGGCGTGTGGAAGTTCCAGGCATTCAAACTGCACAAGATGCTCCGTTTGTGCACAAAGATTTCTGTCTTCCTGTTCCCTGTGCCCAGACTTCACTGTTTGTGTGTCTTTGTGTTTGATCGTTGCTGAGTTTGCGCTCGATTTGGCCTTTGTTTTTGCCTGACCCATTTCCAGCAGTGCATCACTGCAGAAAACGGTCCTGTCGGGGCCCAGAAAGAGGCCACCTCAACCACCTTGGTTTCCAGCTCCACTGAGGCTTCAGCCAGGCAACTCAGCTCACAATAACCTCTTTGTTACTCCAGTTGGCTGCTTCTCCTTCACTGGAGTCTCAAATACCGCCTGTCTGTCCACCTGCCAAGGGCCTGCACACTCAAGGTCAGTTTGGGAAGAGACCGGTGCCAATGCGGCCTCTGATCAGACTATTTGTTTTCTCACAATCCTGGTCTTAACCCTCTGTTTCTCAGTGGCGTCTGCTCGAGCTGTGGGCCTCACGGAGTGAAAGTGCGGTGGAGCTCTGTAAACACGTGTGAAGTAGAGCACGGCCTGTGCACATTCTTTCTGTCTGGATCTTTACTCAAATACTCACTTTTAAAGCAAGAGATGCAGAATTATAAATGGTGGGTGAAAATATGTTTTTTTTTTTGTTGAAGTGACTGACAACAGTTTTATGTTGAAGGTGCATTTCAAAATGAGAAAAATATATATTTTTAAATGCTCTGAATTTATTTTTGCTTTGACAATATGTACAGAGGAAAGTTTTTTATTGTTTGTTTCACTCAAGGATTTGAAGACAGGGTAAAAAAAAACAAGCAGGATTTAAAAACATGTACAGTATATTACAGCACGTTTTTACTCAGCCAGATTTTGGTTTTTATTAGTGATTATATCTACAGGTTTTTTGGGTAGCTAATATACTGTTACTAGTTACCTTTAAATCAGAGCGCCTGGTCCTTGAGTGTCACTTTTGTGCAGTTTTTACTTGTTTCCCTGCTTCAACTCACCCGATTAATTGGCTGAATGACCTCTTCAAGAAGCTTGTTCATCGCTCACTGGTTCAAGTGACCCTCAAGAACCAGGGCTGGACACCCCTGACTTAAATGATATAATCAACGCAAAAAAATAAAAAAGTCTTAAGTACTGGTAATCTAATATAAAATGCAAAGCTTAACATGGTTTTGCACTTGTTGGGTTTACATTTGTGGGGTTTTTTGTTCTTTTTTTATCTTTTAATCATGATTGAGGAAGTGGTTGCAATCTTGAAATTGACAAACAAATTGGTCTGATATGAAAAAGCTTATTAATGTAGCCCAAGTAATGGAACAAGAAGCTGAAGAAAAAAAAAAAACAATCTAAATAAAACAATAAAAAACAAACAGAAAAAAGATGCTGAGTTGAACTAAGCCATAATGCAAGTTTTAAAGCGAAGACATTCAACATGTTAAAAAAAGAAATGCTGTTATTTTGAACATGAACAGGGGCGGTGTCAAACTTTTTGTTAGGGGTGGCCAAAGCTTTTTACATGGGGCACACAGTGCCAGCCCTAGTCATTTTGGCATCCTAGTCAAGATTTTAGGATCACATTCCTAATCTTATCCATCCTTGTCACTCCTAAGGAGAACCTCAACATCTTCATTTCTGCCACTTCCAGTTCTTTTTCCTGCCTTTTTGTCAATGCCACTGTCTCCAGACCAGACAACAAAGCTGGTCTCACCACTGTCTTGTAAACTTTTTCTTTGACCTTTGCTGACACCCTTTAGTTGAAAATCACTCATGAAACTTTTCTCCATCCACTCCATCCTGCCTGGACTCTCTTTTTCACCTTTTTACCACACTCCCTGTTTTCCTGGACAGTGGACCCCAAGTACATGAAGTCCTGCACCTTTGTGACCTCTGCTCCTTGTAGCCTCACTGTTCCACCTCCTCCCTCTCATTCACATGTACTCTGTCTTATTACAGCTGACTTTCCTTCCTCTTCATTCAATTGCATACCTCCACCTCTCCAAGTTCCCTTCCACCTGTTCCTTGATCTCACCACAGATCACAATGTCATCTGCAAACATAGTCTTGCCTGACCTCAACAGTTAGTCGGCCCATCACCAGAGCAAACAAGAAGGGGCTCAGAGTCAATCCTTGATGCACTCCCACCTTCACCTTGAAGCTATCTGTCACTCCTACAGCACATCTCACCACTGTCCTGCTGTCTTCATACATGTCCTGTACCAGTCTAACGTACTTCTCTGCCACTCCAGATTTCCTCATGCAATACCACACCTCCTCCCTCGGCACTCTGTCAGATGCTTTTTCTAAATCCACAAAGAAAAAATGGAGTTCTTTCTGACCCTCTCTGTACTTCTCCATCAGCATTCTCTGGTACTCTTTCTTGGCATGAAACCATGCTGATGCTCACAGATTGTCACCTCTCATCTAAGTCTAGCTTCCACAACTCTCTCCCAGATCTTCATCGTGTGACTCATCAACTTAATTCCCCTGTAGTTGCTACAACTCTGTACATCATCTTTGTTCTTAAAAATGGGCACCAGAACACTTCTCCATTCCTGAGGCATTTTCTCACCCTCAAATATGTCATTGAATATTTGAGTCAAAAACCTCACTGCCATCTCTCCAAGACATTTCCAAACTTCCACTGGTATGTCATCAGGTCCCACTGCCTTCCCCTTCTTCATTCTTTTCAGAGCTTTTTGGACTTCACCCTCAATGATCATTCCCACTTCCTGGTCCACAGTTTCTATAATCTGTACTCTTTTTTTTCTTTCATTCTCTTCATTTATTAGCTCCTCAAAGTACTCCTTCCATCTTCCCGTCACACTCTCCTCACTTGTTAAAACATTATCATTCTTATCTTTAATAAGCCTAACCTGCTGCACATCCTTTCCAGCCTGATCCCTCTGTCTTGCCAATCAGTACAAGTCCTTCTCGCCCCCTTTACTGTCCAGTCTCCCATACAACTCACCACATGCCTTCTGCTTTTCTTTTGCCACCTCCCTCTTTGCTCTACATTGCATCTCCTTATATTCCTGTCTGCTCTCTTCCATCCTAACCTTTTTCTTTGAATAGCTTCCTGCCCTTCACTATTCCACCACCAGGTTTCCTTATTATCCATTCTCTGTCCAGATGACATATCAAGTATCTTCCTACTAGTCTCTCTAATTACTGTTGCTGTTGTAGTCCAGTCATCTGGAAGCTCTTTCTTACCACCCAGAACCTATAACAGCTCCTCTCTGAATTTCTCACATTCTTCATCTTCCACCATTTGGTCTTCTTCTCTGATTTTACTCTTTTTCTCTTCTTCACAACAATAGTCATTCTGGCCACGCTCTCCCCTGCCACAACCTTACAGTCCCCAATCTCCCTCAGGTTTCCTCTTGTACACAGAATGTAGTCGACCTACGTACTCCTTCCTCCACGCTTATAGGTCACTCTATGTCCCTCCCTCTTTTGGAAATGGGTGTTAACTACAGCCATTTCAATTATTTTGGCAAAATCCACCACCATCTGTCTTTCCTGGTTTCTTTCCTTGGCACCAAACCTACCCATCACTTCCTCATCCCCTCTGTTTCCTTCACCAACATGTCCATTCAGGTCTGCTCCAATCACCACTCTCTCCTCCCTGGGAATACTCTCTGTAACTTCATACAGATCCTTCAAAATGCATCTTTCTTCTCCTCATCACATCCAACCTGTGGAGCATAACCACTGACAACATTTAGCATCAAACCTTCTACTTCTAGCTTCAGGCACATCACCCTATCTGACACTCTTTTCACCTCTACTACATTCTTTGCCAACTCCTCCTTCAGGACCACAACTACTCCATTTCTCTTTCTATCCACACCATGGTAAAACAGTTTGAACCCTGCTCCAATGCTGTGAGCCTTGCTGCCCTTCCTCTTGGTCTCTTGGACACATAAAACATCTACCTTCCTTCTCTGCATCATGCCAGCCAGCTCTCTACCTCTGCCTGTCATCGTCCCCTTAGAGTTGCCACTCTCAGTCCTACATTCTTGACTTTCCTCTTCTCCCTCTCTCTCCTGACACATTTCCCTCCTCGTGGTCTTCGAGTAACAGTAGCACAATTTCCACTGGCTCCGTTTGTCAACAGCACCTGTGGCGGTCATTGTTAATAATAATAGTAATTGAATAAAATATTTAGCTCTGAGGAGGAGGAAGTGGGTCTGTTCATAATTTATTTATGCATATATAGATTTATTTTTTTATTTTTATTTTTTTCCCCTTTCACAAACACCTCCTTTCTCCATGTGACACTAGGGGTCGGGATGGAGGGGGGGGGGGCGCATTGTTGGGGTCTGGGCTGTGGGTGGGCTTTGGGCCTTGGGGGCGGTCAGTGTTGGGGCCGGTGCTTCGGTTCCTCCTGGGCTGTTCCGATTCTTTTAATCTAGGTTCCTGGTTGCGATGGCCGGCACTTTGACCGGGGTGGCTGCCGGCTTTCGGCGGGGGGTCGGCTATGGTAGTGTACGTGTGGTCATTGGTGGTGTAGGGCGGCGGTTGGGGGCGTGGCTTCGCCTCATCCGGGCACTGGCTGATCTTCCTGTGTGGCATTTGCAGTGGGGGTGCTGTGTGTGTGTGGGGGTGCATGGGTGGCGTGCTGGGGCGTCTCCGGGCCTATGGTACGGAGCTCTTGATGTGAGAGCCGGCCCTCCTCAGCTGCGGCTCCCTGCTGCTCTGCCCCTTGGGCTGGGGCCGGCCTGTGGTCGCTGTCAGGTAGATGGTGCATGCGGTCGGCAGAGATTCTGTCGGGCTATCTGTGTGTGCCTGTTGGTTGCTCAGGTTGGGTTTTTGGTGGTCCCCCCTCTCTTGGATCAATTTGGGCCCCACGTTTGGTGTGGGGCCCACTCCCCCCGGTCGTGCCCCCCTTTGGCGGGGGACCCCCTTGCCGCCGGTGCATTGGTGGCTCTCGGTGTCTGGGCTGGGTGGTGGGGTGCACGTCGGTCTGCCCTGGTTGCTGCCTGGCAGGGCCTGGGTGCCCTGGCTCTGTCGGGGCTCTGCTGGGGGTTGGTATGGCCTCAGGGCTTGGGGCTCGGTGTCCATGGCCGGATCTACTTGGGGGGGGCATGGGTCGCTGGCCGGGCCTGTGGGCTCGTCGCTGCAGCTTCCTGGAGGCTCTGCATTGTGGTGGCTGGGGTCACCCGGTTCTTTCCTCTGCTCCTCTCTGGGGGGGTGCGGTTCTCCCTGTTGGGAGACTCTTGGGGCTCCGGGCCTGTGGGCCGCTGTGTGTCTGTGGCTCCGGTCCTCCCTATGTTGCCATTGTGTCCTGGGGGGGCGGGTCTGTGGGCCCCCGCGTCCACTATTGGGCATTCTTTTGGAGAAATCTGGTGGTGGCGGGCGTGCTTGCGTGGGTGTTTGGATTCAGGTGCTTTGACAGATGCACGCTAGGTTGGGTAGTGGTGGAAGCTAGATGATTCCTTGTGCGATGTCGAATGTTTCATGGTGATATTGTGGGTGGCATTGTGCTGTGCATGTTGTTTTGTCATGGTGGTCTCTCGTCTTATCTTCTTCTCTTTTATTATTTATTTATTCTTCTTTCTTCTCTTTCTTTAAAAAAAAAAAAAAAAAAAAAAAAAAATTGAGCGATGATGATAAGTTCATTGAAACACTTCACAATGTTTCTACACTTAAACTGAGCTCACAAAAAAACAAAAAAAAACAGCACCTGTGGCGGTCATTGTTAATAATAATAGTAATTGAATAAAATATTTAGCTCTGATTTGCCAATTCTCAGTATTCTTAATGCAAAAAAATTCATCAGATTAAAACAAACAATTAAAATTTAAGGCCTCAAATGATTTATGAGATAAATGGGATTTTTATTTATTTAAATAAAGCCATGTGAATAAACTGTGTATTTCTTTTTCTTTTTGAAACCATTATTTTATGATGTAATTAATGTTTTTCTGGTTTTGAGGAAAAAAGTGAACTGCCACATCATGTTATTTACTCTAATACTGAGTTTTTAATAACTCAAACTCTCTTGTACATGAGAAATTGTATTATATTTGCAGATAAACTACTATCTTTATCTATATATATCTACTATATTATTTTTGATGGCTGCAGCTGTTGTTTTTCTTTCAGCTGCTCCCTTCTTCAGGGGTCACCACAGCGAGGGAACCTGCATGAAAGATTTGGCGACACCAGATGCCCTTCCTGATACAACTGGGCTCAGAGTCAGCCTCAGACTTGCAGGACTGCAGCACCACAGCCCTTCTTTTAACTGCAGTACTTGGAAAAAATCACAGCTGATTTTGAAATGTGTGTGAAAAAGCAGATGATGGGAACCCAGGAAGAAAAGTGGAAGCAGTAATGCTTTTAGCATTCAGTATGAACAGAAAACTATTGGACCATGTAGAGTACAGAGTAATGTTTTCACCAGAGCAGGGGATGAAGGATCTCCTTCAGACATACAAGCATTTCCTCTGATCATGTCCAGATCTCCTCTCATCCCTCCTGGTTGATGGCTCCCTGAGGCCTTCGTGTGATTTAAGATTCCTGCCAAAATGAAATGTGGGCTGGAACAAGGCAAGGGTTTCTGTGCCTTCATGTCGCAACATAAGACAGACTGTCTGTTACCCAAAGCCTCGAGCGTTCAGCGATGAGAATCAGAAGAAGCCACTCGTTAAGAAAGAAAACTGCCCTGAAACACGGGGAGACGGGAAAATTCTGGGCTACAATTCACGAGAAGCTGGACTGAGCAAAGTGTGAAGCTTTGATAGAAGGATAAACTAAAACAGCTGCTGTTTGGAGTTTAAATCATGTGAAGTCATTAAATGTAATAGTTGTGAAGAAAATGTTCAGTTTGTTTGATTTCTTTTTTTTTTTTTTTGTCTGACAGTGTAGGAATATTCACTTTGAGCAGGAAATACCTCCTCGCAATGGAAAAAATGTGTGTCTGGCATTTAAAGGAAAATAAAAGTACGGGAACACATCAAAGAAGACTTTACAGCAGACAAGTATGCACTTTAAAGGGATATTTCAGCTTTTTTCATAGTGGAGTTATGCAAAAAAGTTAGAAAAATAGGTACCACTTTACAATAAGGCTCCCCTTATAGATGGCTAATAAAACGTTTATAGATACGTTATTGATATCTCTATAAACACTTTATAAATCATTAATAACTGTTTATTATTCATTAATTAAGGGTGACAGACACAACTGACCACTTTCTTGCCAAATAGTGAACCAGATCTGTTCATTTCATCTAGAGTTGTTCTATTAAACATTTCAGACTAATTTACTACCTTGTAAGCACAATAAGCATTTGTAAACCTATTTCTTTAGCATATAATATTGGACTTTATCACCGCATTAAAAGCATCTACAACTAATATATATTTTAAAAAAATAGGTTTACAAATGTTTATTGTTCTTACAAGATAGTAACAGTGTGAAATGTTTAATATAACAACTCTAGATGAAATATATAGGTGAACAGATCTGGCTCACTATTTGGCAAGAAACTGGTCAGTTTTATCTCTGTGACTCTTAATTAATGTATAATAAACAATTATTAATGCTTTATAAAGTGTTTTTAGAGGAATTAATAAATGGACTGTACTGTATAGCACTTTTCTATCTTATCAAGATACTCAAAGCTCTTTACACAACAATCTGTGCCTCATTTACTCATTCATACAGCACTCTAGATTACATAGTTAATTGAACAAATCATTCTAAAAAGACTAATCAGAGCTTTATCACATTCATACACTGATGGAACACACATATGAGGGGTTCAGTGTCTTGCGCAAGGACACTTCAGCATGTGACTGCTGGTGGATTCGAACCCCCAACTCTTACATTGGAGGACCACTGCTCTAACCACTCAACTACAGCCGCCCAATAAGCTATCCATAAACTATTAGCCATCTATAAGGGGAGTCGTATTGTAAAGTGGTACCAAAATATCTTATTTATCGATAATTTGAAGAAACTTTGGAGAAATAGAGTTTACATCCAGCCGGTCTTTTGGTCATCTTGAGCTCAAATGTCTTTTACTTTCCTTTTGAACTTCCACAGACAAAAGTTTTTCTCACGCACCTCACAACAAATCTTTGGACTAATAGTCAGGTCTTACAGATCATCAACTGAGTGACACACACTGAAAAAACACTACAGTTAAAACGATGCTATTAGCTAGTGGTAGTCTGAATGGAACCTCTTTCAATGTGGAGCTTGTCATCTTACTTTCACAGAAAGATCATGGAGGTTCACGCAGATGCTTTGCTTTAAACATGACTGTTTTTTTTTCTCATTACATGGTTGTTTTAGTACAAGTAATATTAATTTACTACAGGAATTAATCTCAGGCTGCAACTAACGGGTTTCAGTTACCTGCTGAGCTACAATAATCATTTTATGTAAATAACTGTGTAATGCAAAAGTGATGGTGTGTAAAGCTTTATGAACCCATGTTCAAATACTTTTCTAAGAAATGTTGAAGATTTGGGTATAGCTGGCAGCAACCATTCCAAGCAGAGCCTTTGCTCTGCTTGGAATAACTGTTAGTTTGTGAATCTAGCCAGAATAAAATGTTTTAGTTTTTACAAAAAGAGTAGGGGAGTGATGGTGCAGAGGTTAGATAAGGTGGCCTGTGATCAGAAGGTCACCAGTTCGACTCCCTGGACTGTCCACTTCAAAATGTGGGTGGGAAAGGTGAAGCACCCATACCTGCCTCCGCCCTCATTTGCCCCTCTCTGGGTCCTTGAGCAAGGCCCTTAATCCCCACCATCTTCTCCCCTGGGTGCCCTAGATAGCAGCTCTCTGCTCCACACAGAGGGCTGTGGTAGCTCAGTGGTCTGTGGTTGCATCACAAAGGGCATCCAGCATGAAAATTATTGCCAAGTCTTCGTGCGAGTTAGTTCACTGTGGCAACCCCTGCAGAAGAGAGCAGCCGAAAGAAGAAATATATATATATATACATATATATAAACTGAGATTGTTTAAACAGCTCTCTGCAACAGATAAGGCATTTCTTTGCAAAAGTTCCTTTGAACCCCACTTCAAAATATCTGGGATATCCCTTTAATGTTTTGTGGAGAACAAGGTTAAAGAAAGGGTTTCAGTCATTTATAATAATAATAATAGTAATAATAATAATAATAATAATACTTTATTTAAAAAAACTTTAAAACAACATCAAGAACATTTAAACACATAAAAGAATAAAACAGTTAAAACATTAATATCAGTAAAAACAATAAAAGCTGTAGTGCAGAGTGAATTTCAGCCTGTGCCAAAAGCCAAAGAATAAAAATGTGTTTTTAAAAGGGTTTGAAAAATGGACAGTGAAGGGGCTCGTTCCATGGGAAGAGGGAGCTCGTTCCATAATCTTGGAGCGTTGCATATTACAAACTTAGCGTCTGTGTGTAGCCTGCTGTGTCACCTAAACCCCCAAACTGACACTAAATGTAAGTGGCTTCAAACATCTGTTAAGTTCCTGGGAAAAACCAATGCACACATGTTCCTGCTTTTAGTTTTCTACATCACCTTACAAGCTAGCGGTTTTTTTTTGTTACATTTTCTTTTAAATACCGTTTTATTTTCACTTGTTATTCTCAATTTGTACGCATCCTGCATGACTGTCTATTATTGTCTTTGTTGTCCACTGTTGTCATCACTCTCTGTTAAAATCAGGTCTCTCTTGTAAATGAGTCCCCGAGGCTCACTGGGATTAACCTGTATGAATAAAGGTTGAAAGAAAAGAAAAAAAATCAGCTAAAACAACTGAGATGCTCTTCAAATAATCTGAAACCTGATATTTTCAGTATTTAAAATCTAAAACATCAGACCAGTCTCATATAGATGTTGGCCAAACGACCAATCAGCTCAATAATTTGAAAGATATGTGAGATTTGTTAATAACTGGTCATGCCTGAGCCCCCAGCAGAATCAGAGTGGGCAGCTAAATTATTAAAGAGCACGGTGTCATCAGCTCTCTCTAGTTCTCCCAAGTGTTGTCCTATAAATGGTAACTTCAGGTGAGCAATATGAGCACAATTTATGTTGAGAAGAAATTGCTACATATATATATATATTTTAATTAAATAAACACAGAAATGTACCAGCCAAAAGAAAAATATACACTGGCTAAATTTAACAGTTCAATGAAACAAAGGATTTATGTGATGAGACAGAACCCCCCCATCTCAATAATATGTTGGTTTCAGGACATGTTTATTTTGACATGTTGTTTCCAGATGTTGAGGAAAATGTTAGATATTCTGTTTTTTCACATAGTAGCTGGGCCAAACAGCTCTGGAAACAAAGAACATGCAAAGAATCCAGAGTATTACCACAATGAAGTTCACTGAAACTCCAGCGTTAGCCCTCAGAGTTTGTGTTGGGGATGACTCTCAGCTCACACCAAATATTAGTTCAATATCTCCAAAGCTGAATAAACTAGAACCATTTTTGTGTTTGTTAAAGTGCGCTGGCTGCGGCAGCCTGAAAGTTACTCAGCTTTAGTCGTTCATTTCATAGACGTCTGTGAGTTTTATTCAAACTCCTCTAGTGGGTCGTGAGATTTTTTTCTGACTGAAAGACAAATAAACACGAACACACATAGACACGCATGTGAACGCATGATTTCCTGCCTTGTGAGGCAGATTGATGAGAAAAAGTCTTTTTTTCTTGCCAGCTTCGTGCATCCTGTGTAACTGAGGAGCGTTTCCTCTTTAATCCACGAGGTGTCAGGGCTGCTCTGCACCTGAATCACACAGAGGTTCATCCAGAGAGCTCACAGTATGAAATAATAAATTAAATGGCACAAGAAGCTCATCAGAAACTGTAAACATTGTTACCCTTGTTACAATAATCATCTTTTGTAAATAATATGACTTATAATAGGAACTTACATAAAAAGATGCTCATTCCCAAGTTTTCACTTCGCTTATAATTTAACTCCCTTTTAAAAAAAAAGTTAAACATTTTACAGAGATAGGGTCAAAGGTGTGTCCTTGGGACTGATCCAAATAGTGTCAACAGGTCATCCACCTAATTTCAGTCGCTGTGGAGATTCTTCATATATGCCTTATGGATGGACGCCTCCTCATATTTTTCACCTTCTTCATGCGTCAGAGCCTTTTGAAAAGGAGCACTGAGATAAGATCACTGAGCACTGAAGGCACATTATGGTGACAGACCATTCTGCTTCACATGATCCTGTCTGAATCCAGGCTTCAGCCAACATTTCATCGAACAGGACATCTTTACAAATTACTGATGTTTATTTGTTTTGAAATGCACATCTGAAGACACTGACATGGTGCCTGAGCAGTGATAGCGGTCTTTGTGACCCTGAAAGAAAGGGCACTGCATCATGTTTCTTCTGAAGTGCAGGACTATCTGTGTGGCTCGGCTGGCCCGAACCTGAAGCCCATAAGCTCTGCAGGATGTTGAAGAAAGTGAAGATCCAACTTAAAGCTCATCTTTGAACTCACAGACTTATCTGATGATGTGTGTTTGTGTGTATCTTAAATCTGAGACGGGAGGTGTTTGTCTTCAGGACTATTGGGCAATAACAAGGCTCCATATTTGGCCATATATCTGCGAGTGCTCTGAAAGTTGTAGTTTTTATAAAAAACACTAAAATGCATAAGGAACTAGCAAACTGCATTTCCTGCAAAAATGCAGTGTGGATGCTTCTTGCTTAAGAACGTGCTGAAAAACAGCTGGAATTAGCTAAAAACCATGCTGACTTGTAAATGAAATGCAAGAACAAGCCTAAAAAAGTGGAAGAAAGCAAAAAGAACACATACTTGCTGAAATAGGTTTAAATTGGCAGAAATGAACACAGAAATTAGGAAACAAGCTTGATAAAGCTGAAATTAGCAAAAAAAAAAAAAAAAAGTAGCTGAAAAGTATAGCTGAAAAGGAGGAAGGAAGCTTAAACTACCAAAAGGAGACAGAAAGAGCTGAACTAAGCTTAAAAATTGTGAAATTAGCTGAAAAGGCTAAAATTAGCATAAAACAGATAAATAGCAGCTGAAATAGCAGAAAAAGCTGAAACAAGCAGAACAAAGCTGAAAGGAGCATAACAAACTGAAATCACTATAAAGAAGTTCATTAGGTTGAACGTAGCAAAAATCCCCATGAAAAACTTGAATGTATCTGAAAACAGCTGAAATTAGCTTAAAATTGCTGAAAATGTAGCTGAAAAGGTAGAACAAGCTTAATTAGCAAAAGAAAGCAGAAAGAACATGTTTGCCCAATTAGGCTGAAAGAAACAGAAATGAGCACAAAAAAATGGAAATTATCTGAAAAGCTGAAATTAGCAAAACAAAACAAAAAACAGCTGAATAGTAGCTAAAATTTTCAGAAAGTAGCTTGAATTACCAGAAAAAACTGAACTGAACTGAGCGCAAATATGTGGAATTATCTGAAAAAGCTAAAATTAGAATAAAAGCAGCTAAACGGTAGCTAAAATAGCTCGTGGAACGTCTTACCATTCATAACCCATGGTGAAAATCTTGTTTCATGCCATTATTTGTTTTTGTCAGAGCGCTGCTTTTGAAGTCTCAGGGGAAATGAAGTGACATGGTGTTGTGCAGGCCAGGGTAACTTTTCAATTTTTACTGCTCTTATTCACTTTGACTGCTGAGAATCACAAGTGACCATGCTCTGCGTGGTCCACTGACATCACAAACATGTCAGACATTTGGCCATTTTATCTTCAAAGTGTATGCTCAAGAAAGCCCAGAAAGCAATGGACTTTTATGGGCACCAAAGGCCCCACAAAGTCCTGCAGCAGCGTCATCAGGTCAAGCTGAGTCCTGAATGAGAACAGCAAACTACGCCTTTGTTTTTATCTTCTTCTTCTTTTTATCAGCTACAGACTGTCTGCCGTGAGGACATAAAGCAGAGCATGTCGGATGCAATAACTCCTCATCATCTGTTGGGAGTCTTTATGGAGGATAATCACCTTATCTCCTGTCTTTACTGCGTGAGCACTGACGAGGTCACAGGTCAGTGGTTCTGAGTCAGAAGGACGGCTCAGATGTTCCTAAAGTAAAAAGCTGCTGTCTTACCAACCACTGGAGCCTCAAAACCTAATCTTTAATCTATTTTGTACATATTAATGTCACATTTTATCAGTGACATACTTTACAATATGCTGCAACAGTAGTGTATGCAACAGCACTGTGAGTTTATGTCTTCAGTTGATTAGGCTGCCAATGTCAGCGTGTGCACCATAAATCATAATAATGAGGCTTTTTACCAACTGTTTTATTAATGACTTAATGCAATACCTCAAATTAGAACATTAAATTCCCTGTAAAATAAAGCCTTGAAATGAAAACACAGTATTACTGCAGAAAACAAATCTGCAGCCTTCCATATTGCCCTCAGCCTTCCACCTGAATGATATACTCAGGTGAGTTCTTGTCAAAGCACTAAACAATGTCAGAACTTGTATTTTAAGTGACGCAAAGCACAGTATCCCTGCACACAACCACACCGAATGAAAAATGAGCAGCTGCAGCCTTTGGAAAGCCCCAGAAAACACAAGGGGGTAAATCGAAAATCACATTACTGCAACCCATCAAAGTAAAAGTCTTTAAACACATTACAATACCTTGTTTTTTAAAAACTAGACATGCAAAACAAGTCAGGTCTGAAGTGGAAAATTTCTTCATTCTGTTTTGACATTTTCTGCATTCAGGATTTATACTGAACTTAACAAATATGTTTTATTGATGCTTTGAGTGTTGTATTACCACTGCTGGCACAAGTTCATGCTTGGATGTACAAATCTTAGAGATTCAAGCTGAGCATGGACATCCATCCATCCATCCATCCATCCATCCATCCATCCATCCATCCAT
>NC_056503.1:13205979-13212913 GCF_014905685.2 Nematolebias whitei
CATCCATCCATCCATCCATCCATCCATCCATCCATCCATCCATCCATAAGATGTTTCTATGGGTCATATTCTAGGAAATGACCAGAAGTTGTATGGATTGTAAGAGTTATTGACCAATCAGAGTTCAAGCTGTTTTGTTGATCAAGCCATTATCACATCTGAAAATAAAATGCATACTGTGTTTCATTTCACAAATACATGAAAGATACAAACCTGTCAAATCAAAATAAAAGTATAAGCAATATAATGAGCCAAGAAACAATAAAAACAAGAAAAAACAGAATGCTACCGGTGATGTTTCCTGCCTCTGCCCTAACTGTATGTGTTCCAGGTACGGTGGGAGTGATTTTCATTCATTTCATTGATATTCCTTAGTTAGAGAACTTTACTAATTGGCTTTTATGTATGTGAATGTTCCTGTAAAGTGCCCTGAGACAACTTTGTTGTGATTTGGCACGATATAAATAAACTGAATTGAACTGAATTGAATTAGGTGCTGACTGGAAGCACCTGTGCTTAAAGTTTCCAGTTTACTCAATGGTTACTGCTCCTGACACCTCCCTGCTGACTGGAATCAACAATTGTCTGTTTAGATGGTTCACATTGAGGTTAGTAAAAAGATGAATATTTTCACTAAAGCAATGATTGGAGATAACACTAAAATATTAAAATATGGTAAGACAAATAATGCACAAAATATTAGGGCTATCAACAGAACCATGTGGAACACCATGCTTAAGAGCAACTGGAGATGATTTAAAATTAGATTTAGCAACAGGGCAACTTCCAAATAATAAAGATGAAACTAATTATTCTAATGCTCTTCCAAATATTCCTGCTCAACAGCTCAGTGTTTGAAGAAGCACCAAGTGACCCACAGGGCCAAAAGCTGACTCTAAATCCAGAGTCACTAAGACTGCAGATTATCCTGCAAAATGGTAAATGGACTGTACTTATATAGCACCTTTCTATCTAACCAAGATACTCAAGGTGCTATACATTACAATCTGTGCCCTCATTTACCTCCACACACATATTCATACACTGATGGGACACACATTGGAGGCAATGAGGGGTTCAGTGTCTTGCCCAAGGACACTTCAACATGTGCCTGCTGGTGGAATTGAACTCTCAACTCCAACTCCCTTTGGAGGACAACTGCTCTAACCACTCAGCCACAGCTGCCCCACAGCTAACACAAGTCATTAATGACTGGGGAAATCAAACTCAGTTGGATGGGCTCTACAAAAACAATCTAAAGTTTGTCCAAGATGTTGTGACACGGTGGCACTGTTGGTAAAGCAGCTGCCTCTCAGTAAGAAGGGTGCTGGGGCTGGGGCCTTTTCTGGGTGGTGTTTGCATGTTCTCGCCGTGTATGCATGGGTTTTCTCCGGGTACTCCAGTTTCCTCTCACAGACCAAAAACATGCATGTTAGGCTGATTGGTAACTCTAAATTGTCCCTAAGTGTGAGCAATGATCAGGGTTTCAGTCTTGTTAGAATGTAACTGAAGGCAGTTGTTAGCTAACCAAGCCTTAATATGGGAAACACAATTTACTAATTCAGCTAACTTGTGTAATTCTGAATCATAGAAGGAACAGGACAGTTGAATGTCAGCAGCATAGAAATGATAAGAAGCATTACAGAAGCTATATAATCTTTGCAAGGGTGCGGATGTATAAAAGGAACAGAATAGGGCCTAAGACTGAACCCTGAGGAACACCATACAATAATGGAATGGTCTTAGACTGTATGTTATTCACAAACATGGAAAAGGTTCTGTTGCTTAGATAAGAGGAAAACCATTTAAGAACAGTTCCAGAAATTCCTAACTCCTGAACAGAAAGTTCCTTGGCTCAAGCAACACCTCGGTTCTCTGGGCTCTTCTTCTCAGCTGAGCCTCAGAAACCTTGATATTCTGTTTGACCAGTCAATGTCCTTGCACAAACATCCAAAGTTTCTGGTTAAAAAAATGCTTTTATCATTTGAGAAACATTTCTAAATTGAGGACAATGTTATCCATATCTGACCTGGAGTTATTCATGATTTTATTTCTTCTCATTTAGATTATTGTAATTTGCACTTTTTACTTGTTTTAACAGATCTGCTGTCGCTCATCTCCAGTTGGTCCAGAATGCTGCTCAAGGTTTTAACAGGAACACAATAATAATAGAAGGTCTCACATCGCACCAGTGTTATCTTCTCTTCATTGGCTACCTGTAGCATTTAGAATTAATTTTAATTTTTTAGTCTTAACTTTTAGAGCTTTAAATGGACAGGACCCCCCAACAATTCACTGAAAGGTTGATCCCTTGTTCTCCAGTCTGCACTGTCTTCAGTGCTGAACCTCCTGAAGGCCCCTAAGACCCGGTTTAAAATGCAGAGTGACCTATCCTTTCAGGCCCTATAGCCCCCAGGCTGTGGAATGTCCTGCCCCTGTCTCTTCATGTGGCTGTTTCTTTTGATTCATTTTAAAAGAAGCTTAAGACAATTTTATTCAGACAAGCTTTTTATTAAAATCAAAAAAGTTGTCTGGTCCTCTGGACGGGTTCAAAAAACAAAAATAATTTTTCGATCTTGATTATTGAGCATGCATCAGGATACTTTTTGTTAAATATTTTATTTACTGTTTTTTTATCAGCTGTTCTTATTGTTTTTGTTTTATTTTAAGCCTGTATTCTGTATTTCTGTAAAGCACTTTGTGATTTTATCTATGAAAAGTGTTATATAAATAAAGTTTACTTACTTTTCATTCAACCTATAGTTATACAGGTTAATCCTATTGAGCTATACTTAGTGGGGAGAGCAGAGCAAAAGGTTAGCGTGAATGTGTTATTCATGCAGGACACCTGTCAAGTCAAGTATGTGTACAAAGTGTACTTTTAATCACATGTTCAGTGATTGAAAATACTCTTAATGAAGTCAACATCTTGGACATCCATCCATCCATTATTTTTATCCTTTTTGGATCACAGGGATCACTGGTGCCCATATCGTGATGGACAGGTCTCCAGTCCATCACAAAGACACATAGAAACAAACGAGACAAGCAACCATTCACTCTCTCACTCATTTTGCAGTTGATGTAGCAGAATTTTGTGGTTGACTGTGTCAAAAGCTGGTGACAGATCCAATAAAACCAATGCACTGCACTGACTAGAGTCTGCAGCCATCAGTATGTCATTAGAGACTTTTAACAAGGCAGTTTCGGTTGAGTGCATCTTGCGGAAACCAGACTGAAACTTATCCAGAATACTGTTGCTTTGCAAGAAAGTAGTCAACTTCCCAGCCACTAACTTCTCCAGAATTTTTGGAAAAGTTAGTTAAGTAGAAGGTAATGTGGGGAGAGCAGAGAGTAGGATGCACCCCCTTTAGCAGGGCTTGAGGCTGTGGGGAGTAGGGGTGGATGGAACAATGACACTCAAAGTTTTTTGTTTTTTTCCTTAGACTGGAATATTTATCAGACGGTACTAACATTGCAACCCCTCATTGAAGCCCAAATATATTTTAGGGATAGATAAACAAAACACAAATCTTTCTATTAATATATTTGTAATTTTTATCTTTAACAAAGTGTAAGTTTGGAAAATAAAGAGGTTTGCTATTGCTGAAACCAAGATATTTAGTTGAGAACTAATAAATTGAATGTATTCATCATGTTTTTATAAAAAATACAAGGGAGATGTCCATCACACATTTAATGCATTGCACTCTATCATGTTCTGTGGTTTGTTGAACCCAATGTAAAGACAGACGCAAGGAACTCAAAGATGAAATAAAGAACTTCCAAGTTATTAACAGAATGCCAAAAACAAAACAAAGGCTGGCATAAACTTACATGAATAACAGAAGCAGGGAGCCATGGAGGAAGACAGAGCATGACAGGCTTAGGAGCACAATCCGCAGACAAAGGACAAACACAGAGGCTCTGTATATATACGGAGGCTGACAATACAAAATGAACAACACCTGGAGTGATTAGGATTGAGGACAGGTGAGACAAGAGCTGACAACAAGGAAGAGAAAAACACTGGTGAGTGCAGGAAACACAAGGATTAGAGAAATGACAGGACGAAACACAGATTCCCACACACTCCAAGTCAACCCAGCTGAGGTGAGTTCTACTCCGTACCTCAATGAGCACTTTCTTTCTAAAAGCTCACATCACAGCGAGACGGGCATTGTACCAAAACCTGATCGGGCATGCAGGAGCGTGCACATCCTGCTAGAGTCTCTCGGTGTGACTCAATGTTTCTGCTGCCTACGTTCTTGGAGTGAAATAATATTAGCACTAAAAGATGTAAATTCGTATGCCCAAGATTACATCAAGGTGTCTCCATTTAACTTCTAGTTTTATCTCCAAAACGCACAATGTTCTCTGTGCAAAAGTCAGTTTCATGTGTTTGTAGTTTGCCATAAATATCTGTAAATTTATTACATGAGAACAAGACAAAATTAGATTTGGAGAATTTAGATGCGCTGCGCTTTCTCAAGTTTGGAACCATACTGTGGCATAATTGTACTGTGATAATATAATGCATTTAATGATCAATTATATACTATAATTTAAATTTTTTTGCTTTCATTCTGTTGATTTTGTTTGTCTGGCTTGCCTGTATTATTAACAATCATGCAGGGACTTAATATTCAAGTCTATTGAGCAAAAAGAATGTCTATAAATTGTTTTTTCAAATATAACAACCCTCTGTTGATGCCTTTATATGACTTGTTTTCAAAAGGGTGATATTTTATTTGGCAGACTGGCAGACATCTGCCTCAAATTATTTTGTTTTCACTCAAACGGGTTAAAATTCAGGTCATGTAATTAATTTATTATTAGTTATGTTATTAGTTACTATATTATTATTTCATGCATTGTCAATATTTTGGTAAGCAACCAACCTGGGTCGCAGGGGTAGGGGTATGTTAGGGGGTTGCCAAAATGTTTGAGAATCACTGGCACACGGTAAACATTTTACACCTACCATTTATATTTTCACTCATATACACCATAAACCACTGACCTGACATTCACACAATTTAAACTTTTAATTTGAACATTTAATTTTGAATAATAAAGTATTCCTAATTTTTATGCAGTATCTTTTTATTGTTGCCATTTGAGCCAGGTCAGACCGCTTGACGCTGTGTTCACTCATGTACAAAGACAGCTCCGATTTGTCTGTGAAGACATGAATGTTTTGGTGCATTAGACTCGTTTCGTGAAAGTGAAAGTGGGTTTGAGGAATGGCCGTCACACTTGACTCTTTAATGAGTTATTGTCCTTGGACGTGACTTCAGGTATCACAGCTTGCTCAGTGCATGAATAAGTATGATATAAAAACTGCTGTGGGGGAGCAAAGGATAACAGGAAATAAGGAGGTAGCACTTGATTCAAATAGATTTTTCTCATGAATAGTAATGCGTCTTTGTGAATTATTTAGACAATGCAGGCAAAGACGTATTTCAGAACAAACAGCAAAACCTTTCTCACCTTAGGTGTAATGAGAGGGTTCAGCAGCTACTAGGGAAGCTAATTACAGAGCTGTAAATTAAAAATGGCTTTGTAACAAATGAGAATGAAACAGCACGAGTTAAAAGCAAATGGAGAGAAAAACAAAACCTCACAAAGTCAGACCGTTATGGACAGAAATTGACGTTCCAAAGTCAACACATGCTGAGGATAACAGTTTGTACACTTGAGCAAAATTCCTACTCTATACCATCATAATAAGTTGAAAGTTAATAAAGTTAAAGGAGAGATTTTTTTAAATTATATTTTATTATTTAACTTTGATAAGTTGTCTGTCTATACATTGAATAAACTGCCACAAAATTAATCGACTTTAACCTTTTTTTGTGAACAGCAACAAGATTAGTTTGGGATCAGGGAACTGATTTGCCAATTGAAGATCACTCCATTTGCTCTAATTATTTCTTACATCCTCAGTAAACACTAGAAGTCAATTATACCTCTATTGTCACACAGGTGATGCAGCAAGCTTCAAGTAAGAAGTCATTTACTGGTATAACTGTTATTTGTTAAAGAATTTTTCATCTTGGCATTGATTTTTGTTTCCAAACCATGGAGTTCTTGATTTGGTTCATTTTTTAGGGGTTTTATTTTTTGTGGTCTAAATGCAGTCAATCCTAGTCAACCCAGCTGAGGTGAGTTCTACTCCGTACGTCAATGCTCGCTTAGTTTCTTAAAGCTCACATCACAGTGAGGCGGGAGTTGTGCCAAAACCTGATCATGCATGCAGGACTGTGCACATCCTGTTAGAGTCTCTAAGTGTGACTCAATGTTTCTGCTTCTTAAGTTCTTGGAGTGAAATAACATTAGCACTAAAGGAATTACATTTGAATGTCCAAGACAAAGGTGTGTCCAAATTTAATTAAATTTTTTTCTCCAAGACACACAATGTTCTCTCTGTGCAAAAGTCAGTTTCATGTATGTCGTTTGCCATAAATTTCTGTAAATTTGTAAATTTATTACATGAGAATTTAACAAGATAAACAAGAATTGCAGGATTTAGATGCTCTGCGCTTACTCATGTTTGGAGCCATGACATAATTGTACTGTGATAAATGGAATGCATTTAATGATCAACTATATAATTAATTATATTAAAAAAAACTATATATATATATATGTATATATATATTTTTATTTTTTCCTTTCGGCTGCTCCCTGCGTTGTGGGTTGCCACAGCGAACTAAGTCGCACGAAGACTTGGCAGTTATTTTTTCACCGAATGCCCTTCCCGACGCAACCACGGACCACCGAGCTACCACAGCCCTCTGTGTGGCACAGAGAGCTGCTATCTGACACCCGGAGGAGCAGATGGTGGGGGTTAAGGGCATTGCTCAAGGGCCCAAAGTGGGACGAATGAGGGTGGGGGCAGGTGTGGATGCTTAACCTACCTTAACCTATA
>NC_056503.1:13213013-13215306 GCF_014905685.2 Nematolebias whitei
AAAATGAAAGAATCCGTTTAATTTATGAATATATACAGCATATGTTCTCTACAGTTCATAACTTTTCCTCTAAACCCCACTGTAAAAACTATGCACCATCCCTTTAAGAACAGGTACCCCTCCCTTTTTTCTTTCCTGCAGCTGAGTTGTGGTTTAATGACAATATGCTGACTTTGGGCACAGCTTTGATTTAATTACAGGATCTTTTCTTTTTTCTTTAGTGTGTGAGGGATTTTTAGCTCCTTTCAGTCATTTCACATGTTTAATCCTCTTTATTCTACTGGTTTGTGTTCAACTTGATTATCGCTGGTAGCAGACAAGTTTTTGCACACTGTTAGCAGCTGGCCCTTTTAAATAAAGACATTTCCCTCCTACTTATTTTTAATAACTGCAAGCTGCTTTACAACTCCTCTGAATGTAACTCAATATATAACGGAGCTAACAGGCAGCTTAGCAGTATGTAGTAATACTACACTGGTCTGGGAGGAGAAACACTCTTTTGGGCCTTTTCCATAGCTCCTCTTCAGCACGACTCTACTTGGTTCAGTACGCTTCCGAGCCCTTTTCCACCATTACTTTTTGGTGGAACCGGCACTTTTTTGGTCCCTTCTTCTCAGTGGTATCAAACAAGCCGAGCCGGCACCAAAACGTGATGTCAGAACACAGTTGGTCACTGATTGGTCAGGGGGCGGAGTCACTAGAGCGATTTCAAAGCATTCGATCAGCCATTTGCAATTACAGGTGTTCGAACTCGAGGAGTGATTGGATCTATTTTTAAGATTTTAAAAACAGTAATGACAACACTGTGGTCTAATGCTGAAGTGCTGGCGTTTTTTGTGCTTGGTGACTGACGACAACATTTAGAGCGAGCTAGATGGAGCTTCGCCGGTCCCCCCTGTCCTCTCCACCGGAGCCTCAGAGCCCCCTCAGGCCATGCAGGGCACCATGTCCCGGGCTCCGAGCTCCGCCAGTCATCGCGGAAGATCCTCTGTGCTGCTGACTCGGGGCTCGCGCTCCGGATCTCAGCCTTGCGTTCTCTGCGGGCTCCGAGCTCCCCTGGTCACCACGGAGGATCATACCAGCTGCTGACTCGCACAAGGCCGTTGCCCGGGCCCCAGCCTCACCTGCTCATAAAGGCCGGACTCTGATCCCAGCAGACGGGTGGTGATTTCTAAAAACATTTTATGTATTAAAAAATAATGGGTAGCACAGTGGCGCAACTAGTAGAGCTGCTGCCTCTCAGCGAGAAGGGTACACTGGTTCAAATCCCAGTCCAGGGGCCTTTCTGGGTGGAGTTAGCATGTTCTCTCTGTGCATGCGTGGGTTTTCTCTTGGTACTCGGGTTTCCTCCCACAGACCAAAAACATGCATGTTAGTCTGATAACTTTAAATTGTCTCTATGTGTGAGTGAGAGAGTGAATCGTGGTTTGTCTCTATGTGTCTCTGTGATGGACTGGAGACCTGTCCAGGGTGTCCCCCACCTCTCACACAGTGACTGCTGGACATGGGCACCAGCAACCCCCACGACCCAAAATGGAATAAGCGGGTAAAAGATATTGGATGGATGTATATATATATATATATATATATATATATTTATTTATTTTTTAAATCACTGAAAATTAAAAAAAATAAATAAATAAATCAACGGTGCCAGCTTTATCATGAAATCCTGTTTTCACTTTAATGACTTAAATAAGCCATTAAAATGAGCTCAGCAGAATAATCATAAAGATACAAAATTATTGGATCTCTCAGGAATGTTTCCCTCAAACATATTTAACGAAGAGATACAGCCTTTACTTCAACTTTATTCTAACACACAGATGTACAAATCATAAAACAAGAATTAAACTTTAAAGCAAAGCTAAAAATAAATAAATATCTGTGAACAAGACACAAAACTACACACTTAAATTGAACAATAAAAGTAGAAACAATGAGTGCAAATATATCAAATGATGAAGAAAACATACAATTTTAAATATAGATGTTTTTGTAGAATCTGGTTCATCAGAGATTTAATAATGAACTAAAGTTCATTCTTTTTTTTTTTTTTTCATTTAGCCTTTATTTATCCAGGTTAGTCTCATTGAGCCACGAGAACTCATTTTCAAGAGAGACCTGTTTAGGGAGCACATGAAGGGGTTAAGGGCCTTGCTCATGGGCCCAGAGTGGGGCGAATGAGGGTGGGGGCAAGTGTGGGTGTTTCACCTACCCCACCCACAATTTTTTTGATGTTGTCGGGGCCGGGGCGTGAACCGGCGATCTTCGGATCACAAGCCCACCTCTC
>NC_056503.1:13215406-13230046 GCF_014905685.2 Nematolebias whitei
TTTGCATTCATTCTGTTGATGTTGTCTGTCTAGATTGCCTGTATTTTTACCAATAGATTTGCATACTTGCTTGCATGTGAAAGATTTATTGTGCAACCCTTGAAATGCCACTAAACAAGTAGTGGAACATACAAAAGTAGTTATTACCCAACCTTTGTTTTAAAGTTTAATATTGACACTGTCTTGGTTGTAGAAGGTTTGGGCCAAAGAATGTGGATTGACACAAATAGCTTCCTTTAAAAGTAACAAAACCTTATTTAACTAAAATGTTGGTTACGTGCAATGGTCAGCGACCACGCTGACCCCCCCATTGGCCCATGTCTCACACTCTCTCTCCTGGTATTGTTTCAGTCCTCATGCCATACTTCCTCTTCCCCTGCTTTGTAATGCCTATCACCCATCTCCAGCTCAAGCCTACTCCTTCCAAGCCATGCCACGCCTCCCTTGTTTATCACAGCAATCAGCCCTGATTCCACGCACCTGTTCAGCTCATCTAGTTCACCTGCTCTGCACCCTTTATAAGCTTCATTCTCTCTCTCTCCACCAGTGCGAGATTATTACACCACTCATGGTCCCTCATAGTGAAGCATTCAATCATAGTATCTTGTTCCATAGTTTTGTTTCCTTGCCTTGTCTTGCCTTGAACCCTCGCCTTACCTTGCCCCTTTCTGGATTTGTCTGCATATCTGACCACGGTCACGACTCTTGCTCTCCCTTGACTACACTTTTGGATCACGACTCGGCCCTGTTCTTGCTTCTCTGCTTCAACGTGCTTGACCCCTGCTACGACCATCAGACCATGCCTCTGGATTTCACCTGCCATGTATAGACTGAGAAGATTAGACTCCTGCCTTAGACCCTGCCCCAGCCACCAGCAGACTAGTTAATAAAAACTGTTCTTGTTTTTGCACTCCTGTGTCTGGCTTATTCTGAATCCAAAACCCGAACGTGACATTACGTACTGTAACCCCAGATTCTATGAGTATAGGACTAACCCTTTAAGGCTGTCGCTAAAGGGTTCATCCCCATGTGCAGCGCACCAGCACTGAAAACTTCTGTTCACGCCCACCTGCTGTGTGGGCCCCACCCCCGGTCCGTATAAATTGTCTCTGAGACCGGGGTTTGACTCCCAAATAGCATTCTTTTCTTCAGCCATTCAGGAGCCAGTGAGTCCCAGATCTTAAAGGGCTATGCCTACACTCATAGAATCCAGGGTTACAGTACATAACCAACATTCTATTTTGTATAGTCTTCACCCTTTAAGGCTGTCGCAAGTGGGTTTAAAGGTGAAGCAGGATGTAGTCTATGCCTAACTGGGTCCACCCAGAACCATGAAAAACACAGATATCTGCTTCAATTCATGAGCACACTGCACTTTAGTTTATGCATAAATACGCACCGCCGAACCCGTGTGCCCGATGTGTACTGAGCGACAGGTGTACTGGGTGACAGATGTGTGGTCTCTGCACCGGTCTGAGTTGGGGGCAAAGCCTGCTCTTGTTGATATGTGACAGAGGGGTGGTTTCCTCACAGAGAGGAAGTTTCCTTGCTTGAAGTGGAAATCAGAAAAAACATCTGCTGATAAGGGAAACAAGCAAGGTTGAGGAGTTAGAGTCAGGACAGTTGCGTTGTTACTCAGACAAGAGTCTGAGAACCGAGTGGGTCCGACTAAAATTGGAGATGTCACGTAGGTAAAAGTGGATGAAAGGAGTAGGTAACAACCAAGAAGCTGCAGAACAGATGTCCTGTACCGATACTCCTTCGTGCAGAGCCGCGGAAGTCAAAATCCCTCTGGTAGAATGAGCTTTGAACCTATCTGGAGGTTAGAGTCCAGGAGAGCTATACACTTGAAATATGGTCTCACATAAACATTGTGACAGGCGTGGAGGAGATAATGGTTGTCCTTGTGATTGATTTATGAAATTTTTGAACAGGCACTTGAATTTATGCAGTGTGGCTGTATACTCCACACAACAAGTGAACACATGCACAGGGCAGAGGAGGTGGGATTTTGCCTCTTCCTCAGAGTTATGTGGTGGAAGAGAGAACCCATCCAGTGTTATTTTAGGTCTGAATGCACTTGTGATGCCTTTAGGTATGAAAGCTGGATTTGACCAAAGCACAGTTGAGCTCCTGTCACCTTGAATTCTGAGGCATGACAAGATCACAGATAAGGCTGATAAGTCACTCACCCTCTTTGCTGACATTAGAGCTACATGTAACAGCTGAGATGTTTTGAATGACAGGAGCTTCAGTGATATCTGATCCAAGGGTTCAAACGGTTTCTCATTCAGTGCACGGAGGATGAAAGCTAGGTCCCATTGTGGATTCAAGATGTGTGACACCGGTCTGTGTTTGCGCTTTTTATTTAATTGGAGCGAGGAAGTGATCTGTACAAATTATGTCTTCAACCAATCGAATCGAAGTTGCTTATATCATCACAAGTTTCTTTTTTATTCACAATCCTTTTAGGATTTGGTCCATGGATAATCTCCTCTTCTGGGTATATCACTATGCTTGTACAGCTTTGCTCCTCCTGACCTTTCTTTGTGACTACATCATAGTTCCTCATGAGTGCTAAGACATTTCCTTACCAAAGCTCTGTGTTCATTACAGGTTCTCATGGGACAAGCAACAACATGAGGGTGCTCAGAGACTGTACCGGCTGGCCTGTGTGTGAATGCTGGTGGTGTGTATTTGACTGTTTGAATAGGTTTATGTTTTAAACAGCCTGACCATTCATCTCTTAATTTTAATTCAATTCAATTCTATTCAGTTTATTTCTATAGCACCAAGTCTTAACAAAAGTTGCATCGGGACACTGTACAAAAACATTCACTGTACATTAAAAAAGACAATTAGTCAAAGTTATCATTCTAAGGAAGGAGTAGATTGAGCTGAATCTTCACTTTGCCGCAGTCTCCCATCCTGAGCAAGCACAAAGGCAACAGTAGAAAGGAAAAACTCTCTTTTAACAGGAGGAATCCTCCAGCAGAACTGGACTCAGGCCGACCAACCATCTGCTTCAACCAGCTGGGGTTTGAGAGGACAGGAAGGAGGAACAGACAAACACAGAATACCACATCCAGGTGTACTTTCTATTGGAGGAAAGGCATAAAACACGCTAAGGATATAAATAATTACAAACACAAAACAGGTAGAGTAGAGCAAGTAAAGACAGAAGCAGAGTGAAGAAATGTGGTCAGTTTGTCCACTAGTAGTCTAAGCCTATAGCAGCATAACTAAGGGATAGCTCAGGAAACCCAAGCAGACCCTGTGAGATAAATTAAAAATAAATAAACGTTATGTTTAATTGATTCAGTCAGTTTTAACTGATTGAATCGATTAAACAGCAATTTACTTTTAATCGCAGGAGACTATGGGTTTTATTTTTTTGCTGATACATTTACTGTAAATATAAACATCAGCTGATTTATTTATCTAGATTTCCCTGACAGTCTGAAGCATCAAACAACAACCATCACTGAAAGTTAGTTTCTTTCTGATTTATGAAAATACAAACACGGTGGGAAATGAACCATTTCCTCTGATTTACAGTGACTGCATTCCCAGTCAAACAGGACAGTGTCAACCTAACCAGCCCTGACAGATCAATCCTTTTTGTTCATCACCAAACTGAAGTAAATCATGCTTTAAATTACTGCTGTGAGCAGATGAATTCATTTCCTGTTGAATCTCAAATATCGCTGTCAATTTTAATTTTAAGATATTATGGAAAATGTGTTTGGAGAGCTCAGATCTCTACTGAGTGACTAAATTGTTTGACTGACACTGACAGTGACTGATGGATTTAAAGTGCTAGTTCAGATCTTTTAAAGCAGGGTTCTGTTCTAGATGGCTCTTTAATGATGTAACGTGGGAGACATTTTAGTTTCATTCTAGCTGGAGAGACAAGCTAATGACTAGTTTAAGTAGGGTCAAAACCAAAGTAGATATCTGCCCCCTTTAAAAGACTCAAGCAACTTCAGCTAGCTCCTACTGCCACTATTTGCTTTTGACAAATAACTAAATGTACTGTATAGATGCAGCGCTAATAAAAAGTAAAATAACATTTTTGTAAAGTAAATCAAACATCAAAATTCATGCTCAATAAGCCAGGTAAAAAAATCAGACAAAGTTCAATCAGGTCATCTGGACAGTTTCTTTTTTCTTTTCAGGCTGATGAAGTCCTTTGGATGAAGGATGAAATGTCTCAAAAAAAAAAAAAGAAACTGTTCAGATGACCTGAGTGAACTTTGTTAAAACCAAACAAACACAAATATAACACTTTTTTGTCATAGTCATAAAAATGTGTTTTGCTTATACACTCAGTTTCAGCTTTGGGACTTTTGATTATTCAGTTGTGTTCATGTTCAGTTTTTGTAATCATGGTTTCAGCTTTCTGATGTTCCCAGTAGTCACGTGTTTTAGCTCCTGACACACCACCTGACTTTCATTAGTAATCAGCACACCTGTTTCCACTTTCTCATCACCCGTTCTTGTTTTCCACAGTTCATGTGACATCTTTTTTGTAAAGTGTGTTAGTCCATAGCTTGTTCTGCATTCCAACATGTGAGTTTAGTAAAAGTTCATGTTTTCATTCTGAGTCGGCCCCCTTCTCTCAAATGATGCACCATTTTACAACACCTTGGATAAGATCTTGTTTCCTTCGTTTTTCCCTTCTTGTTTGCATTGTGGTTTGTGATCTTTGAGTTTGACTGAAAAATATTTTACACTAAATATCCTTGAGTTTAATTATTTCTTGTTAGAACAGTTAAGCCGTACGACAAGCATGCACAACACTTCACAGCTTATTTATGAGCATTCCTCAAAACGTTTTATCAGAATCAGAATGCTTTTTTAATTATCCTTGAACACTGAAGTATAACAAAATTACTTTCCGTACAGCCGTCCTAAAGATGGACAGAAGTGTAGTGCTGCAGCTTCTAAGATGTGCTGCCCTTGTTGCTTAGATAAGAAAAGCAGAAGAAAACATAAGGAGAGATGTATAAAAAAAAAAGATCTTACACACCGTGTCCTTGACAGGGCACAATTTGAGGAATCAAAAAATCTACCACAACAAAGCAACATAAATAGACATAATATATATGCATGTGGTGAGGGAGGCCAGTGGAGGCATTGAGTTTGAGAGAAGGTCGTAGCACAGCACAGACCAGAGCCCTGCCCCCAGCCATAGTCCTGATAAGTGGTGTTTGTTTATCAGCCAGCTCGATTGAGCTCCGTCATAGGTCCACAGCCTTGGGGAAGACAGGGGGTGGGGAGGGGAACAGAGCGTCTTTGTTTCCATAACATCCAAGAAGAAATTGAGATCGTCCGCCTTTCAAGGCCAGGTCCAGATTCAGATATCAACATTGTTTTGGGTCAGGCTGAACTCGTAAATTTCTGTGTCTTCCTTAACAGTCTCGCTAGTACATTCTGTCATGGCGACTCCAAACAGCTGAAGTTGGTTACTTACGCCAAGTTGAGTTACCAAGAGTTATTCCTTCCAACCGTTCGTGGACACTGGCAGAAATTTCCACAGTCTTGATAAGGATCAGCCTGTTCAGCTTGATACAACACTACATATAGTTTGCACATAGTCTGAGTGCTGCCAAGCTCGACAACTTCTCCACATAACTTGTTGACAATCCAGATTTCCACCAACTCTAAACAATATAATCCAGTAATCATAGATCCATTTATGTTTCCATCGAGGTAAGAGGGTTCTCCTTCACCCTGGCTACGTGTTAAAAATTGATCAATTTTGTTGCGAGACCAGCTGATCATATCCATTGTTGAATTTGGAAGGTATGCAAAAAAGGGGCTTTGAAAAAGGTTCGCAAGACAAAGTGCAAGGCAGGGACGGAGCAGAGGAGGACGTGTCTGCCTTCCACCGAGAGCAAGCAAGAAAAAAAAAGGAGCAGCAACAGATCAGCAACTGGTGTTTTTATCAGTGCATCAACTTATTCTAACCGAACTGATGAAAATACTCCTTCAGTGTCTAAATACCTACAAAGAAATTCAGCTACTGTTTAAAAACAATACCAAGAAAATGGGATTTTCTTTAATTTTTGACACACAAAAAAAAAAGCACACATCTTAAAAGCCTTTAATAAACAAATGATTCATTTGCAGCAGAAAAAATGTGTTGTAGATTAGCAGTCACACCCTCCCTGGGCTGTTTGTGCTCTCTCTTTCAATCAGTAGTGATGAAAAGCCCCTCCGATTTTATCATTCACCATATTTTGATCCCTAACAGACCCTCACCAGAAGCCAGGCTGCCTTTTCATCATTATAACTCTTGTGATAAGAGTAAAGAAAAGAAAAGCTGATTGAATAGGAGACATGCCTGCAGAGAGAGAAATAACACAAGCTTCAAAAATCACTCACCTTCTTCCTTTCTGTTTTCCAGTCTCTGTGCACACAACTTCAAAATGCATCCTTCTTGCCTCAGGTTTTCTGTGTCCTTGTGTTAAGGGTTCCTCATTTTCACAGAAGAAGTGCAGCTATCATACAGTCCTGTCAGAATGATGAGTGTGGAAGGCTTACAGTGACGCAAAAAAGAGCAACAAGCTAGTTTGTGTGAGCAAAGTGGTTTCATAAGACATAATGAGAGGAGAGGTTGTTGCTTTAATTCTAAGCATATCACACACGCACATGCATTCATGCACGTTGTGGTTTTACAGATGAACATTCGATGAACACCTCCTAAAAGGGGACCTAAAAGCTCCCTCTCTCATTAATATAGAATATACATGTTTCATACAATCAAAGCAATGCAAATAGAGCTCAGTTTTTATATTGTGTGCAGCCCCATTCTTCATAGCAAACACCCAACATTCATTTTCCAGCAGAGTGGTGGTGTTAGCCTTCTGACAGGCAAAATAGAGAGGCAGGCTGAGATGGACAGCCAAGTGAAAAGCCAGAGGGGACTAAAAACGACTAAAAAGCAAGAACAGAGGAAGAAATTCATCTGAAGGGTTCATGCAGTCCAACAAGTCTTGAGGACAAATTAGTGAACTCCTAATCAGCGTGCTCCTTTTTCAAACTCCACTCCTGTTAACTCTTGCTACCACCAGTCGAAAAGAATGACAGTTTCAGGATTTACAGCCCCTGGTTTTCAGTCTTTCTGCATTTTGTCAAACCTCCTTTCCACAACAATTGTCTGCACACTAAAGCTGCTGGCGGCTTTTATATAAAAAAGGACCTAAATTCAGATTTTTTTTTTTATACCTTTATTTTTCCAGGAAGAAATCCATTGCGATCATCAATCTCTTTTACAAGGATGTCCTGGAATTAATGTAAGGCTGCAGTTCCTGTAGGTTAAATGGAGCTTTGGCTTTACTTTAAGTTAAAAATGTTTTAACCTTTGATGTGAAAACACACTGGAGTGAATGTTTATGATTTTGGTTCCTTTAACTGTTCAGTTAGACCTTTGTGTGAATTAATTGTGCATAAAGCCATCTCATTCATTCCAGGTTAGTCTTACTGAGTCACAAGGACTCATCTTCAAGTGAGGCTTGTAAAGGTTCAAGGTTCTTCATTGTCATTCGCATCACGTGTGGTACATGAGGTGGAACGAAATTGTGTACTCAAGGTCCCAGTTACACCCAAAAATAGCAAAAATATAAAGTATACAAAGAAACAGTATACATCTAAGATATACACTAAACACTAATAATGTAAAATAATATGGTGTATTAAACAGCAGCCCGAACATGAATCTTTAGTGAGCAGATGGGTATGAATGAATACAGCAGCTTAAAGACAAGATATCAGCTGCATGAATACTCAGCAGCATAGATGTCACATAGCACCAATTAAAGTGGCATTACAGTGATTATTTTTCACAGTGATTATCCTGGTTAGAGATTCATGAGTCTAACAGCCTCAGGGTAGATGCTGTTCCTCAGTCTAGTGGTTCTATTATTGCTCCTTAACTTCCTGCCTGAGGGGAGTGGCGCAAAAAGTGTGCGTGCTGGGTGAGTGGGGTCCTTCATGATGCAGGTGGCCCTCTTCCTGCATCTGGAGGTGTGGATGTCTGTGATGGTGGGGAGGTTGACTCCAACAGTCTTCTGTGCAGCCTTCACCACTCTCTGCAGAGCTTTTCTTTCTGCAGCTGTGCAGCTTCCATACCACATGTTGATGCTGGAGCACAGGATAAAGACACACATGCAAGTGTTACGTTGGTAATGGTGGTTAAGACTCAAAATTTCTAGCTTCTGATAGATTTTAATAAAATATTGTTTACAAACCTGATCACATGCTGTGAGCGAGCTTTCTTATTTGCTGAAGCACTACCATTATTAACCCTTTCTGGGGCTACAATCGATCTCTGTATTGGGCTGTGAGTGACTTATTAGTAATATGGTACTTTGTGAGCTGGTTGGAATGAACTCATAGTGTGTAAAAGGTCCGACAGCCAACACTATTTACAGCCTGCCTTCAGTTTTATTCTGATTCTATTCTATCATCTAAAAGATGTTGGGGGATAATCACCTCACATATATGACTACTAAATGTATACTATTTAGGTTCTTTTTTTAGTTTATCATGAATGATTTTTGTTTGAACAAGAGGTTAGCAAAGTTTAAAACCGAACAAGAAAATAATGATTTCTCCTACAGAAGACACTGCTGTGTTAAACACCTTGTTAGGAAGGTTTTCTCTTCGGCTTTTTGGACATAAGTGAAAAAGACCTCACACATTCATAGCTTGGCTCACTACAAACATGAGCAGCTGCCTGGCTTTTTTTTATTTTTTAAATGAAGCGTTTCAGGCATTTGCAGCAGCAAAAGGCAGTCGTGGTAAAACGTCCCAAAAATGTGACGTGTATGGATAAGGCAGGAAGGACAGAATTATAAAGCGCCTGCCACAAAAAGATATTTAGACATGTGAATGGATTTTTTTGTAAAAACATACCAAACATGGATTTACATAGCAGTCAGAAATGACTGGCTGAGACCCTTCTTATTGATCTTTTTCTGCAGTGTTATAATTGATTTGAGAATAATTTTAACATAATGGGAAATCATGTTGAAGAATGAATAAACAAAGTTTGCCATATTTTAGCTTCAAAACTGACAACCATATAATTGATATTTGTTCCTTTGTCTTTGTGTGATTTGCACAAAGTTGTTCCCACTAATAAAGACCATTTTAAAAGGTAAGGTAATAATTATCTAACATAAGAAAATGAATAATTAACAAAAGCAAATGATTGAACAAGCAGCATGCAGTCAGAGTGTCATCAGTTTTCCTGACAGAAAGAACTGATCTGCTCTTCTTCCTCCTCCTGAGGAGGCAAAAACCACCATGAGTGCCTTAACCTCAGCAGGAGGTGAGCTGATTGATGTCCGCTCTGCCTCCCTGTAGTCTTCACAGGACGGTCCACAAGGGGCCGTTTATAATTCAGAACACATGAGCAAGAGACACACTGAAATGATCCTGCTATTTCCAACACATCTGTATTGTTCATGTCAATTCTGGAAGCATGTTATTTTTTTTTAATAGATTTTCCCATCCAACACACTTCAAACACAATGTTGAAAAAACACACACACATAAAAATAAAGTTTTTTTTTCTGGGAACACGAGAATACGTTTCTGTGTACACCAAATTATTTGAGGGAAGAACTGCGAGTTAATGTAATGTCTCACTGGGCTGCCTTGTTGGAGACCAAGAACTTATGTGAACATATGCATTTTTAAATTTAGATTCACTCTGAACAATGCATTTATGCAAACTTTCTGCAGAATTCTGGCCAAAATTTGGAGGATGTTTGCATACATGACAAAAATATAGCTCTTGCGATCTCTTTAATAAAGAAAACTAAATACTGTAGATGTGTTTGAGATGAGGTCCAGATGCTTGTGGAAGCTCTGTAGCTGATTTAAGAGTTAATTTATTTAGGAGCAGGTGAAGATAATTGTCACAAATGACTGGTGCTGGTGAACACATTGGTGCAGGCAAGCAGGTGAGGACTCAGAAATATGTAAAATAAAGAATTTATTAACAGAACAAAAAGAGCTGACAGGGCAGCAAAACAAACATAGAATGAACAGTTATACAGGTGGGTCATCACCAGTGAACAGATAACAATGCCAGAACAAGGACTAACACAGAGACACAGACTTATATACAGGAAACACCAGTTAGACCAAGTGATGACACCTGTGGGTAATCACAGATGCCAGAGAAGGTGAAAGAATGCAAGACATGAACACGACACGAGATGGGGCTGGATACTAGAGAAACCCAAACCCTATAAAGCAAAGCAGAGGATCAGGGGGAAACACAAACATAAACACGACACCAGGGACAAGACCACAACTCCTACAATAATGGATGGATGTTTAAACGTACAAAATTGGCAACCATGGTGCAGAGGTAGAGCAGCTGACTTGGGACTAGAAATTTGCAAGTTTGATTCCCTGCCATGCCCATATGCAGTGGTGTCCATGAACAAGACACCTATTACCTACCTGCTCCCCAAGCGCTCACATAGCTGCCCGCTGCTCCACTGGGGTGTTCTCTTATGTTTGATGGATTTTTTTTCTTCTTCTTTTGGCTTCTCCCTTCTTTAGGGGTCGCAACAGAGAACTAAGTCGTATGAAGACTTAGCAATTATTTTTATGCCAGATGCCCTTCTCGATGCAACCACAGACCACCGAGCTACCACAGCCCTCTGTGTGGAGCAGAGAGTTGCCATCTAGGGTGCCCGGGAGAGCAGATGGTGGAGGTTAAGGGCCTTGCTCAAGGGCCCAGAGTGGGGCAAATGAGGGTGGAGGCAGGTGTGGGTGCTTCACCTATCCCATCCACATTTTGATGTTGTTGGTACCAGGAGGTGAACCAGCGATCTTCTGATCACAGGCCCACCTTTTCTAACCTCTGTGCCACCACTCTCACTGATGGATTAAATGCAGAGCACAATTTTCATAATTTTATGGGAACATACAATGATGACAATTCACAGCACTTTTACTGTACGGCAACACAAGAGCAAGGACCTGCAATTCACTGACAGATTTGAGAATGCCTGCAAACATTTAGAGAAACTTTTAGAAACTAACTTGTGAATGCAGTTTGTATTTTGTCTCTTAACAGTCGCAGCTCAGTGAGATGCTGGTTTTATTGACAGAAGAACTTCTGGCTGACTTAGCTGTTTGTTTGAGACAAAAGCAGCAATATAAACAGATGTCTTGGTAACACTTTACAATAAGGTACACAAAATTTGATTAACTACTAGGGAACGCCTCAGGAACAAATCAAGAACAAATCAGGAGCAAATGCGTAGTTAACTAGTACTTACTTGGGAACACACAGCCAAGCCTTATTAGGGGTTTTCTGGTTTGTTACCTTGGAAACAAAAAGGAACTCATCAGGAACTAATGTGTAGTTAACCAATACTTACTGGGGAACACAAAGCCAAGCCATATCAGGGGACTACTGGTTTGTTACCACAGAAACAGAGGAGAAATTCTCGATGTGGTTCTGAATAAACCCTGTAACAGTGCGGTCACAGCATGTAATTGTCAAAAACCTGTTTCCTAGTGATTAATGATTTTATTGGATTATCTCTTTTGTAAACCTACTGATGAAAGACATTATCAGTTTCATCACATTGTACTGCTGTCATCTTAACTATGTCTGACTATCACTTGCTGAGTACAAAATTATTGCCTGGATATTATATTGTTCACTGATGTAGTAAAGCAACGTACTTACGGAGGATCTAATTATTACTTAATCACTACCTGACAATTACCTTCTGTTCCTGTGTACTTGTCTTGGCTTGGCTGTATCCCAGTAAGTACTGGTTAACTACCCATTAGCTCCTAATTTGTTCCTCTTTGGCTTCCTTGGTAACTGCCCATTAATTCTTGATTAGTTCCTCTTCATTTTAAAGGTAACTAATGAGTAGTCCTCTAATAAGGCTTGGCTTTGTGTTCCCTAGTAAGTAGTGGTTAACCACCCATTAGCTCCTGATTCGTTCCTGAGGCGTTTCCTAGTAGTTAATCAAACTTTGTGTACTTTATTGTAAAGTGCTACTGATGTCTTAAACAAATCTGACATGTACAGTTATTAAGCGTCCAATCTAATGGCTTAGAGCAGGGAGCTTAACTTCTTTTAGAAAATTTCTCCTCGATTCCTCCAAAATTTAGGTAACTGCTTTGTATTGCAGGTAAGATGCTAA
The DNA here is from genome assembly GCF_014905685.2 of Nematolebias whitei. Lineage (NCBI taxonomy): Eukaryota > Metazoa > Chordata > Actinopteri > Cyprinodontiformes > Rivulidae > Nematolebias > Nematolebias whitei. Next base: position 13,227,604 of record NC_056503.1, read on the forward strand.
CTGATTATGACAACCCCACACAACACTACTAAACAAGGAGAAAAATATTCAAAAACTTGATCTGAAATTAAGCAGTTGGTTTTGTCCTGATGTATGCTCAATAATCCAGGTAGAAAAATCGAACAAAGTTGTTAGATTAGTTCATTTTAGTTATCTTTGTATTTGGGGTCCAAGATGGTGTAGGGGCAGGGCAGCTGACTCGGGACCTGAAGGCCCTGGGCTCTATCGCCGGTCATTGCACATCTCGTGGTGTCTCTGAGCAGGACACCCCATCCCCAGCTGCTCCCCAGGTGCCTCCAAAGGCCACCCACCACTCCACACTGGTGGTGGATGGGTTAAATGCAGAGGGCCAGTTTTGCCATTGTATGGGAACATACAATGATGACAATACATACACATTATTTTTGATGCAGTTTATCTTGTAATTTGTCACTTTAGTTTTTGATTCATAAAAAAAACAAAACACTAATGGATACAAAACTGAACTTTTCCTACCCTTCCTGTTGTTTTTACCAGTGTTTGGTCCGATATTATTAAGCTTTATTGGTTTGGCTCAAGTGGGACCAGCAGTACTTGTGAAAAAAAAGCCTGTGGAACTGCAGACCCACAGAGAGCTCCGAGCGAGGTCAAGGGGTGGCTCGAAATACTTAACTGCAGCTGAAATACAAAAACAAAAAAGGTTACATATTGACATAAACAATACAACAGTTGCTGTTTCATTTAGTTGAGTTTTGGGCATATATGGATTTAAGTAGCATGGAAACATTGATTGAAACATGCTGAAAGCAGAAACTTTTAAAAGTAAAACAACAAGTACAAACATGAATAATCACTGAACACTTAACCAAAGGATCATGACAAATACAAGTATAAGACTGGAGTTTTAACTACATTGTCTGAAGGAATTACAGAACTGTGAGACCGGTAATCATTTTCCATTCAGAGAAAATAATAGAAGTGAACGTTCAAGTTTGTTTCTTTATGTAATTCTTCGTAAAAACACTTTTCCTTCAACAAAGACGTACAATAAAACAATCTAGTAAAGTATATTTTTACAAACAAAAAAGACTATACATCAATCATCTCTTTAATCTTGGTAATTTCAACTGAAGACAACTTGTTTTGTATTTTTGAAGATAATTTTACTTCTCTTCCAGTTTTTTCTCAAAAACCTCCGTAACATTATTGAAAATGTTTAATGCTGTATAGCTTGTTTCCTGGTTTTATTTTACTTCCACATTTTCGGTCATCAAAGCCAAACAATTATTCTCTGAAAGCACAGCAAAGAAAAGGAAAGACTTTCATCCATGGTGTATACATATTATTGTTTGCAAAACTACACAGTGAACTTCCTGAGCTGCAGATTGAGCCAGTACTTACAGAGTGAAGAGCAATATGAAAAATGGCACTTACCTATAAAAATCTGCAACAAAAGTGTTATTTATGTTATTTTATTTACAAGTCCATTCTGTTTCCATTCTGATCTGTCTCTCTTCAGGCTTTTAGGTGTATTTAATTTTTTAAACCATTAAATGAAAACAGTGGTCAACATTTAGACTTTCTTCTGTTTTTAGGTAGGAGTGATGAATTATCAAGAAGGTTGGTTGATGATGGTGAAATGTATTTATTTGTTCATTTGAAAATGCTCAGACTTACAATTACAAAGGAACACAACATGAATGACAACCTCAGCTGGAGCAACAACACCACCAGCCTGTTCAAGAAAGCTCATCAGAGACTCTACTTCCTCAGACGGCTGAGACGAGCTGGTTTGGGAAGCTCAGTCCTCACCTCCTTCTACAGGTGTGCAATGCAGAGCATCCTGTGCTCCAGCATCAACGTGTGGCATGAAGGCTGCACAGCTGCAGAAAGAAAAGCTCTGCAGAGAGTGGTGAAGGCTGCACAGAAGACTGTTGGAGTCAGTCTCCCCACCATCACAGACATCTACACCTCCAGATGCAGGAAGAGGGCCACCTGCATCATGAAGGACCCCACTCATCCAGCACACACACTTTTTGCCCCACTCCCCTCAGGAAGGAGGTTAAGGAGCATTAAGTGTAGAACCACTAGACTGAGGAACAGCTTCTACCCTGAGGCTGTTAGACTCATGAATCGCTAACCAGAATAATCACTGTGAAAAATGACATCATGTTGCTGCTGATCTGTTTCATGTTGCTGCTGATCTGTTTCAATGTTGTTGCTGATCTGTTTCATGTTGCTGCTGATCTATTTCAATGTTGATGTGTTCATGTGTGCTCATCTGCTCACACAGACTCGTTTATGTTTGTTCTGATGTTTGACGTAATGTTTATATGCTATTAGTGCTTAGTGTATATTTAGTTGATGTTTTTCTTAGTTCATATCTTAGATGTTATTACTGTTTTTCTTTTACATTTTATTGTTGGATGTAACTGGGACCCTGTGTACATAATTTCGCTCCACC
>NC_056503.1:13230146-13235204 GCF_014905685.2 Nematolebias whitei
CCAGGCTTAAATTGTTTTAGACACACACCCTGTGTTTCTATTTGGTCAGTTAGAACGTGGCTGGATCACAATAAACTTGACAAACTTCCCCCCCCCCCCGGACTACCATTTAAACAAATCATTCAAAGCATTTAAACTTCTTGTCCCAACTTAAAACAGCTTTTAAAACCAATCTGTCTGCCTAGCTATTTAAAGTGGACCAAGATTTGCTCGTGTGTTGAGTCCTCTGTGAGACAGAACATGTCCTGTAAGGTGAACAAATTGAAACGAGTAACAAAGATGTAAAACTGCAGCCTGTGAACAAACACAATGATTCAGGCCAGAAGAATGTGCATTCTTATGCTGGATGATATAGCACAAAATGATGTTTAGTTTTAGTTAGCCCTATGTTTGGGGAAATTGAAATCTAAACCTCATTCTAAAGTAAATAGCTACAAATATGGAACAGTTTATATATTAGAAGAATTCTCATGTGCAGTGACTAAGAAAGTTAAAAACAGACAACAATGGAATAACCTTTTAAAAGAATCAGCCACAGAAATTGCAGGTAGTGCAGTTTTATTCAGTACTGTAATTTCGTAATCTTCCTTTGCTAAGTGCACACACACTAAAGGCCAGATGTGAGAATGTGGAGCAGCCTTTGCAGCTTTATGCAGCAGTGAATGGACAGAAGTTGTCTGCAGGCTGGACTGAGTCCAAACACTCTTATCATCAGCCGCTCAGAGCTCCTGGCTCTCTGAATGAATGGATGGCACATTACACTTATTCTAAAGCCATCCCATGATAAACGGCCCCAATTATGACCACGACCTTCTTTCTTACGCTAACAATTCCCCCCTGAATCTCTGCCATAGCTTTTTTGTTGGTCTGTTTACCTCTTCTCCTCTCGTGCCAACTGTCCTTTTGCTGTGCTTTTTGTCTCACTTGCTTCTTTTGTTATTTATCTCTCTGTTTCCTTCTCAGCTTGGCCACATTCAGTGAGGGCTGTATTTCCAAAACTTTGCAATCAAAATAAAAGCCTGCAATTTTCCAACAATCAAGAGAAATTATGTGCCTTCGATGACTCATTTAACATAATGGCATGTGGCAATTTACCAAATGCTTTGACTTTTTTGAGCCTCTAGTAAAAAGCATTGCTGATTTAGCCAGTGCTGCACAAAGAATAACAAAACCAAAAACTCTTCACATTCCAAATATTGAGAGCTATTTTTGCTGATGATTTAATGTTTTAAGACTTTTAAATGTTTTAAAACGTGTAAAATTTAGTTTCACTTCAAAATACTTTTTTTAACAAAAATGTGTACAGGTATATTTATAATACAGAATTGGGTATTTATTAAAAACATGTCAAAACAACTCAGTGTTACAGAACCATTTTTCATGCAGATAAATTCAGCAAACCCTTTCCCAGATGACACTCACTAAATGCAGAAAGCAAAAGGAGAATAAAAGCTGCTGCTGGTCTTCTTGTGATCAGACTGTGTAATAATAGTCAAAGTTTTACAAACAATCTTGTGCTAAAATAATGGTTTCCCTTGATAAAATACTGTGTCTCAGTCAGTATTTATTCAAAGGAGCAACCCGACTTCCCATAATTCAAACCAAAGAGAAACCGTTTGGACCTATAATTCAGTAAGTCAGTTAGCCTTATCTTTAACACACACAGAAAACAATAGCTCCTAAAAATTGTTGCTGAGTGTAATTTTGAGTTAAAGGGGGTTGATTTTGACATTAGAGATATAATAACCAGTTTCTTCTTCTTTCGGCTTTTCCTTTCATTTCACTTTGCATCCTCTGTCCTTACTCCAACTACCTACATATCCTCTCTGACTGCATCCATATATCTCCTCTTTGGCCTTCCTCTTTGTCTTTTTTCCTGTTAGCTGCATTTCTAACATCCTTTTACCAATATACCCACTGTCTGTCCTCTGGACATGTACAAACCATCTCAGTCTGGATTCTAACTTTATCTCCCAGTTGTTCAACCTGTGCTGTGCCTCTGATGATCTCATACCTAGAACAACTGGCCGAGGTGGAGGAGTAGCTTCTATTTTTCTGTCAGGATTAATGATTAATGCCAAACCAGTTATTAGTTATGATTCTTTTGAGTCGCTGTCCCTCAGTCTTTCTCATCCAAAATGGAAATCAGAAAAGCCACTTTTACTAGTTGTTATATATCGTTCACCAGGTGCTTACTCTCAGTTTTTGTCTGAATTCTCAGAATTCTGAACTGACTTATTACTAAATACTGATAAAGCCATAATAATGGGTGATTTCAATATTCATGTAGATGCTGAAAGTGAAAGCTTAAACATAGACTTCAATAATTTAATAGTCAATTGCTTTTACCCAAAACGTCCGCACATCTACTCATTTTTATCAACACACTCTTGACCTAGTTCTGACCTATGGCATAGAGATTAAGGATTTAGTAATAGTTCCTCAATATCCTGTTCTGTCGGACCATTTTTAATAACCTTTGAGTTTACATTAAATGACTACACAGTCACCGAGGGGAAATTTCAGCTTTGCAGGTGCTTATCAGAAAACACTGTAACCAAATTTAAACAAACTCTTCCATCAATGTTTTCCTCTGTCTTGCAGAGTAATGCATCAGAGAACAGTGACTTAGATCATCCAGTTGATTATCTTACAACTTCAATGCAAACTTCACTTGATAAGATTGCTTCACTGAAAAAGAAAGTAATCAATCAGAGGAAACTGGCTCCTTGGTTCAATTCTGAGTTACGTACTTTAAAGCAGGCATCTAGAAACCATGAGAGAAAATGGCTCTCTACTAATGTTGAAGAATTTTATTTAACTTGGAAAGATAGTCTGCTAACATATAAGAAAGCTCTCCGTAAAGCTAGAACTTTATGTTATTCATCTTTAATAGATGAGAATAAAAATAACCCTAGGTTTCTGTTCAGTACTATAGCTAGACTAAAGTCCCATCTCTGTTAAACCATGTGTTAGTATTCTATCTAGACTGACCCTGGGTTTTTGATCTGCTCAGAGATGGATTGTAATAAGAATATGACCTGGTTCTGACTGGTTTAAACAGGGCCAGCAACACTAAAAAAGAGTCTCCCAGGGATTCAATATCCATCAAGGAATAGAGTTTTTTTTTATTTATCATTTGTTTATTAGCTTGCCACATCACGCAGAGAGGCTTTTTCTACACCGTAGCATTTTTCCTGACACGTCAGACCACATAAGATCAATGAGATCACACTTAGTCTGCCCCTCCTATCCACATTGATAGGCTGTGCTCCTGGAAGAAATCGGAGACCCCAATATAGTTGGAAGTCAACGTGTCATTCGGCCCTTCCAGTCCAAGATCTTGTGTCGAATTATATCGGAGAGGCCAGCGCAGTAAACTGTAATTTTCTCCTGCCTTAAATTAATATTACTGGTAAACTTAATTCACGTTGATTTTATGGTATGGTATAAAGTTTATTAATTTTTAAAAAGTACAAAACAATTCCATAACAATATAAAAGGATACAAGAGATTTAAAATGAAAGGCAGCAGAAAAAAGAAAAAATCTGATTATATCTGTCCCTTTTTTCAAACAATTATTTCAATCATATTAATTTTCAAGTAACAGAACAAAATGAATAACTCTTTTTAATCTTTTCTAATTCTAATATAAAAAACACACTAAGCTACTTCATATATATTTTTTTAACAATTCAGCTTTGATCTTTTTCTTAAATGTACACATTGACTTGGCATTTTTCACATCACTATCTAGACCATTCCACAATCCAACTCCTTGGATTGAGGTAGACCTTCCCTTCAGACTAGTTCTGAATTTTGGTTTGACAAATATCTCTATCCCCTTAAGATTATAATAACTTTGTCTTTTAACAAAATTTCTTTGGATATTTAATGGCAATGTGTTATTTTGAGCCCTGTACATAACTGATAAAATACTATAATCTACCAAATCATGGAACTTCATTAACTTCAGTTGATAAAATAATGTGCTTGATGGGTGACTGTAATGCTTTCTGGTGATGATTCTTACAGTTTTCTGTAAAATAAAAATAGGCTTTGTAAATATTTAGATTTCTTGAGATAGTGTGAGTTACTACTTCTGAGGGAGTCCTAGCCAGGAGGCACATGAGCTAGAGGTGGGCCTGGGGTCCGAGATGTGACCTGAGGCCCACAGCTAGCAACAGCTAGCTGCAGCAGCTTGGGAGGCTCACAACAGCTTGGTACCAAAAACCCGTGGTCCTGTCTTTAGAAGTGGTGGCTCGTTTATTATTGTTTACTAGTAAAAGAACAGCAAGTGACCGATTCTGCATGGACTGTGCTAGCCAGATATTAAGATCTCACAAGGTAAACAGAAAACCTATTAAATCGACCTGTCCAATAGGGACAGCAGGCTGCTCTGATTTTGGTATTGTGCACGCCGTTTAGTAAATTGAAAGGCAGCAGAATGTTACAGTATAATATGTGATTTTGTGAATGTAATTATTGGATGTAAAAGTTTATACACATGGCATTTTGTCGCTGGAGCGTGCTGGGGGAGCGGGCCAGAAGCGTTAGCAACATTGCTAACCAGAAGTGGTCCGAAAGTGTTATAAACACACAAAATGCTACTTTTCCCCTAAAAATAAGATTTGTTTGGTTGATTTAAAAGCCCGTACTGTCAGGATCAGGTGGACAGGAACAAACCCAGTAGTGCAGACAGGACTCAACTCGGCAGATTACAAAAATAAGTATTTTAATGATAAGTAAAAAGGTAACAAAACAATAAGCTGACGTGGCAGCAAAACTTACATGACTCAGGAAGCTCAGGGAAAATTCAGAAGACGCAGGAAACATGAAGACCCAACGAATACGACCCGACAAAGGAACAACACAGGACAGGAGGTTTATATACAAGGACAAGACAAGACGTGATTACAACAGCTGCGACGAGACAAAGGTGACACCAATTAAACTGACGAGGAAACACTAGGGAAACACAGACACAAACAGAAACAGCAAATGGTACCATCCTTACAGTCCCCCCCCTCAAGGACGCCTCCAGGCGTCCCCAAAAAA
>NC_056503.1:13235304-13239648 GCF_014905685.2 Nematolebias whitei
TGTGTATATATCTGAAGGAGGAGCTATTTATGGACCAATGAGAAGTCCATTTTAAATCCCTCTTATTGGCCCCTAACAAAAGATGAGAAAAAAAACTTTTTTTGGTTTTGGTGTTTCTTTATGAATGTGAGTATAAATCTATATACAGGACTGACATGCACATAACCAAATGTTTAAGTGAACTACAATAAAGAGGTATTCATAGAATAAAAACATATTTTTCTTTCTATTGTTCAGTTTCCAAAGTCTACAGAATGTTCATATTTTCAATTGGGTTGAGAGGAAAGGTTTTGAGCCTTTACCCAAACCATCACTGTTAGGCTGACCAAATATACATTTTGGCAGCAACTGATTTCCTGAAAGAAACTTATGTCTTGGTAAGATTAAGAAAACACTGACAATTTATTATGTGGATAATAAGTTCTGATTCTTTAGATATTCAGCTGCCCATATGTGTGAGTTGTATGTTGACCCTGGGTGTTTTTGTTGTTCTGTTTTCTTCCTTCACTACAGCTGTTCCTAGATCTAGCCTGTGAGTTTTCATGAAAACCTGTCTTCAGCCTGAATCCTGTACTCAGAACCAATTTCAGCTATCAAAGAATGTCTTCTATTTGGATTAACCAGAACTCATGAACATGTTCATGCTACGCTGTGTTACAGCACTAGTGGCTTTGACTCTGAGCTTCTGACCAGTTATTTCTGTCAGTGTGTGATCAATCACAATTGTGACTGGGAATGCAAAAGTGACCAGGCTTCAGTATCACCAGTCCATTACAACGATAAAAGCAGGGTTTGGATGTAATGTCAAAACGTCATGATGTTAGTGCACTACTATGAGATAGTGAAGCATGGCCCATGAAAGCAATACAGGAAAATAGACTTATCTCAACTGAATATTTCTACCGCATTCTCAACATGTCCCAGAAATACATGGTGACAAACTCCATGGTACTGTCTTGTTTCAACCCTCCTACCATGTATACTCTCCTCAGATAATGCAGACTGTGCTGGCTAGGCCATGTTCATCAAATGACATACACTATGGGGAACTGACCTCTGGATGCAGATCCAGTAGTCGTCCACAGCTCAGGTAAAAAAAAACATCTGCAATGAGGGCATGAAAACTCTTGAAATAGATGTGGTCATTTTTTCCCCTTGTTTTTCCACTGAAGAGGTTCCAAGACTGGTGCTCGAGTTGGTTATTAACTGCTTCTTTAAAAACACAGTTAAGAACCAGTTAAGTTTTCTACAACCAGGGAACCAACTTAGAGTTATGTCGCTACATAACATTAACTGTCTGCTGGTAATATTAAAAGAGCAAACCATCCATCCATTATCTTTACCCGCTTATTCCATTTTGGGTCACGGGGGTCGCTGGTGCCCATGTCCAGCAATCACTGTGTGGGGGCGGGGTACACCTTGGATGGGTTGCGAGTCCATCACAGGGCCACATAGAGACAAACGAGACAAACAACCATCCATCCATCCATTATCTTTACCCGTTTATTCCATTTTGGGTCACGGGGGTCACTGGTGCCCATGTCCAGCAATCACTGTGCGAAGGGCGGGGTACACCCTGGACGGGTCGCAAGTCCATCACAGGGCCGACAAACAACCATTCACTCTCTAACACACACCTAGGGACAATTTAGAGTTACCAATCAGCCTAACATGCATGTTTTTGGTCTGTGGGAGGAAACCGGAGCACCCGGAGAAAACCCACAAATGCACGGAGAGAACATGCAAACTCCACCCAGAAAGGCCCCTGGACCGGGGTTTGAACCAAGGACCTGCTCGCTGAGAGGCAGCAGCTCTACCAGTTGCGCCACCGTGCTGCTCGTGCTTTAAACAATTTTTATTAATTTGGTAAGCTGAAAATGGTGATTGTGAAGGCAATATCATGTGGTATCCTGACCCAATGCCCCGTACTGCTTGATTGCTGATTAAAACAAAAAATAAAAAGCAAGCCCACAATCTCCAGGCCCCCTCCCATTCCTGACATAAATGGTTTGGTCCAGCAAAGAGATGGTGTTGAGTTGGCATTGATTTTTAGAAGCAGAGTTGAGAGAGTGGTGGAAACAGAAAGAGCTGGTGCTAAGTGAGTACTGGTTCCGGCTCTATAAGTAATTTGGTGAAATAAAACCTTGTGCAAGCATGTTCCTTGCCTTCCAGCCCATGTGCAATAGAGAGGCTGATGGTCAGCTGTCAGTTTTTTTGTGTGCTGATTCATTGATCTCAAAACTTTCTGAACTGTAGCAGGTGAGGTGAACAACATAAACTCCTATGGCAAAGCCTCCAGGTAGATAGTGAGACACCATCATGAGCCTGAAAAGCTGAGGTTAACCTCAAGTGACCTTCTCAGGTCTCAAAGTAAAGGTCTCTGATTCAACACAAACTGAAATGATTTTAGACTTCAATTCTGTGGGGAAATATAAATGGAAAAATATCATGAATCACATGGTGTTTGTCCAGAAGTATAAATTACACATAAAACAATAGGAAATTGAAAAAGCAAAAGTGATTTTGCTTTGGGAATACTTGATATTTAGACATGTGAAAGTATAACAGTTGTGAACATAAGTGCCTGCGCCAGAAAAATAGTGCATTTTCTTTAAATACTCTTTCACCATCATGTTCACTTTTGGGCTGCTGTGGCTCAGGGGACCTGTTGTCTGCTAATAATAAGGTTGGTGGTATGATCCCCGGGCAGCACGGTGGCGCAACTGGTAGAGCTGCTGCCTCTCAGTGAAAAGGTCCCTGGTTCAAACCCCGGTTCAGGGGCCTTCTGGGTGGAGTTTGCATGTTCTCTCCGTGCATGCGTGGGTTTTCTCCGGGTACTCCGGTTTCCTCCCGCAGACTAAAAACATGCATGTTAGGCTGATTGGTAACTCTAAATTGTCCCTAGGTGTGAGTGAGAGTGAATGGTTGTTTGTCTCGTTTGTCTCTATGTGGCCCTGTGATGGACTTGCGACCCATCCAGGGTGTACCCCGCCCCTCGCACAGTGATTGCTGGACATGGGCACCAGCGACCCCCGTGACCCAAAATGGAACAAATGGGTAAAGAAAATGGATGGATGGATGGTTTGATCCCCAACTTCCCCCACCATATGTGGAAGTATCAGTGGGCAAGAAACTGAAGCCCAGGTTGCCCCCAATTCTGCAAAGTGGTATGTGAGTGTGTCAATAGGTGAAAGGTTACTTGTAAAAGCACTTTGAGTGGTCAGAAAGACAGAAAAAAGAGCTATATAAATGTAATCCTTTTACTGTATGTTTTTCAAAGACTCAAATATACTTGGTAGAGAGAAGTGTTTCTGGAACATATTTTCTCGTTACTTTTATCCCCCAAACTAGCTGTCATTCTGTTAGTTACATCAACTGAGGTAATGTGGGATTCTATCAGTAGTTTATATGTTTAGTCTTGTCCTCTAACTGGTTAAGTACTTCCAAATCTGAGGTCATGGTCCTCAGCTGGAAATAGGTGGACTGGCTTCTCTGGGTTGGGAGTGGGACGCTACCTCAAGCAGAGGAATTTAAGTATCTCGGGATGAGGGAAGAATGGAGTCTGAGATTGATAGATGGATCAGTGCAGCTTCAGCTGTATTGCACACTGTGAAAGACCATTTGTGGTGAAGATGGAGCTTATCTGCAAAGCAAAGCTCTCTGTTTACCAATTGCTCTATGTTCCTACCCTCACCTGTGGGCGCAAACTCTGGGTAGTGACCAAAAGAATGCAATCGCGGACACAAATGGTTGAAATGAGTTTTCTCCACAGGGTTGCTGGTCTTTCCCTTAAAGATAGGATGAAAAATTAAATTTTCTGAAAGAGACTGAATACTGTATATACAGAGAAACCAGTTCATGCGGTTTGAGCATCTGATGTTGGTATTAGTAAGTGGAGATAAATGAAGAACCCATCCAGAGCCACCGTGCACAGGCGTGTGCAGGAAATGGGCTACAGGTGCTGCATTCCCCAGGTCAAGCCACTTTTGAACCAGAAACAGCGGCAGAAGCACCTGACCTGGGCTACAGAGAAGCAGCACTGGAAAGCAAATTTTGCACGTCATTCGGAAATCAAGTTGCCAGAGTCTGGAGGAAGACTGGGGAGAAGGAAATGCCAAAATGCCAGAAGTCCAGAGTGAAGCACCCACAGTCAGTGATGGTCTGGGGTGCCATGTCAGCTGCTGGTGTTGGTCCACTGTGTTTTATCAAGGGCAGGGTCAATGCAGCTAGCTAACAGGAGATTTTGGAGCACTTCATGCTTCCATCTGCTGCAAAGCTTTATGGAGATGAAGATTTTATTTTTCAGCACGACCTGGCACCTGCTCACAGTGCCAAAACCACTGG
>NC_056503.1:13239748-13243829 GCF_014905685.2 Nematolebias whitei
TATATATATATATATATATATATATATATATATATACTGTATATATATATATGTATGTATACTGTATAAATAATAAAAGAAACTACTACTTACTACTTGTACTAATGTTCCTACTTCACGGTTTTTCACTTATTGGGGGCTTGAGGGTACAGATCCCCTGCAATAAATGAGGGATTACTGTACTAGTTAATTTGTCAAGTATTTGGATTTTGCTTACTGTATATCATTGCCATTATATATTTCACAGTACTCGTTTACAGTTTTGCGAAATCCACCAATATTATGTTACTAATCAGAACTTCTGTTGTCATTCAGGTATCGCCTCTGCAAAAGTTAAAATCCTTGGATTTCCTATTTTTTTTTAATGAAATCATTCTGTTAGTTCCTGCTAGTGATGAAAATTGACTTGTTTATTTATTTTTATGTTTGTTTTTGCAATGTTCTTGTTCGCTTTGATCTTCTCGCCAAAAAACATCAATTGCTCTTTCAGCTCTGAAATTGCTCTTCACTTGTGAGGCATGTTTTAGAAGTTTTGGTGAGTTCATGTAAATCTAGCTTGTCAGTCTTTGCTTTTTTTAAGTGCTTATCTGTACATTTTGTCATTAGTTTTTGAGTTTCATCCTTGTATACTGGCCTCCTTTTTATTTTCATTTGGGTCCTTTAATAAACCCTTACTACCTAATATAACAAAATAAAAAAAAACGATGTATGGTATTCTAAGATTTTAGGTATATTTTGAAGATTACACCAAATTTATAGCTTGTAGGAAATATATTAAATGTCGGATTTTTTTAAAATTTATAACTCTGAAAATAAAGGAAAATCAGCTGTTCCAAAAACAAAATCTCCACTAAGCCTGGGGATATGAGATCCCTTGTATAATATAGACCTAAGATAACCATAGGGGAATGGAAAGGCTCGCTCAGATTGTGCGCAGTATTTTGTTACCAAGCACAAAATGCCACCATGAGGTCAGATAAGAGCAACTGATACGACCTGGTTCAGCCAGGGAAAGAAGAAGTAACGTCAATTGGGGTTCATCCAAAGTTTTTACCAAGGACATCTTGTGTCCCATGCAAGAGCCACAATCCTAGGTCAACAATCCCAATGTTACAACCCCTTTTTTCCTGGCTGAGCAAAGTCATAACAGTACCAGAGAATGTTACTGTACCAGAGAATGCTGCATACATTGTTTTGTTCCATGAACAAAAACTACATCTGCAGCAGTCCAATGTTATTAGTCACAAAGCTTAGACTACACATGTTAAGGATTTCAGTCTGTGTGTTGTAGATATCTGTGCATTTTTCTTTTGAGCTCAGGCCACTCCTAATGGCCTCGTGTTCAACCACACCCACACACAAACGGCATGCAGTTTAAGTAGATTAGTGAGGAGTATAATGAGCTCTTAACAGCGCAAGTCCTTATACTCATCCCAATGCAAATTGCATGCAATACATGCATATTCTGCCAACACCTTTTGCTAACATCTGCTACCTACTGTTGTTGATACACACAATTCCTTATCTGGGATTTGAACTGACTGGAGTTTAGACCCATCTATGCTGAATCTCTAAAATGCTTCTCATTCTGATGACTTCATAGTTTACACAAATTGTGAACATGCAATTGTATTAATGAATTGTATGAATGTCCAGTACTCTTTGACTCACTACATATATTAACCATTTCAATAGTGTGTACCTTTGCACAGACTCAAAACTATCCTGAACACACTGCTTCTGCTCTAAGCACCACAGAAACCTTTTTTTAATGTGCTCTAAAATACTACAGAGAACGAAGAACTACAGGTAGTTGTACATTTAAATATTTTTGGTTGAACTATAAATGACAGCTCGTATAGACCGGATAAACCTGTTTAAAGTAAGCCCTCATTTCCCACTCCGAACAGTCTGACTGTAGGGAAATTTATTGTGTGAATATATATTTGCATCATGAATAGATGAGATACAGTGAAAATATATTACTGGTAAATATTAGAGCACCTGCACTTGACAAACAGTGAATGGTGATATTGTGCCAATTCTTGCATAACAGAGAGCTCAGGTACTAATGTTTTATGAAAATAAAAGTAAAAATCTTTTTGTACATGAAGCGCAAAAAATGTTTGAGGGGTTTGTTAAACATCACAAAAGTAGGACCCCCATGAAGACATCAGCAACCGCTTCATCCATGTTTTGTCCGTGCAACTCTCCAGTGAGCATTTGCTGCCTAGCACCCGCTCTGCTCAGGGGGATTAGGCACACAAAGACATGCGCACACAAACACACTACACCAAACAAATACTCTCTGCGTTGAGCGTCCATGAGCAACAAACACAGAGGAGAGCAGGAACTGGTTTTAAGAAGTACCAATATTTCCAAAGAGGCAGGTTGTTGCTTAACTTCTTAACAAAAGGCGATCTGATCAACCCTCATGAGTGTGGTGAGTGCCTCTGGCCATCTCTTCATACTCACTGTTGCTGTTTGATGCATTTTCTTTGTGAATACAACAATGGTCTGAATGAGGTGGGTTATGATTTGTGGGCATGCATCTATATAACTTTTAATTAAGGCCCTTGAGAACAATACTGCAATCACTTGTTGCTGGTAGCTTGTTCAGGCTAATACAAATATATTCAGCATATTAACATTTAGGTAGCACAGCTTTTCCCCCTCAGGTCACAATACACCATATTTTGATGTTGCGCATGATTTGGTTAATGTGCAGTTCATCTTAATACATGTCACAACAAACTTCAGGTGGTTTATTAATTCATTCCAGTTTAGATAATTAATGACTGTAATATGTTTTCCAGGGATTATTGGTTTTCAAAGTTGAGCTGATGCTGCTTGTGATGTAAAACCAGTGAGATTATTGGATATTTGGTGACTGTGTGTGAAACATCCAGTGATGTATACTTGGTTTATTTATTTGATTGTTTATCTATGCCATTTTTATGCTCTAATTGAGTAGACTGCATAGGAAATGTAAAATCAAGGCATAAGAATCTTTTTAATTGATGAATATTGTTCTCAAACTCTTGACAGTGCAGCTGAATTAGATTCTGGTTGCCTGTCATGGTTGTTTGGACCAAAAATCACTTTAAACAGTGAATATAAAGGATAGAAAGATCCAGTTTGATAATGATATTGGTAAAAAGAGCATCAGCAGTTACGGATGCTGATAACTTTTTTACTTTGGACATTGATAAACGTTGACATTGTCAATCTCATGACACAAATACTAGTACAAAAAAAGAAAGAAACTTGACACGTTGGAAATAAAATAATACAGGAAATGATGGCGAGTCTAGCTCACAAATGCACATCCAGGAGAGCAGTTTGTATAAATATTGCTCTTTAGAAAAAATTTCCATATAAAGCCAGAAGAGGAGTTAATAACCAGGAACGAGTAACACATGGTGATTTTTTACAATACATGTATATTTTTTTTAAATTCTAAGTTTTGACTTTCTGTTTGTAAACCAGGAAGCTGGTCCTCTGAGGGACCTGTACTCTTTTTCTTTTCTGCCACAGTTAAACACAGATCAACAAACATGGGACTTTTGTGGAACATAAAATAAAGCAAAACCCAAGTCATACTTCTTGAACAGCTAAGAGCAATAAGAGCTCAGGTACTTTTCAAATGCTACTTTCAGAAGACACATTTTGTTTTCACTTTTTATTCTTTTGGAAGTATTTAAAAATATAAAAAACTCCATCTGTTGTTAAAATACAGCAACAAAAACTCAGTAAAGAGTTTTCAACAAGTGTAAAACACACAACCTGAAGCTGTTAGGCAAATTAAAATGCAATGTTCTCAGACCAGAACATTGCTGGTTTATTCTTCAATGTTCAGTTGAGTAAACTCAGTCACTCAATTCTTTTGATGCATACAGGTGTGCACTTTACATTGCAGCTACCATTGGTTTAAGTGTTTGCATGGATGAAAGAGAAACTTTCATTACACTTTTTTTTTTTTGGTGATGATGTGGCTGGGGAGAGGGAAGTCTGGGCCTCCCTACTGCTACCCCCGTGACCCGACCCCGGATAAGTGGAATATATATATATATATATATAT
>NC_056503.1:13243929-13249933 GCF_014905685.2 Nematolebias whitei
ATATGTGTGTGTGTGTGTGTGTGTGTGTGTGTGTGCTTTCTATGGCCCACAGTTCTACATGTGTTGTATGTTGTATGAATGTTTCCCTGCTTCAACACCTGTTTAAATTATTAGTACATTAAATGGCTTCTGTAAAACTTTGTAACAAGCTTTTGATTTCATTGACGTATTTCAGATGTAAAATATAATGAGATACTGCAGGGTTATTTGGGTCAGCAACTTCAAAAGCTATACAGGTTTGTCAAGGAGAGAAAACTGAGCCCGAAGTTTAAATTGCTGATCTACCAGCCAGCACAACTTATACGAGGTACAGGTCGTATTCAAAGAGGAGACAGAGTGAGGAGTTAATAATAGATCTTTCATCTTGTCAGAAGAAGCCATCTGAGGTGAACATCCTGGAATTAAGTATTTTAGATATCTTTCTATGATTCTATGAGATATTTTGGACATCTCTCACCCAGAGAAGGCCTCGGGGCAGAACTTGGACATGCTCTAGAATCTTGGAGATATCCTGAGTGAACGCAAAACAGCTGAAATCAAGTAAGTCTCTGGATTTCTGCTCAAATAGGATCCAAATAAAAGATTCAGACAATAGATAAATTAGGCAGGGGCATTAAAACACTGCTGCATGCTGTTGCCACATAAAGTTATAACACAGCATGTCTTTGTTATATACAGGAAGTCAGTTCGATGTATGAATTAAACAGAGTGGACAGAGTGTTTCTTGAGTGATGGTTGCTGTTAATATTCAACACAAAGAGGAATTAAGCCTGAGCTAAATGGATTAGTGAAAGGCGGTTTAGCTGCCTTCCTTGGCCTCAGAAGGCAAAGTGCTGATACAGTCTTTTATGCATGGGGATTCACTGCAAAAGCAGCACATCATTTTTTAAATGAAAGCAACATAATGATCTTTTGCAGGTCATTTTTCAAAGAATCTAGTCTGTTTCATCTCAAATAAAAAAATGTAAATGGAGATAGAAAACAGTCTACATAGAAATTACTGCAGGATGAGTAGTATGTAAATATATTAACCATTTGGACTTTCTTGAAAACTCAATGTGTAGGGAAAATATTTTAACAATAGAAGAAAGGAAAGATTACATTTTAAACAAGAACAGCAACATAATTGTTCTTTGGCCGTATGATGACCAAAAGGCATCAGAGACCCCGAAAACATTTAAAATAAAGAAATAAATACATCAGAGTTAAAAAGGATTAGCTTGTTCACTTCAAGGTTGCCCTTAATGTTGTTGTGATCAAATTCCAACCAACGATTGTCTAATTTACACTCTCACTGCCACTTTTAAGAACTTCAGTGAGCACACATGCACAGAAGCATCATGGCATTTAAAACTGGACACCACAGAGGGAAATAAAAGTCAAGACAAGTTTAAAAATGTTTATACACAAGCTTTACTCCATCCATCCATCCATCCATCATCTTACGCTTGTTCCTAAGCCAGGTCACGGGGGCAGCAGCTTGAGCAGGGAGGCCCAGACATCTCTTTCCACACCCACCTCTTCCAGCTCATGCTGGAGAGACATAGTCTCTCCAGCATGTCCTGGGTTTTCCCCGGGATCTCCTCCCAGTTGAACATGTCTGAATCACCTCCCTAGGGAGGCGCCCAGGAAGCATCCTTACCAGATGTCCGAACCACCTCAACTGGCTCCTCTTGATGTGGAGGAGCAGAGGTTCTACTCTGAGTCTCTCCCTGATAACTATCTCTAAGGGAGAGTCCAGCTACCCTGTGTAGGAAACTCATTTCAACCTCTTGTATCTGTGAGCTTGTTCTTTCAGTCACCACCCAGAGTTTGTGATCATCGGTGAAGGTAGGAACGTAGACAGATGCGTAAACAAAGAGCTTCCCCTTACAGCTCAGATCCTTCTTCACCACAACAGACTGGCACAGAGTCCAGGGAGTACTGCAAACGTTGCACCAATCCTTCTGTCAATCTCACACTCCATTCTTTCCTCACTCGTGAACAAAACCAGGGATACTTGAACTACTTGAGGCAGAACCTCATCCTCAACACAAAGAGAGCAAGCCACCCTTTTCCAACTGAGCAGCATGGTCTCAGATTTGTAGGTGCTGATCCTGATCCCAGCTGCTTCACACACAGCTGCGAACCGCTTCAGTGAGATGAAGATCATGGCATGATGATGCCAACAGGACCACATCATCTGCAAAGAGCAGAGATGTGATCCTGAGGTCATCAATACGGACTCCCTCCGTCCACTGACTGCACCAAGAAATTCTGTCCAAAAAGTTATGAACAGAGTTGATGAACAGCTCACTTTACTTTTATTCACTATATTTTATGCAGAACTATTGTTTCCACAACATGACAAGATTTACACTAATTATGTAAAATCTACTTCCCTTTTATTCCCCAA
Source organism: Nematolebias whitei (assembly GCF_014905685.2). NCBI lineage: Eukaryota > Metazoa > Chordata > Actinopteri > Cyprinodontiformes > Rivulidae > Nematolebias > Nematolebias whitei. The sequence continues at coordinate 13,246,325 of NC_056503.1, forward strand.
AACAGAAAAAAAAAAAAAAAGATTAATTGAGCTGTTTCAGTGGATTTTTTTTACTTCTGTTGCTTCCTTTCTGTTTTCATGAGCGTGGGCTTTCAAACACTTTTATCTTATTTATTCATTTTATCATAGCTTCTTGACCCTGCAGCTGTTGAGAGGGTTGATGCAACTGTGACTGAAGCATCACTGTCCCTGCTGCTGCTATGAAAGTCTGTTATTTTATCAAACACTAAAGAAATTATCAACTAATTCAACCTTCTTAAAGGCAAAATTTCCATTTTGATTTGTTAAAAACAGACAAATTAAAGGCATTTAAAGTGCGAAACTGCATGTTGTGTATGCTTCATACTTAGACTTAGACTTATTAGACTTATGCTTCATTGCTTCACAGTCAATGTTCCAACTAACAAATCTGTTCATCTTTGTTTTTTTTGCTGCTGATTTTATTCATGAATCAGGAAAAACTACCACACAGTGCGCACATTCAGATGAAATTTAACAAAACCAAAATGGGTACATATTTAGTTTGCAATGGGAATCTTAAAATGGTAACATTTGAGATTTCTGCTTGAAAAAGTTAACTTAATAAAAAAAATAAAGTAGTTCCTCGTTTATTGAGGGGGATCCGTCTGACAAAGTAGGAATAGTAGTACAAGTAGTAAGTAGTAATTTATTTTAGTATATATATATATATATATATATATATATATATATATATATATATATTTAAAGGTGCTTTAAACATTTCCCACACTCTTGCAATATTCTAATCAATGTTTCTAAACTCTAAACGCTCTAAAAGAGCACAGAATGTCATGATTTCAGACCTATACCTTGGCTGCTCTTTGCCACCTACAAGCGCTATTGGCCACACCCACTACTCTGCTCTACATCGAGATCAGCTGATCAGCTGCAGGAGGAAGCTTATCCTGCAGTGTGTGCTGCACAAAGGTGCAGCAGGTGCTAAATAATTTACAATAATTCATTTTAAATGAAAATTCCATTCCGATCATGCGGCTCATCCATCAATCAGCCAGTTGTGTGTCGTGTCCATCCTTATTTTGAAAAACCGCAATATAGCGAGTCTACCAAAAATGAACTACAAAATAGCGAGGGACTACTGTACACGCATAGAACTGTGGTAGCCCAGTGGTCAATGCCATTGTCTCATAATCCCAAGGCTGCTGGTTGGAGCTCAGGTTTGTGTCATCAAGGGCATCTAGTGTAAAAGAATTGCAAAATATTCTGTGTGAGTTCACTTGATAGAGCAACCCCTACTTTTAGAAGCATAAAGAAAGAATAAAAAAATACCCAGTATGTGTTGGGAATGTCTCCCAGCTACTACCACACCATTCATGCATTCAACCTTTATTTATACAGGTTAGTGTCATTGAGCCACAAGGACTCATTTACAAGGGAGACCTGTTTAAACAAAGAACACAGATGAGGTACACACAACAATAGACATTCATATAAAAATAATATAAAATGACAAGTAAATAGGAGAAATTATATAAGAACAAAACAAAAACAGCTATGTTATAAAGCAATGTAAAATACTAAAAACAGGAACATGCCTGAATAGGTTTTTCCCATGAAATTATCAGATGTTTAAAGTCCCTTAGAGTGGTCAAAGTCAACAACTTCAGATCTTTTTGCAAGGAGTTCTAGATTACAGAAGTAAAGAGAAGGCCGTTTTGCCAAGTTTGCTCCGCACTGAGGGAACACTGCAGGTAATTATGTCCTGAGAGTGCACGCTGTAGCTGCACTGATGAAGTGACATGTAGGAGGAGATGTATGAAGGCAGCAGACCAAGAAGTGATTTAGAGATGAAAATGTACCAGTGAGAGAGTCTGTGTCAAGTTAATGATTACCAGTTGACCAGTGCATACAGAATAGAGCGATGAGTACAGTAGTTACAGCCAGTTATGAATCTTAGTGCACCATGATAGACAGCATCCAACATCTGCAGAGTGTTTGTAGGAGCGTTCATGTAAATAATGTCACCATAATCAATGGAGGGAAGGAAAGTCGCAGTTACAAGGTGTTTCCTAGCATTCAGGGTTAGACAGGATCTGTTTCTAAAAAAAAGAAACCCAGTTTTATTTTCAGTTTTTTTTTACCAAGTTTTCAACATGAGGCTTAAAAGAGAAATGTGAATTAACCACAACACCCAAGTATTTATAATAATCGAAAAACTCAATAGGGACACCATTCAAAGATAAAATAGAAGAAAGGACTGCTTGTACCAACTCCATGTTTCAAAATTTCAATTCAATTCAGTTTATTTATATAACGCCAAGTCACAACAGAAGATGTCTCAGGGCAATGAACATTAATATGCATGTATATAAATAAGTTAGAAACATTCATATAAAAATAATAATTTAACATTATTTATCTGAGGAGCAGACTGTTGTTGCGTTTTGGGGGCTGACTGCGGGTCGTCAGTCACTGCAGCTAGCTACGGCTAGCCGTGGGCCTCAGGCTTCCTCTCTGACCCTGGACCCTCAGCCAGCCCCCACTGCTTCCTCTGGTTCTATCTCTCTCAGAAGTGGCAACTCCATCCATCCATCCATTTTCTTCCGCTTATCCGGGGTCGGGTCGCGGGGGTAGCAGCCTAAGTAGGGAGGCCCAGACTTCCCTCTCCCCAGCCACTTGGGCCAGCTCTTCCGGGGGAATCCCAAGGCGTTCCCAGGCCAGCCGAGAAACGTAGTCCCTCCAGCGTGTCCTGGGTCTTCCCCTGGGCCTCCTTCCGGTGGGACGTGTCCGGAACACCTCACCAGGGAGGCGTCCAGAAGGCATCCTAAACAGATGCCCAAGCCACCTCAACTGGCTCCTCTCGATGTGGAGAAGCAGCGGCTCTACTCCGAGTCCCTCCCGGATGATCGAGCTTCTCACCCTGTCTCTAAGGGAGAGCCCAGACACCCTGCGGAGAAAACTCATTTCGGCCGCTTGTATCCGAGATCTCATTCTTTCGGTCACAACCCAAAGCTCGTGACCATAGATGAGGGTGGGAACGTAGATCGATCGGTAAATTGAGAGCTTCGCCTTTTGACTCAGCTCTCTCTTCACCACGACAGACCTGTACAGCGCCCGCTTCACTGCAGACGCTGCACCTATCCGCCTATCGATCTCACGCTCCATTTTTCCCTCATTTGTGAACAAGACCCCAAGATACTTGAACTCCTCCACTTGGGGTAGGACCTCCTCCCTGACCCAGAGAGGGCACTCTACCCTTTTCCGGCTCAAGACCATGGCCTCGGATTTGGAGGAACTGATCTTCATCCCGGCCGCATCGCACTCGGCTGCGAACCGCTCCAGCGAAAGCTGTAGATCACGATCTGATGAAGCCAATAAGACCACATCATCTGCAAAAAGCAGAGACGCAATTCTGAGGCCACCAAAACGGATCCCCTCAACACCTTGGCTGCGCCTAGAAATTCTGTCCATAAAAGTTATGAACAGAATCGGTGACAAAGGGCAACCTTGGCGGAGTCCAACTCTCACCGGGAACAAGCCCGACTTACTGCCGGCGATGCGGACCAGGCTCTGACACCGGTCATACAGGGACCTAACAGCCCGTATCAAAGGGCCTGGTACCCCATACTC
>NC_056503.1:13249943-13254696 GCF_014905685.2 Nematolebias whitei
CCCCGACAGGCACCGACAACCTTGCGGCCGCAGCTCTGGTAAGCCGCCTCGACAATAGAGGCACGAAACATGGTCCACTCGGACTCAATGTCCCCCACCTCCCTTGGAACATGTTCAAAGTTCTCCCGGAGGTGGGAGTTGAAACTCCGTCTCACAGGAGACTCTGCCAGACGTTCCCAGCAAACCCTCACAATACGTTTGGGCCTACCAGGTCTGACCGGCATCCTCCCCCAAAGTGGCAACTCATACTATCAATAAATCAAGGAAATGTCAATTAAGTTTTATCAATTACATTAAAAAAATTCAGGAAAGGTTACAGTTTTACATCGCTGGACTCTCCGAACTGTGACGCGTTCACAGACCCGGAAGAGCCTTGATGTCTCGAGTCATTACTCATTTATAGGGCCCTAAGACTCCGCCTTCACAGAAGAGGAGCTCAACCTGTCAAGTGTATGAGTGGGTGTGACTAAGTGTGATCTCAGTGGATCTTATGTGGACTGACATGTTAGGAAATACGAGACGGTGCTTCAAAGGCCTTTCTACGTGATGTGGCAAGCAGATCATACTCTATTCCATGACAGATATTGAATCCCAGGGAGACTCTCTTTAGAGCTGCTGGCCCAGTTTAACCCAGTCAGAACCGGGTCATAATTTCATTATAATCCCGGCTCTGAGCAGATCAAAACCATAGGCCCAGTCCAAAAATATCGTAACACTGCTTTGAGTTTAACTTCATCACAGAACCCTCAGCTTGATCAAGCATGAAGGTGACAGTGGAAAGAAAAAACCCTCATGAGTCAGAGTCAGAGTCCGATTCTTTATTGTCATTCGCACCTCATGTGGTGCATGTGGTGGAGCAAAATTATGTACACAGGGGCCCAGTTACATCCAACAATAAAATGTATAAGAAAAACAGTAATAACATCTAAGATATGAACTAAGAAAAACATCAACTAAATATACACTAAGCACTCATATCATAAAAAACATTGAACATCAGCACAAACATGAACATGAGTCTGTGAGCAGATGTGCACGCATGAACACATCAACATTGAAACAGATCAGCAGCAACATGAAAGAGATCAGCAGCAACATGATGTGGTTTTTCACAGTGATTATTCTAGTTAGAGATTCATGAGTCTAACAGCCTCAGGGTAGAAGCTGTTCCTCAGTCTAGTGGTTCTACACTTAATGCTCCTTAACCTCCTTCCTGAGGGGAGTGGGGCAAAAAGTGTTTGTACTGGGTGAGTGGGGTCCTTCATGATGCAGGTGGCCTCCTTCCTGCATCTGGAGGTGTAGATGTCTGTGATGGTGGGGAGGCTGATTCCAACAGACTTCTGTGCAGCCTTCACCACTCTCTGCAAAGCTTTTCTTTCTGCAGCTGTGCAGCCTCCATGCCACACATTGATGCTCGAGCACAGGATGCTCTCCACTGCACACCTGTAGAAGGAGGTGAGGACTGAGCTTCCCAGACCAGCTCGCCTCAGCCGTCTGAGGAAGTAGAGTCTCTGATGAGCTTTCTTGATCAGGCTGGTGGTGTTGTTGCTCCAGCTGAGGTTGTCATTCATGTGTACACCCAAGTACTTGTAGATGGAGACCACTTACACCGCAGATCCTCTTACGTTCAGGGGGGTGTAGGTGTTTTTGTTCCTTCTGAAGTCCACAATCATCTCCTTTGTCTTCTTCACATTGATGTGAAGGTTATTCTCTTTGCACCAGCTCTCCAGGTGTTCCACCTCTTGCCTGTAGCTGGACTCATCATTGTTTGTGATGCATCCCACCACCGCTGTATCATCTGCAAACTTTACAATGTGACAGCCTGGATGGGTAGCTGCACAATCATATGTGAGCAGAGTAAACAGGAGGGGGCTCATGAGGAAGAAACTTTTAGCAGAATCAGGCTCAGGACAAGTGGACATCTGCTTCAACCAGCTGGATTTGAGAGGAATAGGAAGGAGGAACAGATACATAATGGCAGGTCAAGAATCACATGTTAAGATAGAAATAGTATCAAATAAAAACTCTTCAATTTTAGCATAGTTAGGTCAGTTTGTCCTCTAGTAGTCTAAGCTTAAGACAGAATAACAAGCTAACTTTAATTATAGGATTTAACAAAAAGGAAAGTCTTAATCCCAGTCTTAAAATTGGACAATGTGTCAGACCTATGGACAGAAACTGGAAGTTGGCTCCACAAGAGAGGAAGTAGCCTGATAAATGAAAGATCTTCCTCACATTCTGCTTTTGGAAACTATAGGGACTGCAAGTAAGCCTACAGTCTGAGAACGAAGTGCTCTGTTAGGAAAATATGGAACAAGATATTGAATATAAGATGGAACTAGGTTGTTGAGAGCTTTGTAGAAGTAAGATTTTGAAGTCAGTTCTGGATTTGACAGGGAGCCAATGGAGAGAAACTAAAACTGGAGAGATATGGTCTCTCCTACTAATTCCACTTAAGACACTGACAGCAGCATTTTGGATTAACTGAAGACAAAAAAATATTTGGACACCCAGATAACAAACCATTGCAATAGTAATTCAAAACGTTCAAGCCAAAAACGACTGGACTTTATTTGTAACAAAAAACATTTCGCTTCTCATCCGATTGCAATAGTCCAGTCTAGACGTGACAAATGCATGAACCAGTTTTTCTGCATCATTTTAAGATGATGAAGAAGGCGGTTATAGTACTGTTTTGAATGTGGGAGATAAAATACATGTCCTGAACAAAAATAAAACCAAGATTTTTAACATTAGAGCTGGAGGACAGATTAATGCCATCCAAGGAGGGAGAAAGACTGAAAATTTTATTCCTAAGATGTTCAGGTCCAAAAATGAAAACTTCAGTCTTGTCTGTGTTCGAAAGCAGAAAATTTAGGGTCATCCAGGTTTTTGTATCTAAGACATGCTTCTAGTCTAAGTAGCTGATGGGATTTATTGGGTTTTATGGACAAATATAACTGTGTATCATCAGCATAACGATAAAAATGTATCCCGTGCTGTTTAATAACATTATATAATGGAAGCATATATAAAGTAAAGAGTATTGGTCCAAGCACTGAACCCTGAGGAATTCCATGACTAACTTTGGTGTATGATGAAGATTTATTATTTACATTTAGAAAATTTGACTCTATTAAATAGATATGATTTAAACCAATTCAGCGCCATTCCTGTAAATCCAATATCATATTCAGTCTCTGTAGAGACTGAATATGATATTGGACTGTATCATATACTGTATCATAATGATAATACTGTATCATTAATAACTTTCACCAGTGCAGATTCAGTCCTATGGTGAGCTCTAAAACCTGACTGAAACTCTTCAAACAGATTATTTCTTTGTATATCGCCACATAACTGACCAGCAACTATTTTCTATAGATTTTTTAGATGAAATTTAGATTAGATATAGGTCTATAATTGGCTAGGATTCCTGAGTCAAGGTTATGTTTCTTAAGTAAAGGTTTAATTACTTCAATCTTAAAGCTTTGTGGTATGTAACCATTTATTAGAGACAAATTACCGGTAAGCAGACCCAAGACATGGTACTTAATTAAGCAAAATACGTCTTTAAATAGCCTGGTTGGGGTCTAACAGACAAGTGGATGGTTTGGATGAAGCTATTATTTTTGAAAATTCAGAGAGCTCAACAGGACAAAAACATTTCAAGCATAAATCATGTTCTAGTGACATTTTTAAAGTTGTCTCATCTGACATAGAACCAGAGACAATACTAGGAATGTTGGTTTGAATATTTTATTTATGAAAAATCTTATTAAGTCATCACTGCTTGTAGTTGTAGGGAACAGAGAAAGGATTTTTCATTAGACTAGCTATGGTACTGAAAAGGAATCTGGGGTTATTTTTATTCTCATCAATTAAAGATGAATAATATAAAGTTCTAACTTTACAGAGCGCTCTTTTGTACGTAAGCAGGCTATCTCTCCAGGGTAAGTAAGATTTCTCAACGTTAGTGGAGCACCATTTTCTCTCTAGCTTTCTAGATGACTGTGCTACAGTACGTAATTCAGAATTGAGCCATGGAGCTAATCTCCTCTGAGTGATTACTTTCTTTTTCAGCGGAGCAGAATTATCGAGTGAAGTTTGCAAAGTAATTGTAAAATTATCAACTAAATGATCTAAGTTACTGCTCTCTGATGTATTACTCTGCAAGACAGAGGAAAACTTTTGAAGAAAATCTTTAAATTTACTCTCGGTGACTGTGTAGTCATTTAATATAACTCAAAGGTAATTAAAAACGGTCAGACAGAATAGGATTTGAGGATGTATTACTCCGTTATTAGTCTCTATGCCATAGGTCAGAACTAGGTAAAGAGTGTGATGATGAGAGTGAGTAGATGTTCGAATGTTTTGGGTAAAACCAATTGACTCTATTACATTTTTAAAGGCTATGCTTGAGCTACCACTTTCAACATCTACATGAATAATGATATCACCATTGTCCATTGTTGTCATCTTTCTTTGTTGAAATCAGGTCTCTTGTAAATGAGTCCTCGAAGCTCAATGGGATTTACCTGTAGAAATAAAGGTTGAATGAATCTATCTATCTATCTATCTATCTATCTATCTATCTATCTATCTATCTATCTATCTATCTATCTATCTATCTATCTATCTATCTATCTATCTATCTATCTATCTATCTATCTATCTATCTATCTATCTATCTATCTATCTATCTATCTATCTATCTATCTATCTATCCATCCATCCATCCATCCACCCA
>NC_056503.1:13254796-13262419 GCF_014905685.2 Nematolebias whitei
TTTCTTAGAACACCGACTCGTCCGAGCCGTTATCTAGAACCGAACTGGATCAGTACCAGAACCACACAGCTGATAACAGTTTCAAACAGGGCAAGTCACCTTCCCACAGCTGAAAACATATCACTGTATTTTCTCTGAACACCACAGCTGAAAAACATTGCTTTTTACAGTCGAACAGAAATCTGCACTTTTTATGCCAACATGCAGTTCAAGTATTACACAAATAACAAAGTCCATTCCATGAGACGTACGGTGCCACCAGTATGTAGTGAGAGAGCCGAGAGATGGATTTAGCTCAGGGGTGCTCTCTTACATTTTATAATATCTGGACTAGTTCAAGTACATGATATTATACTTAATTTAAACGGATTCTTTCATTTTTCTGGACTAAGTGATATTGTGCTTAGAAGTACTGTGTCGGAGATGGTCTAATCAGTGACATGAGACGTTAATTTTCTTTGACCCATCAAAATGAATGTGGTCATTTATTAACAGAATCAAAATTTAACATCAAAACATTGTACACTTGATTATTCTGATTGATTACAATAACACAGCTTAATTAATGAGCTTTACAATGAGAAATCATACGGCCATGATTTCTCACTTGCAGCTAAAAACAACAGACATATCCTTAGATCTTAAATTAATGTCTGCAGGCTTAGCTTATCTTTTTACTGGCGAGATAGAAGAGATGGAGTAAAGTTTAAGAAGGGAAAGTGGATACTTAGGGTTAACTAAGATAATAAAGAAAAGATGGGGAGTTATCTTGTTTGAAACCAGATAGCACGTTTCCCAGTGATTTCGGCTAGATGTACCCGAGCGTCGACTCTTTACCTTGGTGGGGTTTCAGAGAGGTCTTCTCCTGGCGTCCAGCAAGGCTGAGTCTTTTTACCTCCAGGGATTTATCCGCTTCTCATTAACTTGGGATGACGAGGCTGACTGGCCCAGCTTCCAAAATAAACTTCCCTGAAAGATAGGATTAAGTTAAGTGGAATTTCAGCAAACGTGCTGAACTCCTGAGATGTTGAATAGGTCTTTGGCGTAATGACCGGAATCAACACTCCAGACAGGTGTCATCTTTCAGAAAATGACCACCGTGGACTTCACCCTTGCAAAGTCGCACTGTCTTCCTTCTCAGCAGAACTCTCTGTTCTCCATGGAACTTCTGTTCTCCTTCGGAACTTCAGTTCATGTCTCCCAGAACTCACTGGAACTAGGAAGTGTTGACTTTTAAAGAGTTCTGCTTCCGGTCCCTTTTGGGAAGTCCTGATTGGTTGAAAGAACCAACAGGGGTGTGGTTTTAGTGATGTAAGAGGTTACTACAAGTCAGAAAAACAGAGAAATGTTTAGGAACAGACAGAGAAATGTTTAGGAGCAGACAGAGAAATGTTTTGGCGAAGTGGGAGGACGCAGGTGCCAGTAACTTCTTATTTACCATCTGCTAGGTTTAAAAACATGACAGTTCGTTCCAATAACTTCTTTCTGACTTTCGACCGACATCACTACTTCTCATTTCAGACAGAAGATCAAAAAGTGCATAATTACTTTGAATGAGGATTAAAAAACCATTAATATGTCATAGCTCTGCTCTCTGTCAGCTCCTCTGTCATGCTGCACACTCAGTAATCACTCAACTCATGTCACCTGTCACCGCTCATTATCCCACAGCTCCACCACCTGGTCCAGTCAGTACTTAAGCTCACTCATTCCTCTCAGTCTGGGCCAGATTCTCTATCCTGTCTCATTAGCAGTAGACTTTCCAGCATTCCATTGATTGACTCATCACGTTCATGACCCTTGCCTTGACCACGACCACACTTTTGCCTCAGCCCTCGTCTGCTTTTGCTCATCTGATCAGGTACCGACTCATGCTCTTGTTTTTTGACTCTCTTTTTGGATCACGTACTGGATACTTCTGCTGAACAACTGACTTCACGGTATGAACTCTGCCTTTCCCTTCTGACTGTTTTTTGGATCACGGATTAAAGGTCAAGCTCATTCTGTATCACGGACTTATCCTTACCCCTGAATCTGATTCCCACAGATTCATTTCCCCAATTAGTCTTTTTCCCCCTGCATCTACTAACCTTTATCTTTTAGTTGCAAGCCTGTTGGACTCCGTTCCAGTGGACCTTAACATCAGTTCTACTTCTACTGGCAGCCCGCCACTACAACACTACCCAATCTCGAACTACCAATCAGAAGATCGGAACCAGCCCAGAACCGGACCTACTCCAGAGTTTTACTTTATTTCACAATAAATCTTTTAACCCTCTCAGTGGTTGTTGTTGTTGTTTGCGATCCGGCCTCTGGTTCATGACAGTAGAATCTGGCCATTATGGATCCAACACCAACCCGAGAGTGGTGCTCTAAGGTAGAAGGGGCTGTTAGTAAACTTGAGAAAGGGCTTCAGGAAATGGTTGTTTCTCTTCAAGCTTTGTCCCAACAGTCAAACCAAGTAATCAACCAAACCCTGTTGACTCCTGCACCAAGAGAACCACGGTTAGCCCCCCCTGAACATTTCAGAGGTGAGCCTGAGCAATGTCGACCATTTTTGACTCAGTGTGACATTCAATTTCAATTGCAACCTTCATGTTTTCCCACTGAGCATGCTAAAGTAGCTTATGCTGTCTCACTTCTCGCTGGAAGAGCCAAGACGTGGGGCACTTCTGAATGGTTAAAAGGTGGCGTGGTATGTCGTAATTTTTCTGAATTTTCCAAAGAGTTGTGTCGGGTTTTTGACCCCATCCTCCCTGAGAGAGAGGCAGCCCGAAGAATTTTTGATATTAAACAAGGCAAGGATTCTGTAACCAAATACATCATTCACTTTCACTCTGTTTCAGCAGACAGTCATTGGGATGAACACGCACTCACTGACGCCTTCTTCAGGGGGCTTAATGAAGATGTTAAGGATGTGCTGGCAACAATGGACTATCCCTCATCCCTACGCCAGCTGGAGGAGGTGGCCACCCATGTTGACCTTCGCCTGCGTGAGCGTGAGCGTGACCGTGAACAGAGTCGAGGCAAGGCCACAGCCATGTCCAGAACCAGACATCACCTTGTGGATCATGAACCTAAAACGGAACAAACCAAGAGCCCTCAGGATCCTCTGTATGCTACGGAACCCATGCAACTAGGAAGAAGTCGTCTGACCACCCAGGAACGAGAACGTCGGAGGAGGTACCATCTCTGTTTTTATTGTGGTCAAGGCGGTCATGATTGTCATCATTGTCCAGTAAAAGACCAGGCTCAGCAGGAGAAGAGAGGCTCCTGTTGAGTCTTAGTCATAAGATCAAGTCCTCTCCACCTATCATGTCCAAGTCCAAGGTCAAGTTCATAATAAAGGGTGGTCAACCCGTCATCGTCTCAGCTTTTATTCATTCAGGGGCCGACACGGAATTCATTGATAAAACCTTTGCCAAATCCATAGATCTGACCATTGTTCCATCACCTAACAACCATAAGGTCCTCGCTTTAGATGGTCATCCTTTAAGTCAATCTAGTCTTGAAACTGTTCCAGTCACCATGGTGTCGGCCAACAACCATTCGGAACTGATCAGATTCATTGTTATTGATTCACCCCAACTCCCAGTGGTTTTAGGTTCCACTTGGTTACACAAACACAACCCCCAAATCGATTGGAGGAACCAAGAGATTGTAGGATGGGCTAATGAGTGTTATTCTACATGTATTCAGAGCCAACCCAGTTCACCAGCCCTTGTCACAGCCAATGAGGAGACCTATCCTAATCTAAGTCAGGTACCTAAAGAGTACCATGATTTGAAAGAGGTCTTTAATAAATCAAAAGCTACGTCCCTTCCGCCACATCGTCCATACGATTGTGGTATTGACCTGATCCCAGGTTCTACCCCCCCTCGGGGTAGATTATATTCTTTGTCTGGTCCCGAGCAAGAGTCCATGAGGAAATATATAACAGAGTCCCTCCAAGCTGGTATCATTAGACCTTCAGCATCCCCCGCTGGTGCAGGTTTTTTCTTTGTAGGGAAGAAAGATGGGTCACTTCGTCCATGCATTGACTATAGAGAACTTAACAAAATAACCATAAAGAACAAGTATCCTCTGCCCCTCATGAACTCTGCTTTTGATATAATTCAAAATGCTAAGATATTCACCAAACTGGATCTTCGCAACGCTTACCATTTGGTCAGGATACGGCGGGGAGATGAATGGAAGACGGCTTTTAATACCGCAGATGGCCATTATGAATATCTTGTTATGCCATTCGGCCTCACCAACGCTCCTGCCGTTTTCCAAGCCCTGGTTAATGATGTCCTTCGTGACATGATTAACATTTACGCTTTTGTTTACCTTGATGACATACTTATCTTTTCACAAGATAGCATTTCTCACCGTCGCCATGTCAGAGCTGTCTTAACCCGCCTTTTACAGAACAACTTGTTTGTCAAGGCAGAGAAGTGTGCTTTCCACCAAGTGTCCACCTCATTCCTTGGGTTCAACATTTCTCCAGGTCAAGTATCCATGGAACCCGGGAAGGTATCAGCGGTGGTGGATTGGCCTAAGCCCAAGGATCGTAAACAGCTGCAAAGGTTTCTCGGTTTTGCAAATTTTTATAGGAGGTTCATTAAGAACTACAGTTCAGTTGCAGCTCCTCTTCATTTTCTCACCTCATCTAAGACCAAGTTCATCTGGGACTCCATTGCCAACCAATCATTCCAGAAGCTCAAAACATTGTTTTCCTCTGCTCCAATCTTGCACTCTCCAGACCCCGAGAAACAATTCATTGTGGAGGTCGATGTATCCAACACCGGGGTGGGCGCCATCCTCAGTCAGCGCAGCACAGATGGTAAGATCCACCCCTGTGCTTACTTCTCCAGGGCACTCTCCCCCGCTGAGAGAAACTACGACGTGGGAGACCGTGAGCTTTTGGCAGTCAAGATGGCCCTGGAGGAATGGAGGCACTGGCTGGAAGGTGCGAAGAAGTCCTTTTTGGTATGGACCGACCATAAAAACCTGGAGTACCTTCGCACAGCAAAGAGACTCAATCCCCGTCAGGCCAGGTGGGCTATGTTTTTCTCTCGGTTCAGTTTCACCCTCTCTTACAGACCCGGGCCCAAGAATGCCAAGCCGGATGCCCTGTCCCGGGTCTTTGAGGTCAAGGAAGGGCCCTCAGAAGAGGTCGAGTTCATCCTGCCTGAGACCGTACGTCTTTCTTTGACTCAATTAGAACTCGATCTCCAACAAGTCCAACTCTCCGAGCCACGTCCACCCACCTGTCCTAGGGGGCGCCTGTTTGTCCCCAATCAAAAGGTAAAAGAGGTTCTTGAATTATGCCATTCATCAAAGTTGTTCTGTCACCCAGGAATCACCAAGACCCTCCAACTCATTCGCGCCCGATTCTGGTGGGCTACGCTTACGGAGGACACCAAGCACTTTGTCAAGTCATGTCCCGAATGCAATCGTGCCAAGTCTTCCAATCGCCCACCTGCCGGGCTGCTACGACCCCTGCCAATTCCTTCACGCCCATGGTCACATATTGCTATGGACTTTGTGACTGGATTACCCCCTTCTGAGGGTAATTCAGTGTTATTGACCATTGTGGACCGTTTTTCTAAAATGGTCCACATGGTTCCTCTCCCCAAGTTACCTTCTTCCAAGGAGCTCAGCGTTATCATGGCCAAGGAGGTTTTCAGGCTCCATGGGCTCCCCCAGAACATTGTGTCTGACCGAGGTCCCCAATTCATTTCCAAGTTCTGGAGGGAGTTTTGCAACCTGCTAGGGATCTCGGTCAGCCTCTCGTCAGGTTTTCATCCCCAAACGGATGGACAATCTGAGCGTACCAACCAGGAGGTGGAGACCAAGCTTCGGCTCCTCTGCGAGGGGGACCCGAGGAAATGGACGTCCAACCTCCCTTGGATTGAACAAGCAATCAACTCTCTTCCATCCTCTACATCAGGTATTTCACCCTTTCATGTTGTCTATGGATTTCAACCCCCTGTTTTTTCAGTCCAGGGAAGAGAAGCTCGGGTTCCCTCTGCACGACTCGCAATTTTACGTTGCCAGCGAGTCTGGAGAAAAGCCAGGAGAGCCCTAATTTTGGCCACCAAAAGGTACGTTCGGGGGGCTAACCGCAGGAGAACGCCTCAACCATTGTACAAGGTGGGCCAGAAAGCGTGGCTCTCCACCAAGGACCTTCCTCTCCGTGTGGAATCTAAGAAACTAGCACCACGTTTCATTGGTCCTTTTCTGATTACCAAAATAATCAATCCTGTCTCTGTTCGCTTACAGTTACCCAGGTCCATGCGCATTCATCCAACGTTTCATGTCTCAAGACTCAAGCCATTTGTCCTGCCACGTTTTCGACCCACCACCGACCTCCCACCACCCGCCCGACTCATTCAGGGGAGCCCAGCCTACACGGTCCGACGCCTTCTTCGTTCCAGAAGGTGGGGGAGAGGACTCCAGTATCTGGTAGACTGGCAGGGGTACGGCCTGGAGGAACGTTCCTGGGTGCCCTCACGCAATATTCTGGACAAAACCCTCATTAGAGACTTTCATCGACTGAACCCTCTCCAGCCTGGTGGTCCTTCAGGAGCCGGACCTTGAGGGGGGGGGTTCTGTCATAGCTCTGCTCTCTGTCAGCTCCTCTGTCATGCTGCACACTCAGTAATCACTCAACTCATGTCACCTGTCACCGCTCATTATCCCACAGCTCCACCACCTGGTCCAGTCAGTACTTAAGCTCACTCATTCCTCTCAGTCTGGGCCAGATTCTCTATCCTGTCTCATCAGCAGTAGACTTTCCAGCATTCCATTGATTGACTCATCACGTTCATGACCCTTGCCTTGACCACGACCACGCTTTTGCCTCAGCCCTCGTCTGCTTTTGCTCATCTGATCAGGTACCGACTCATGCTCTTGTTTTTTGACTCTCTTTTTGGATCACGTACTGGATACTTCTGCTGAACAACTGACTTCACGGTATGAACTCTGCCTTTCCCTTCTGACTGTTTTTTGGATCACGGATTAAAGGTCAAGCTCATTCTGTATCACGGACTTATCCTTACCCCTGAATCTGATTCCCACAGATTCATTTCCCCAATTAGTCTTTTTCCCCCTGCATCTACTAACCTTTATCTTTTAGTTGCAAGCCTGTTGGACTCCGTTCCAGTGGACCTTAACATCAGTTCTACTTCTACTGGCAGCCCGCCACTACAACACTACCCAATCTCGAACTACCAATCAGAAGATCGGAACCAGCCCAGAACCGGACCTACTCCAGAGTTTTACTTTATTTCACAATAAATCTTTTAACCCTCTCAGTGGTTGTTGTTGTTGTTTGCGATCCGGCCTCTGGTTCATGACATAATACTGTTTCACAGTTGATTTAAAATGAGTAGTTCACTTCAACATTTAAAATGGTTTGAACTAAACACACTTTTGATTATCAAGACATTTTTAAAAATAGTAATGATAATATAAAAAGAGAGTGTTCTTTCAATTGATTAGTTCAGGATACAATTAGAAAGTCTCTGGATGAGCTAATTTGCATTTCTGGATTCAAATCAATGAAATAACAGTTCCTGTCCCATTAAGGTCTTCAGGGTCAGGTTTTGACCGGAGGCTTAGTTCACTACAATA
>NC_056503.1:13262519-13267737 GCF_014905685.2 Nematolebias whitei
ATATATATATATATATATATATATATATATATATATATGTGTCTATGAGAAATAAGGTGGAAGGTCATCAGGGCCTGCACATTTTCTAGGGTTCAGAACTTTTAACAATTTGTTAACCTCACGAAACAGAAACAGTGAAAATTAAAAGGTGTGGTTTACTGAAGATGGACTTGAAAGAGAGATATGATTTGTAGATGTTTGGCTTAAAGGAAAATTAGTTGGTTTTCCCATAGAAACTGTGGCAAACAAGGAACTAGTGACAACAAAATGTCTATTGAAACATTTTCCAATCTCTTGCTTATTTGACACGGGAACAGAGTTGACAAGTAATTGTGGTGGCAGATAAGATGAATGGGAGCTGCCAGAAAGTGATTTAATGGTTTTACAGAATATTTTAGGATCCTTTAGATCTTTTGAGGTCCGAGATAAGAAGTAACTATGTTTTATGGCTTTGATGGAAGCTGTTCAATGATTTTGCAGCTGTCATAAATGCAGCCAATGCCTGAGCCAGAATGTCTTGCTATCGCCCATAAGTTATCAGACATTAACTAAATGTTTGTAAAACTGACTTCAACATAGCTTTTTGTGTTTGTTAGCTTGCTGTGGTGATCATTCTAAACCAGATTGACTCTACATTTAATCGGTAGATGCACAGCCAATGATCATTTTCTGTGTTTTATTAGACTCGATCGAGTGGTTCATGAGATAATTTGATAATGACAGACTAACAAATTTGCACATACAGAGGCATTTACACAGTTATCCATCTTTCATGTTGGTGGATGACAACAGCCTCAAAACGTGCTACATGTCTGTTCTGGTATTGGCTAATGTTGCTCACAAACATTAAAACTAACTGTATAAATGACAGAACCTCCGTGGTAAAAGTAAACATTGCTCAGTGTCATGCCTGACATTTAGCAGATGCATGTTTTTATGTCAGTGATAGGAAGTAATTTTCAAATTATGTAGTTTAGTATATTTCAAATTTCAATAGTTACTGTATAATTTTGTTAAATGGTTATTTCTTTGTCAGCACCTGGAAGTAACAAGCTACTGACACTAACACAAGCTGGAGGTGATGTGTCAAAGCATTTACCAACCATCAGGATGCTTTTTATAGCAGTGATGATGTTTTTAGCAGAACACCTGCCTAAAAACATTAGAGATCCCATCAGGTTTGACATTTTTACGTTTAATTAGGAAGGCTTGGAAAGTGGAAACCACAGCCAGAGATTAGCTACACATTTGTTGCTATAATGTGTGATCACCTTTTTAAGATGCACATAAGTTTAAATATTAACACGTTTTGTTAATACTTTTTTTTGCTGAAAACACCTATCTCGATATTTTAGGTCCAACATTGTTTGAGATTTTTACTCACACTGTTGATTGATTTGATGAGGAGGAGGAGACGCTGCAATCTGCTTTGACTTGTTATGCTAAGCAGCTGTGATTGGTTATTAACTAACATGCAGCCGTCGGAAGACATGGTGTTTCACGGTAGTTTTCAGGGAGAAAATCTGAGACAATTTAAACTAAAGGAATGTGTGTGTTAGTATTACTCCTTAAACTTGCACATAATCATAAACAAGGCCCCAAGTTGGGATTTGATCTGGCAACCTTGTTGCTGAGCTCTACCAACTGAGCCATTGTGCCACCCTAAACCTATTGTCCAGTGAAATAATTTAACTCAGAAACCTTTACCAGCTGTTTGTTTCAAAGACTAGTAATCCTTTGTCTCCTCTTAGGAAGTAATAATGTACGTAGTATTTGTGTTGAAGCAGTTTATTGAAACCTGTTGAGTGGCTCATTATTTCTATTATTCATTGCATACATATCTCGCCAACAAAAAGTTTATATTAGTTTGGAACCAACTGCATGCAAAAAGTCCAAACTCTCTGGCCAGTATTTGGGTTTTGCTCATTTGTCTGCAGCAACATCCTCAACAATAGAGTGTAATTACAAGAGAGCAACACAATCGAGGAATCTTTTCATCTGTGTCCTGCTTTGTTTCACTGTGTTACCAAAACTCAGTGAAGCTCTTGTGTGATTTCTGTCTCGGTTTCTAATAAATGACCCCCCCCCCACACACACACATTAGGATATAAGCATTTAAATTAGTCAGGCTACAAGCAAAAACTGCCACAATCAATGGACACAAATGAGCCTCCATTCAGAAATGTTTATTTATAGACTTGACAGGATGGCTAAAGGCCACGGCTTGGATCATTTCCTGTCCATTCTCATGATACACTCTAAAAATAGTATTTGGGCTGTAGTTCATCTGGGACTTATTTACATCATTCTCATTTAATTATTTTGGTTTAGCAAAGACAACTTATTTTTATGGGCTCAGTTAACTTCAAAGTCACACATTTTATCCAAAATAAACTTTAAAGTTTGAGTCCAAGTGAAACAATAAAGTTTAATGCAGCTTTATTATTCTACGTCAGATGTTATGACGTAAACTTCACCCGAGAAAAGATCCCACTCTGCCTGTTTGGAGTCCATGATGTCAAAAACAAAAAGCAGAAAGAACTATATATACATCATAAATTTGATAATACTCTTAGGGAAACAGCACATACACAAATCAAAGTTTAGTCCCTCTCTTCCCTCTTTTCAGGCCTTCCAGAAGGTGTCTGAACATTGTAAACATTTCTGACTCTAATAACAAGAAAGCTATAAAAACATCTGATTTGTGCAGCTTATTTTATGTGTTTATTTGAATAATCCCCCTGGCTTTTGTTTATTTGTTCGAATGTATAGTATAACTGTTTTTGTAATGTTTTACTTTTATTAAAGATTTTCATTAAAAACAGATGAGGAGAAAAAAAATGCCACTCTTATTCAACCTTCATTCTTTCTGATCATCAACTATCAGCACTCATGAGATTCTTCTCGTCCTAAGCATTTCATTGCATTGTTGAACTTGTGTTGATTTTGCATGTGACAAATAAACCTAACCTGAACCTGATGATATTCGGATTATAGTTGTCCCTCGCTACTTCACAGTTCGACTTTCGCAGACTCGCTCTATCGTGGTTTTTCAAAGTAAGATCGGACATGACACACAACTGGCTGATTGATGGATGAGCCGCATGATTGGCATGGATTTTTTAAATTCAAATACAGTGGCGGCTGGTGGAGTTTTCTCCAGTGGGGGCTATAACTCTAAAATAGACACATTCATGCATATATACATACATACATATGCACATTTCACAAAATTAAAGGGAAGACTAAAATAACACATCCTAGACCTCAATTAATTAAATATTCTCATTGACAAACTTTATTATTAGCACAGTAGAATTGATTGAGAAGAAAATAACACAAAAAATATCAATATAAATAAAAATTATGACACCATGGAGGTCTGGATTTGGATTCATACTCGATATGAAAGTGGAAAATAACATGACATGTTGATTCAACGTCAGTGAATGTTCCTCAAGACAAGTCTAAATGAGGCTCAGTAGTGTGAGTGTGGCCTCCATGTGCCTGTAGAACCTCTCAACAATGCCTGGGCATGTTCCTGATGAGACGGCGGATGTTCTCCTGAGGGATCTCTGCCCAGACTTGGATTAGAGCATCAGTTAGCTCCTGAACAGTTTGTGGTGCGATGTGGCTTTGGTGGATTGACCAAAACATGATGTTCCAGATGTGCTCAATTGGATTCAGGTCTGGGGAACGGGCAGGACAGTCCATAACATCAATGCCCTAATCATGCAGGAACTGTTGACACACTTCAGCCACATGAGGCCTAGCAATGTCATGTATAAGAAGGAACCCAGGGCCCACTGCACCAACATATGGTCTCACAATGGGTCTGAGGATCTCATCCCGGTACTTTCTGGCAGTCAGGGCACCTCTGGCTAGCACATGGAGGGTTGTGCAGCCATCCAAAGAAATGCCTCCCCACACCATGACTGACCCACCACCAAACCGGTCATGCTGGAGGATGTTGCAGACAGCATAACGTTCTCCTTGGTGTCTCTAGACTCTATCACGTCTGTCACATGTGCTCAGTGTGAACTTGCTTTCATCTGTGAAGAGTACAGGGCGCCAATGGCGAATCTGCCAAGTTTGGTGTTACCTAGCAAATGCCAATTGTCCTGCACGGTGTTGGGCTGTAACCATAGGCCCTATATGTGGACATCGAGCACTCATACCACCCTCACAGAGTCATTTTCTGAAAGTTTGAGTGGAAACATGCACATTAGTGGCCTGCTGGAGGTCATTTTGTAGGGCCCTGGCAATGGACCTCCTGTTCCTCCTTGCACAAAGGATGAGGTAGCGGTCCTGCTGCTGGGTTGTAGCCCTCCTATAGCCCCCTCCATGTCTCCTGGTGTACTGGCCTGTCTCCTGGTACCTATTCCATGCTCTGGACACTGTGCTGAAAGACACAGCAAATCTTCTTGCCACCGCTCGCATTGATGATCCATCTTGGATTAGCTGCACTACTTGAGCAACTTCAGTGGGCTGTAAAAAAAACACCTCATGATGACTCTATGCATGACAGCACTGACAAAATGAAAAAGTAACTAAAAGTTCAACCAGAGAGGATGAGAACAGAGAAATGACCTGTGGTCACCACCTTCAGAATCACTATTTTTGTTGTTTGGTTGTCTTGCTAATAGCCTTTCATTCCAGCTGTTGCATGTTCCATTTGCACAGCAGCAGCTGAAACTGATTCACAATAAGTGTTACTACCTAACTGGTGACATTGATTCCACAAAGGTGTGACTGATTTGGAGTTACATTCTTTTGTTTAGGTGTTCCCTGTATTTTAACTCCACAGCAGAGAAAGCTACGTAGTCTCTTTCAGTACGTCTCGGAAGAAAAAAAAATCTGTATTGGTATCTGTTATCGGCCAACAATACATGGTATTTGTTTTAATTCTTGTATGTCAGATATCACTTCTGCTGTAACACAACAATTTCCTGCAAGGAAATAATAAAGTGCCTTCCTTAATCAGATATTTTGCTAACACAGCAAAGAAACAAACGGTGTTGCCCTTTTGCCCTTGGTGGTGTGTGCTAAATAAACCTAAATCGTCTGTTAGGCGCTTTAAAGAGTTCATGTTGCAACTAACTGCTACCAGTTTATTCTACTGGAACGGTGACAACACAAAACAATAGACTGTTTATTTTCTAACACAAAGATTAATTTAAGGTCACTGACTGTCTCTGGCTGACTTCAGGCAACGTGT
>NC_056503.1:13267837-13273086 GCF_014905685.2 Nematolebias whitei
GGCAGTTTTGTTAAAACAAGTAAAAAGGGAATTACAATAATCTAAACGAGAAGAAATAAAAGCATGAATAATCATCTCCAGGTCAGATCTGGATAACATTGCCCTCAGTTTAGAAATGTTTCTCAGATGATAAAAGCAGTTTTTTACCAGAAGCTTTGAATGTTTGTCCAAAGACATGGACTGGTCGAACAGAACACCGAGGTTTCTGAGGTTCGGCTGAGAAGAGGAGCCCAGAGAACCGAGGTGTTGTTTAATCCAAGGAACTTTCTGTTCAGGGGCAATGATCAGGGTTTCCGTCTTTTTAGAATTCAACTGAAGGCAGTTGTTAGCTAACCACGCCTTAATATGTGAAACACAGTTTACTAATTCAGCTAACTTATGTAATTCTGAGTCATAAAAGGAAGAGTACAGTTGAATATCATCAGCATAGAGATGGTAAGACACATTTCTGAAGCTACTGATAATCTTTCCCAGGGGGGTGATGTACAGAAGGAACAGAATAGGACCCAACACTGAACCCTGAGGAACACCATTCAGTAACGGAGTGGTCTTAGACTGTATGTTATTAACAAACATTGAAAAGGTTCTGTTGCTCAGATAAGAAGAAAACCACTTAAGAACAGTTCCAGAAAATCCCATCTCATGTTGCAGTCGATGTATCATTATTTTGTGGTTGACTGTGTCAAAAGCTGATGACAGATCCAATAAAATCAAAGCACTGCTCTGACCAGAGTCTGCAGCCATCAATATGTCATTGGAGACTTTTAATAAGGCAGTTTCAGTGGAGTGCATCTTGCGGAAACCAGATTGAAACTTATCAAGAATATTATTATTTTGCAAGAAAGTAGTCATCTGCCCAGCCACTAACTTCTCCAGAATTTTGGTGAGAAAAGGTATTTTTGATATTGGCCTGTAGTTGCAGAGCTCAGTGGGGTCCAAGTTGGGCTTTTTCAAGATCGGATTTAAAATCGTTTGTTTCAAAAAACTTGGAACTGACCCGGTTGAGAGAGAAATGTTAATTAATTCTGCCACATGGGGGCTGACAATATCAGACACCTTTAAAAACAGTGATGTGGGTACAACATCTAGCATGCAGGAAGAAGGTTTGATCTTTTTTAGAACAACCTTCACATCCTCTAAAGTGACAGGTGAAAATGAAGACCAGGGGCTCACTGTAGGGACAGAACTGGGGGTGACACCAAGAGCTGATTTAACACTTGCCCTGATGTTGTCAACCTTTTCCACAAAATAGTTTAAAAATCTATTGCAGTCATCTAATGTGAGTACAGGCACCAGAGGGAGTGAAGGTGAAACCATATTATTAATGGTATCAAACAAGACTTTTGGATTTTTCTTGTTCATACTCACAAGATTAGAAAAATATGCAGACCTGGCCTGTTTAATCATTTCATTTAGAGTTGAGATCAGCTCCTTTAAGTGTAGTCTGTGGACTTCAAGTTTTGTAGATTTCCACAGACGCTCTACCTTACGACATGATCTTCTGAACAACACAATTTCCTCATTTCTCCAAGGACAAGAGTTTTTACGAGAGGATATTTTGTGCTTTACAGGAGCAACCTTATCTAAGACAGACAGGCAGTGACTATTAAAAGACTCCACAAAGGAATCAACATCACTGCAACTAGCGAAACAACTGGACTCAAAAGATTCTGAGAATTTCTCAACAGCAGATTGATTGATAATTCGCCTTTGAGAAATCAATTTATGAGGACAACTGTTGAGGTTAAAAGACAAATTAAAATAGACACAGCAGTGGTCGGTGACAGGAACATCCACCACATTCAGCTGGTCAATGATGAGACCAAAAGAGAAGACAAGGTCCAAAGTATGGCCCTTCTTATGTGTAGGCCCAGAAACATGCTGTTTGAAATGAAACGCCTCTGTGAGTGACAGTAACTCTGATGCTGCATTGGAGGATGAGTCATCAATATGAATATTAAAATCACCAAGAATTAAAATTTTCTCAAGCTTGATAACAGAAGATAAAAATTCAGAAAAATCCTCTAAAAACGCACGGGCAGGACCAGGAGGTCTGTAAATTAAAACACAATAAACACAGAAGGTTGCTGGATTGAATGCTGGCCAGGGACCTTTCTGGTGATGTTTGGATGTTCTCTCCGTGCATGCATGGGTTTTCTCCGGGTACTCTAGTTTACTTCCACAGACCAAAAATGTGCATGTTATGCTGATTGGTAACTCCAAATTGTCCCTGGATGTGAGTAAGAGAATGAATGATTGTCTCTACGTGTCTCTGTGATGAACTGGAGACCTGTCCGTGGTGTTCTCCGCCTCTCACACAGTGACTGCTGGATTTGAGCACCAGTGAGCCCATGACCCAAAAAGGAAGAAGTGGGTAAGAGATAATGAATGAATGGGTAATTATATCATATTTTTTGACAATGACACCTACTGTTCAGAAATGAACTGCATTTAGTTTAGTGCATTTCAAAGTATAAACAGCAACTCCACCATGTTAATGGCATAACTCAATATTTTCATTGCTAGAGTGCAGCTTCTTCATTTTATATCCAGAAAATAGCACTTACAAGTGTCTTTGGTAACAGAACTATTATAAATTATGTCAGTCATAGCCATTAAAGCATGTCCATGCTTTTATCACTCTCACTACAAATAGGATGTATGATGCTAGAGGAGAAGGAAGCTAAACAAAAATTAAATGCCTAACATTTTTCAAAGTAAAATCACCCATTGCCCATGACAGAGTGTTAAACTCCAAGCATCTTATGATGAGACAAGATGAAGATATGTTTTGGTCAAAACTTATAAAGGACAGTATGCCCATTTTTTTTGCTATATTACCCAATCTCATGAGGTCTGTTAGCACTTGAAGTATGTGTGAAGAATGGCCCTTAGTTACTATCATGTCAAACTTTGGCATATTATCAGTAAATCTGATTAAGTTATGTCATTTTTGTGATGACTAAGCTCAAATACATGTGACAAAGATATTGACTTAGGTTGACTTCAAAACTTAATCAGTTGTACATGTACAGTGATAACTTCTGGAAAGTTTCATTTAAATGTATCCAGTGTCATGAGATACTTTGCAGAAAGACACACAAACACACATACCCCCCCCCCCCCACACACACACACACACACACACAAACATCAAGCAACATGTGCACATTCAGCAGAAGCAATAATAACTTTAAGAGGTGTCACAATGACACTATTGCATCTCTTCAATATCATGAATATTTTCTTAAATGAACTTCTCCTGTCAGCTTTTCCTTTCTCAGGGTTTCCCACAGCGAGTCATCCTCTTCCATCTAATTCTGTCCTCTGCATCCTCTGTCCTCACTCCAACTACCTCCACGTCCTCTCTAACTGCATCCATATATATTCTCTTTGGCCTTCCTTTTTGTTTTTTTTCCTGGCAGCTGCATTTCCAAAATCCTTCTACCAATACCATTGTTCCTCCTCTGGACATGTCCAGACCATCTCAGTCTGGCTTCTATAACTTTATCTCCCAGTTGTTCAACCCGTGTTGTACCTCTGATGATCTCATTCCTAATCTTATCCATCACTATCCCTCCCAAGAAGAACATCAACATCTTCATTTCTGCTACTTCCAGTTCTGTCGCCTGTCTTTTTTTCTGTACCAATGTCTCCAGACCATACAACATAGTTGGTCTCACCATTGTCTTGTAAACCTTTGACCGTTGCCACCATCCTTTTGTCACAAGTCACTCTTGAAACTTTTCTTTATCCAGTCCATACTGCCTGGATTATCTTCTTCACTTCTTTACAACACTCCGTTTTGCTGAACAGTCAAACCTAAGTGCTTGAAGTCCTGCACCTTTGTGATCTCTGCTCCTTGTAGCCTCACTGTTCCACCGGCCTCCCTTTCATTCACACACATGCACTCTGTCTTACTACGGCTGACTTTCATTCCTCTTCTTTCAAGTGCATACCTCCACTTCTATCTGTTCTCTTCCACCTGTTCCCTGTTCTCATCACAAATCACATCATCTGCAAATATCTTAAGTCCACGGGGATTCCTACTTTGTACATGACCTCATCTGTTAGTCGGTCCATCACCAGAGCAAACAAGAAGAGGCTCAGAGCTGATTCTTGATGCACTCCCACCTCCACCTTGAAGCTATCTGTCACTCCTACAGCACATCTCACCACTGTCCTGCTGTCCTCATACATGTCCTGTACCCATCTAACATACTTCTCTGCCACTCCAGATTTCCTCATGCAATACCACACCTCCTCCCTCAGCAACCTGTCATGCGCTCTTTCTAAAGCCATAAAGATACAATGATCTTTTTGACCCTCTCTGTACTTCTTCATCAGCATCCTCAAAGCAAGCATACATCTGTGGTGCTCTTTCTTGGCATGAAACCATACTGCTGCTCACAGTCACCTCTAAGTCTAGCTTCCATAACTCTCTTCCAGATCTTCATTGTATGACTCTTCAACTTATTTCCCCCTGTAGTTGCTACAACTCTGTAAATCACCCTTGTTCTTAAAAATGGGCACCAGCACACTTCTCCATTCCTCAGGCATTTTTTCACACTCAAATATGTCATTGAATATTTGAGTCAAAAACCTCAATGCCATCTCTCCAAGACATTTCCAAACCTCCACTGGTATGTCATCAGGTCCTACTACAGTCCCCTTCTTCATTCTTTTCAGAGCTTTCTTAATTACACCCTCCCTAATCTTTCCCAGTTTCTAGTCCATAGTTTCTATGTCCTTTACTCTTCTATCTCTTTCATTCTCTTCATTTATTAGCTTGTCAAAGTACTCCTTCCATCTTTCTATCACACTCTCCTCACTTGTTAGAACATTATCGCTTTAACAAGCCTAACATGCTGCACAGCCTTTTCAGCCTGATCCCTCTGTCTTGCCAGTCAGCCCTCTTATGCCCCTTTTCCATTAGTACCGGTACGTACCGGTACATTACGACTCTACTCTACTCGGTACAGTACAGGTTGTGTTTCCATTATGCTTTCAGTACCGGTTCCAGTGGGCGGGCTCTAGAATCCAACATGCATTACCAGATGGTGGCGGTAGTGCGCCATTAAGCTATTGTACTAGTCACCACTGAAGTGTTAGAAGAAGACGACCATAAAACAAAATGGAGGGTATCGTGGCTTTGTTCAACATACTTCTCAGTCTGTGGCTTTTTGAACGCCGTCGAAGACAAGAGAGTCAGAAACGGCTTCAGGAAGCAAGGCAAAGAACCCTGGAGA
>NC_056503.1:13273186-13276545 GCF_014905685.2 Nematolebias whitei
CAATACATTACTGAAATGTTGTTTCCTTATTCTCCAGCCCGCACCCTTCGGTCTTCAGCGCTGAACCTTCTTAAGGTTCCTAAGACCCGGTTTAAAACTCGGGGTGACCTGTCCTTTCAGGCCGTAGCCCCCCGCCTGTGGAATGCCCTGCCCCTGTCTCTCCGTGTGAACGTTTCTGTTGATTCTTTTAAAACGCAGCTTAAGACATTTCTATTTCGTCAAGCTTTTAGTTAAATGTTTTACTGTTTTTTCCAGCTGTTTTTACTGTTTTTATTAATGAGTTGTTATTATTTTATTTCATTTTAAGCTTTTATGTTTTATTGTTGTACAGCACTTAGTGATTGTATCTATGATAAGTGCTATATAAATAAAGTTTACTTACTTACTTACTTACTTACTTCTCACTGAAAGGTGGTAGCTCTACCAACTGATCCACCATATATTTATGCTGCAAGAAAAATAGCACAAGAAAACTTCAGAGGAAGTATACAGTACATTTCCTTCCCAAACACAGTTACAGTTTAAACTTTTTGTGTATATTTATCGTGTAAATGTATGATAATGTGTTAAAACAATTTTTGTCCCTATTTAATTTTGGGGGGCTGAGATGGTGTAGAGGTAGGGCAGCCAACTTGGGACAAGAAAATTGCAGGTTCAACTCTCCACCATGCCCACATGTTGTTGTGTCCTTGAGCAAGACACCTAATCCTTAACTGCTCCCTGAGTGCTTACATAGCTGCTCACTGCTCCACCTGGGTGTATCTCAGGTGTGATGGATTAAATGCAGAAAACTAATTTCATCATTGTTGGGACCATGTGATGTTTACAACACTGTATTATTATTTATTTATGTATTTTAGGGTCAAAATATTAGAACAAGTCTGCTCTTAAGGAATCATCAAAATGATTGCTAACCATGCATGGGAACCAATACAAAAAGAAAACCAGTTATAATCCTGGTCAGTTTTGGCTTCTGCTACAGACTACTGACTCCAGCCATAACAGTAAACACCCTGGAATCCTAAAGCCTCTGAAGATTGACTGCAGATTGCTTATTTCATGGCCCATGTGTAGATTTCATGGATGCACTCAAACATAGAGAGTTTAATGGTAACTGCAGCTGGATCCTACATGCACGGCCTACTCCGCCTACTTTATGTCTCTATAAGCCCTCCTCAAACAAGCTAGAAACAAACACACACACATGCACCCCCTCCCCTCCCCCCCCGCACACAAAAGTTTGTCTTTCTATCTTTAGAGGGACTTTGCAATGATTTCCATTCATTTTTCATTCATTTCTATAGCCTAAACCTGACCTTTACCCTAAACCTAACCATTACCAGTACATACCTAACCCTAAACCTAACTCATCCTCATTTCACACCTTAGTCATAAACCTAACCCCTAACCCACCAAAGGCACTTCTTTTTATGGGGCCCTGTAAGTAGTAGTTGGTCCTCACAATGTAGTATAAGATGGAACATTTGGCCTTACAATTTAACATAAACAAAGACTACACAATGTAGTCTTAAAAAAATAACAAAGATGCAAAAAAAAAAGTATTTGATAGGGTTGAATGGATTTTTTCTTTACATCCATGTCAAAGTTTGGATTTGGATCAGGATTTATAACAATGGTAAAATTATTAAATGCCCATCCTCAGGCTTTGGTGCAAACTAATAATATATATATTCAAGTTATTTCTCTCTTAGCCGATCCACTAGACAGGGTTGTCCACTGTTGCTGCTACTTTTTGCATTAGCCATCAAACCTCTTGCTCTTTGGTTACGTGCAACTAAGGGATATACTGAGATAAGAAGAGGAAAGACAGAACACAAAATCTCTCTGTACGCAGATGATTTCTTACTATATATATCAAACCTTACAAAATCCATCCTAGTGATAATGGCAATCTTAAAGGAATTTGGATCCATATCGGGATACAAATTCAACTTATAGAAAAATAAGTTAATCCTAATTAATGCTAAAGCCTGTATGAATACCAATATGTTTAAAAACGTCCCTTTTTCAATCTCAACTGAATGTAAATATCTATTGATAAATATTTCTCAGAAATATAATGGCCTTTTAAACACAATTTTCTAAATTTACATGATAAACCAAAACAGGATATAGATAAGTGGATGAATACGTCCATCTCATTAGCGGGACACATAACTATAATTAGGATGAATATTTTTGCCTAAATTTCTGTTCTTATTTCAGTGTATTCCTATCTGGATAGCTAAATCATTTTTCAATAAATTAGATTCCATTATGACACACTTCATATGGAATAGAAAACCACCAAGAATCAAAAAAATGTTCTTGCAAAGATCACTGTGTCTGGGAGGAATGGGATTACCCAATTTCCGACATTACTACTTGTGTAATATTCGCTCAATGTTGATCTGGGTGTCCACTCAGGGGACTGAATGGAGCGAGATGAAGAATGACAGCCTGTCATCCTTTCTCTTTAAAAGCTTTATTGTATTCAGCTCTTCCCGCTTTACAACAAAAGATTGAGAATCCAGTAGTCTCTCATACTGTTAAAATCTGGCTCCAAATACAAAAGCATTATGGATGAACCGACACATCAGTTTTAGTCCATTGATAAATAATCATACATTCCCTCCATCAATCATAAACACAACATTTCCTATTGGAATCATAAGGGTATTCATGTATAAAATATCTATTTATTGAAAATGTTTTTCCCACGTCAGCAATTACAGAGCAAATTCAAATTACATAATAAAGATCTCTTCAAATTCCTACAGATCCAAAGTTGCGTAAAAATCCTGTTTCCATCCTTCCCTGGTCGACCCCCAGCCTCCATCATGGATAAGGTGCTTTGCTTTGTCCCATATAATAAAGGTTTGATAAAAAGAATCTATGATTAACTACCACAAGAGGACTCAGGACCTACATTAGACCATCTGAAAATGGCATGGCAGGAAGATCTGGGAGTGAATATTACAGACAGTCAATGATGTAAAACCCAAGAATATGTTCATTCTACTTTTGTATGTATTAGACATGGACTTTTGCAGTACAAGGTTCTACACAGATTGCATTTTTCTAAACTGAAACTGTCAAAGATGTTTCCCGCTGTTGATCCTTCTTGTGATAGATGTACATGGGGACACATGTCACATGTTTTTGAACTGTCCTTATATCACAACATATTTTGCAACACAATTTTTCAAACTCTTTCCAAAATTGTGAAGAAAAAAAAAAGCTCAAGCCATATCCAACTTTAGCTCTGTATGGTGTGGAGCCAATGTACAACTGTCACATACCCAGATCCAGGGCTTAATTTTAAACTGATTGATACCAGACGCAAATAGTGGGCAGGG
>NC_056503.1:13276645-13283521 GCF_014905685.2 Nematolebias whitei
ACACAGTCCGGAATGAGAATGTAGGTGTAGGCTAAAGGAGTTATGTGGATTCAACCAATCTCCTGGTTCGAAATTAGGGTTAGCTCTCCATCCACAGCTATAGACAGGAACCTGTCCTGCGTGAAATTGACCTAATAATCAATAACCCTGGGTTTTATCAATATCAAAAACCATCATAAATATAAGCAATACATTTACATGGATGGTTGTGGACTTCAGATGAAACAAACACACCTACTCCCCCAAACTTATGAGGATCTGCAGTGGAGGTGGTCTCCAGGATTGTTATTGTACTACTAGTGCTTAGTGTATTTTTAGTTAATGTTTTTCTTAGTTCATATCTTAGATCTTATTACTGTTTTTCTTTTACATTTTATACTTTTGTTGAATGTAACTGGGACCCTGTGTACACAATTTCATTCCACCTCATGTACCACATGTGATGAGAATGACACTAAAGAACCTTGAATCCTTGAATACATGTTTTATTATCATTACTATAGTAATATCATTCATAATATAAATAGAATCAAGCGAATAATTTGAGTACTCTTAAATATTCCTAATATAAAAGGTCCTAAATTTGCATCTTAGCAAACAATATCCACTTTATTCCTGGTGCCTCTGCTGTAGAAACGAAAATGCAAGAAACCGGAAGTAGCGGTAATATAGTGACGGATTATTTAAAATATTAAATTTAAATTGTAGAAAAGAGAAGTGCAGCAGGACATCAAAGGGATGTCACACAGCTTCAGCTCTTCAGCACGGAGCAGAAATGTACTTCTTGATCAATTCCACTTCAACAACTGAACTTAGAAGTTCTAAAATAATTAAAATAACTTTTAACCCTTTAATATTTTTTGATTATGATGATTCTTACAATGTGACATACTTTTAAATTTAAGTAGGAAAACAAACGTCGATCGGTGTCTCTGGACAGCAAAGGGTTAACCCTTCACTAAGCTGCTGCAGGAGAAATGTGTGTGTATGTGGCAGAGGAGGAGATCAGCTGATCAGCTGCAGGAGGGAGCTTTCCCTTGCACTTGTGAGCTGCACACATGATGCAGAATCATTTAAAATAATTTGTGTTAAATAAACAACCCATGGCCACCGTATTTTAAATAAAAAATCCATGCCGATTGTGCGGCTCATCCATCAATCAGCCAATTGTGTTATGTCCAATCTTACTTTGAAAATCCGCGATAAACGAACCGCAAAGTAGCGAGGGACTACTGTACCTTCAATTTAAATGCTTCATTGTTAACACTAGGAGCCAGTTACTTATCGCAAGAGGCTTATTTTCAGTATCCAGATCAATACAAATGCAGGTGTTCAGAAATAGTACAACACCATCAGTGACATTCAGTATAGAAAAGTATTAATGTTTGATAATTATTTTTTTTCTAAAAGCACATTCAAATGAATGTAGCAGTAGCACTGATTTAGCACAGAGCCCAATGCAATAACCTGGAGGCTATTGCTAGCATGTTAGCTCCAGAAACAAACAAACAAACTCACCAGTTCTCACTTTTAGAATATGCTGTCAGCTGAAGGTTTGTTTCACAGAGACATCTAAAAGTTGAGAGGCATATAAGTCAGAAATGGCAACATAGGCGTTAGATAAAGGGCTTTCAATTGCTTAAAGTCTCCCTGCAGCAGCTAGCCTGGTTGTGAGCATCACTCACAATCTGTTCTGGGACAAAAAAAAATCTGTTCCGGGACGAGAAGCACGATCTGTACCATATGACCGTATGCTTATGTTTGTAAACACATAGAGTTACCCCCCACCCCCACCCCCACCCCCCAATACCTTCATGACTGGACCTATGAATCATCTAACCACCTCAGGTGAGCCATATTTGCTTTAAGAGACTAGCTTAATATTATAAGGCTTCTCTATCAACAATTTAAATTTTCTTTAATGCTAAGTGAATATGGTATGATAATGCTAATATGCAAAACAACTGCAAACAATTGACTCTAACAAATATAATTTTAAGCAGTCACAGTAAAAAGATAAAAAGAGACTTGAACAGATGGTCTGCACTGTTCTAACAGAAAGAGGTAGTAATGCAGATTGAAGTTAAATGTTAAGGTATTTTTTTTTCTACTTTGATTTTAGGAATGATTGGTTACTATTGACTTTAAATAATTTTCTTTGCACATACTAAATAAGTTGTATTTTTAAATTTGTTTTTCAGATTAATACAAAGTTCCAGAGGCTGTTTAATTTCATATGTGAAGCTAATTCAATTCTTAGTGGGTTAAACAAAGTGTAACATCATAATTCCCTGCTAAGTGGAGGCACTGCCATTAAATTAAATATAAACATTAAGTTGTATCTCCTGAAAGCTGTTAGTATGGTTATCTTTAAAATACCGTTCCCAGGGCCCCGACCAATTTACTACATTTCAATCTAACCTATTGGTTAACTCTTTAGCTACATGGTGCAGTGGCATCTCTGTTGAAGAACAAACGATAGTCGCTAGTTCTGGTAGATTGTGCTGAGACAAAGCCTTAACTTCAGCCGTACAGTCTAGTTTGGCTAATTGAGACTTGAAAGATGAACGTGGCAGAGGAGGAAGGTGTGTAATTTGGAAGTGCAGCATTCAGACCCACTGGACACATGTACATTATGGCATCTGATTATCTTCTATCTTCTATCTGATCAGAAAGCAGTGAAAGCTGCTAAATCAAAATTCTTCTCTGATATAATTACCTCCAACTCACAACCCACGTGTCCTCTTCTCCACCCTAAACTCTGTTCTCCACCTCACTGAACCATCACCTCTGGAAGCCTCAACTGAACTGTGCAACAACTTCTTACATTTCTTTTTGGAAAAAATTGCGACCACCAGGGCTCTCATTTCCCCTCCAACTCATGACCCATCCATCCCACCTCAATCTGTAGCTCCTTTTGACCATTTTGAACCCATCACTCTATCTTCTCTAGAGCAGGTCATGTGCAGCTTGAAACCTTCTGACTCCCCCTTTGATGTGGTCCCCCCTCGACTACTAAAGGAGGTGTTTCCAACTCTAGGTCCGTCCATTCTTGCCATAGTAAACAGTAGTTTATCCACTGGCGTGGTGCCAAAATCCTTTAAACATGCTGCTGTCCAGCCTCTCCTGAAAAAACCAAACCTTGACCCCTCACTTGTTTCCAACTACCGGCCTGTCTCCAAACTCCCATTTGTTTCTAAAGTACAGGAGAAAATAGTCGAGTCCAAGTTGAAGTGCTTCCTGGAGGATCACACCATCTTAGAGCTTTTCCAATCTGGCTTTAAACCTCTCCACAGCACTGAAACTGCCCTGCTGAAGGTCTTTAACAACATCTTCAGATTCACAGATACCGGTGATTCTGTGCTGCTTGTCCTGTTGGACCTCACAGCCGCCTTTGACACCATCCACCATGAGATCCTCGTTGCTAGGTTGGAGCAGTGGGTGGGCGTCACAGGATCAGCCCTCAATTGGTTCAGATCTTACCTCGCTGACAGATCCTTTTGTGTCTCCATCAAGGATTTTAGTTCCACAGAGGCAGAGATTATATGGGGGGTTCCGCAGGGGTCCATCCTGGGTCCCCTCCTATTCTCTTTATACCTGCTGCCACTTGGTGCTATTTTCCGGGAACACAACATGCCCTTCCACTTCTATGCCGATGACTGTCAAATTTACTTCCCCCTAAGACACAATGGTACATGCTCTATTCAACCGCTGCTCGACTGCCTGGCTGACATCAGGGACTGGATGGCTTTAAGTTTCTTAAGTTTCAATGAAAAGAAGTCTGAAGTCATGTTGTTCCCTCCCAACGACACGATCACAAACCACTGCATCGACCTTTCCGCTCTAACCCTGTCAGAAAAACAAAGAGTCACATGATTGTTAAATCATGTTTCTTCCAACTGAGGCGGCTGTCTAAACTGAAGCCCATATTATCCAAAAATAACCTGGAGACAGTAATACATGCATTCATTACATCTAGGCTTGATTACTGCAATTCACTCCTGTTTGGTATCAGTCAGACCTCCATTGCACGACCACAACTGGTCCAGAATGCAGCAGCCCAATTTTTAACCAGTACAGGCAAAAGAGAGCACATTACACCAGTTTTGGCCTCACTGCACTGGTTACCGGTTCACTTTCGAATCCAGTTCAAAATA
Source organism: Nematolebias whitei (assembly GCF_014905685.2). Taxonomy (NCBI): domain Eukaryota; kingdom Metazoa; phylum Chordata; class Actinopteri; order Cyprinodontiformes; family Rivulidae; genus Nematolebias; species Nematolebias whitei. The sequence continues at coordinate 13,280,803 of NC_056503.1, forward strand.
CTCATGTATGTCTACAAATCACTGAACAGTGTCGCACCCCCCCATCTCTCTGATCTGCTACAACCGTATGTCCCACCACGCTCCCTGAGGTCAGCGGACCAGTTGCTCCTCACAGTTCCAGGAACTCGTCTTAAGCGCAGAGGTGACAGGGCCTTCTCTGTAGCAGGACCAAGACTCTGGAATGAGTTACCTCTGCTTGTCGGACAGGCCCCTTCCCTCTCGGTTTTCAAGTCCCATTTAAAAACCCACTACTATTCAGTAGCTTTCAACACCAGATGATCTGTGTTTGATCCTGTATGCTCCACACTGGTTTGTCGTCATTATCTGCATCGTTTTTTATGTCTATATTCTGATTTACCTCATTTTGTATTTTGCTTGGTGTGTTACCTGCTGTTTTGTCTGTACAGCACTTTGGTTGGCCTTGTAGCTGTTTTAAGTGCTTTATAAATAAAGTGGTATGATATGGTATGGTATCTGGTTATCTTCTGCTCTTGTGATCAGCCAGAATATATTATGTAGCCAGACATGTTCCTGCTTACACATGTTCCTGTTTTTAGTATTCTACACAGCCTTACAACCTAACTGTTTTTATTGCTACTTTTTCTTTTAATTATACTTTTAATTACTATTTTATTTTCACTTGTTAAAAATCTAACAAAAAAAAATTGTACACATCCTTTATGATTGTCCATTGTTGTCATCACTCTTTGTTAAAATTCAGGTCTCTCTTGTAAATGAGTCCCCGAGGCTCAATGGGATTAACCTGTAAAAATAAAGGTTGAGTATTACTGTTACTTCACAAATCACTTCAGAGATTTAGAATATTGATCAAAATAACTTTTCTCCAGTTTTAAGACATTGACATTTGGAGGGAATGTGTTCTGAAAGGCCTCATCACGTTTGTTGGAGAGGATGCAGAAGACCTTATTAAGGAATACTGTGTAAGTTTTACAAAGATTTAAAGCTGCACGTCATCACATTCAGGCAAATGGACAAATTCAAGGAATGTCAATTGTTTGTACCTTATTAAATTCTTCATGGTCTGGATGTTCAAAATGTGAACATCTGTTTGAATACAGGAGACAGGTTCAGTGTCTGAACTGTAAATTTAACGTATTTGTATCCTGTTTAAATGCAGACTGAATTTGAAACGGTGTGCTTTGCTGATCAAAATGTCTGGGAGAACATTCTCAAACCTCATTATCATCTGAATTTGCTGTTCACCAATAAGTCAAAGAAATGAATAAAAATTGAGAATATGTTTTCGAGTCATGCTAATTGGATATCACCACCAAAATATCTGACAAGCAGCATGAATATACATTTTGTGTTGATTCCAACCATAAGATAACCATTGGTTGGATTAGCATAAAACATTCTGCACTGATGTAAAATCAAAGAACTCAGATTTTCAGTTAAAGTTTGCAATTTGTAGTCTGTGGCAAAATATATACAGTAAAACTATATATGGTTCTGTATCCAAGATTTAACTTTCTTTTGTACCGGTCTGGAGCGTCTCAGCGGGGGGAGGTAAGCAGGAGCCAGGAAGATGGAGATATGATCATATAGTCCTAGGTGGGGGTGGGGTGAAGTCTCTAGCCATGATGGAATTTTAACCAACAATAAATATTGGGACTTGAATATTTATTTTTTAATTATCAATGGTTTATATGTTGAATTATCAAAATGTCAGTGACTTGTCTAAAGAATACATGAGATGGAGGTCTGACGAGTCCTCCTTGTTTTGGATTCAACCTTAATAATTGCCAACTTATCCACAGAAATTATTATTATCATTATTTTTATTATAATGAACTGACAGACATGAAACAAAGTAAACTTTTATCACCTGCCCTTCTGCTGCCACACTGAATTTATAGGTTTTACACTCTGAAATGCTCCCCAGAGCTACAGACATGTTTTTAAGTGCTTTTATAATTGTTTACAACTTTAAACGTTTAATATTGCTGCCTGTCAGTCTTGATGAGTTTTAATGCCTTAGAAAAAAAAATTAAAGTTCAAAACTGTGCATTTTGAACAGAAGTGAACAAGTGTGAGTCATTTAAAAAGGCTGCCCCACAGCAATTATTTTATTCTGAAAAGAACAAGACAGTATAACTTAAAAAAAAAAAAAAGTTGCATTAACACTTTTTGAACAATGACCTTTGGATCTTGGCACAGCAGAGTGGTTGTATTTGGCTATTACCCACAAACACATACTAACTATAGGTGGTTGGGGATGATTTGAGCTTTTAGTCAATGGGTCCCACATAAATGTCTCTAATTATTAATTATTAACATTTTTGTCTGATTATTGGACAATTTATTTTTTGATGTTTGTCAATTTCTAATAACAGAAAAATCCCTGTTACCCAGTGTTGAAAGAAAATGGATGGAACACATGCTAAGATTTTTTTCTGACACAACAGCAATGAACAAATTTAAATAGAAACATTTTAGATACTTTGGGTTCTTATTAAAAACTGGAATCTACAAGTTAGAGCTTTACAGTAAAAAATCAAAAGGACAAGGAAACGTTCGGTGTCGGAAGGACTCTGTACCAACTCAGGAGCCAGGCAGAAGGAGAAATCCCACACAAAACAGGCTCTAGAGTAATGTGGATATCCTAACTGGGCCTTCCTGAAAGCAGAGAAGAAACCCAAACAGGACTCCAGTCAGCCAACAGGTGAAAAGGAGGAACCCAGACCCAGACCAGTGG
>NC_056503.1:13283531-13300919 GCF_014905685.2 Nematolebias whitei
CCAACAGGTGAAAAGGAGGAACCCAGACCCAGACCAGTGGTCATTCCGTATGTTGAGGGAGTATCAGAGAAACTGAGACGTTTATTTTCTAAACATGACGTTCCAGCAAAAACTGGTTCATCCCAAAGATCCAGTCCCCTGGCACAAACAGAGTAATGTTGTGTATGCTGTTAAGTGTCAGAAGGGTGATCAGTCTTACATCGGGGAAACTAAACAGCCGCTGGCCAAAAGGATGGACCAGCACAGAAGATCAACATCATCAGGCCAGGATTCTGCGGTCTGCACTCATCTCCAGGCCAGCGGTCACTCTTTCAGGGATGAAGATGTTCACATCCTGGACAGAGAGGAATGATGGTTTGAGAGAGGAGTAAAGGAGGCCATCTTTGTGAAATAACCTGTCCGTCATTAAAAAAGGGGTGGAGGCCTCCATGTTCAACTGTCCCCCTCTTACAATGCTGTTATTGCTAGTTTCACTCAGCCCCCAGTGAATAGTAAACAGCCTTCAGGGCACTAATGGTCGGTCGTTAAGATGGTGGTCCTGCTTTATGGATGTCAACAACAAACTAGTTGATCCACTATGAGAAGGTGCAATTTATAAGACTGAGTTTATTGCAGCTCCTCAGACTAAGTCTTTTGGATAAAAGACGAAACATTTCAACTTTTTTTTTCGTCATTCCAGAAGACCTGACTTAACTTTGTTATATTAAACAAACAACATTTGAACCTTATAAAAATATATATTTTACTGGTAAGCCTTGTGGATCTCAAGGATGTATGCAGGATAGAAATAGTACCTACTGGGCAGGATCTGGGGGACAAGGAGACAGTGAAGTGTCTAAAAACCAGATCGTCCCTGCTCCACATCTACAATTACTCTAACTTCTCTGTCACTTAAAGGAGCTGACAGAATGAGAACAAACCATTGGTGGCATAAACCTAAAGCTCAAACCAAATAAACTGACGATAGTTTGCATAAATGAAGAAACCTCATTCTGCACAGATGTGCTGCGGTCTGCTGCAGAAGAAAACATCGATCTAAATAAATTTGTCATATTTCTGAATAATATTTACATAATTAATTGACTCCCAACATCCTCTTCTAATCAATTTTAGATCAGAGCCCGAGTCATTCCACTTCACTGGAAAAACTCCTGGGAGGACAGACAAACCAGATGGTTTGGTTGTTGTGAAAGTTTTCTACAGAAGAACGTCACAAGAACCAAAGTTTGCTTAGAGCCCAAAGAACCAGGCTGATATAATCCCTTTAAGATTTGTAGGCGCTTTAGGGACTCCATGCCTTGTTAAATGAAAGCTTCCCAGTGACTTTAAACTTGAGAGACTTTTTAAAAACTGTTTGCTCAGTTTTTGTGAGCGGGGTGTCTCACATAAACGCTTTTATGAAAGATAATACATGAAATCAAAGCTACACAACAAAATGCATGGCTGATTACAATTTTGTCTTTAAAAACAATTTGTCCAAATTACTGAACAAAAGTCAGTAAAATTCACACACAAATTATAATGAGTATATTCTTTAAAAGTATGGCATAGTTTTACTGTTGCTTGTTGTGTGTTTGTGGGATGAAATGAGAGTGAACTTGGGTAAAGCAACATCTGAGAGGGTTTTATGTTGGTTTTTGTTTCGAGCTCACATTTCATCAGTTTGCCTCATTTTCTCTCCCTCCATGATCTTATAACCTAAACCTTAAGATATTCTTGTCCCAAACATACAGCAGCTGCTGCTCGCAGTCAGTTTGGGGTTTGTTTCACGTTGTCAGAAGGGTTTTGCTCATGAGGGTGGGAATAATGTAGCGAGACTGATAGATTGGTGCAGCTTTCGCAAAATTACGTACTCTGTGTCAGTCCATCGTGGTGAAGAGGGAGCTGGGCTACCAGGCAAAGCTCTCGATTTACTGGTCAGCCTACCTTCCCACCCTCACAAACTCTGGGTAGTGGCAGAAAGAACAAGTTCACGGAGACAAGTGGTTGAAATGAGATTTTTCCACAGGGGGACTGGACTCTCCCTTAGAGATAGGCAGAGAAGTTCAGTTATCTGAGAGAGTCTTAGTTTAGAGCCCACTATGGAGGTTTATCATGTCCAACTGGGAGGAGACCCCAGTTAAGACTCAGGACACGCTAGAGACTCTGTCTCTCAGTTGGCCTGGGAGCGCTTTGAAATCCTCCCAGAAGAGCTGGAAGAGATGGCCGTGGAAAGAGATGTCTGGGCCTCCCTGCTCAAGCTGCTGCCCCACGACCTGACTCTGAAACAAGTGAAAGATAATGGATGGATGGATGGAGGGATGTTGACAAAGGTCTGCAGTTATGTTTTAAATGCTGTTTAAAACAAAAAAGACTGACACTGTTCTGTCTGTTTTCCTCGTCATGCACAGCTGATCCTAATCCCAATCACCCCAGTGTTCCTCCTCTCACCTCATCAGTGTCTGTATTTAATCTTCGTATTTTCACTCCCTTGTCATACGGTTTTATCCTTTCACTATGTCGTGTTCTGTACCTGTTTCACCTGTCGTCTCCTCTGTAAGTGTTGCTGCCTTGTCAGCATTTTGTTTTTGTAATTCTACACATTTGTATTTTATCTATATTTGGCTGTAGTGGCCATTTCAATAAATGTCACAAGGGACCAAATACAATATCCCTGAACAGAAGAACAACACTGTGCAGCAGATGTGTGTATGGTGCCTTTACATGCCTTGTTAAAAAAAAAAAAAATAAAATGTTTGTTTTTTTTGTCCAAGTTTAATAATCCAATACAATAATTCAATTCAGTTCATTTTTATAGAGCCAAGTCCCAACAGAAGTCATCTCAGGGCACTGACCAGAAACATTCATATACATAAAAAGCCAATTAGTAACATTATTTATCTAAGGAAGCCAGCAGATTGTGTTAAATCTTCATTTCGTCTCAGTCTCCTGTCCCGAGCAAGCACAAGGGCAACGTGGAAAGGAAAAACTGCCTTTTAACAAGAAGACACCTCCAGCAGAACCAGGCTCAGGATGAACGGCCATCTGCTTCGACCGGCTGGTTTGAGAAGACAGGAAGGAGAAATGGACACAGAACAGGAGGCCCAGAATGGAGGCGAGCTGGCAAGTGGGTCTTTCTATAGGAGGAAAGACAAAAAAAAAAAGTTAAGATCGAAATATTTACAAATACAAACTATTCATTTGTATACATTTGTAATTATTCATTTGAGGAAATGTCGTCAATTTGTCCTCCAGTAAAGCTAAAGCAGCATAGCTAGGTTATAGCTCAAGAAACCAAACCAATCCTAACTATAGGATTTAGCACACAGGAAAGTCTTAAGTCCAGTATTAAAACAGGATAATGTGTCAGCCTCGTGGACAGAAACTGGAAGTTGGTTCCACAAGAGAGGAGCCTGATAACTGAAAGATCTTCCTCCCATTCTGCTTTTGGAAACCCTAGGAACCACAAGTAAACCTGCAGTCTGAGAGGGAAGTCCTCTGTTAGGAAAATATGGAACAATAAGATCTGTAAAATAAGATGGAGCTAGGTTGTTAAGTTAAATTACTATCAATATCTGAACCAAGCAACAAACAGATGTCCATAGTAGGCAGAGTAGGACGGAGAGTTTTTTTTAGGAACTACAGTAATAACTGAGAAGTTTTATTAATTTTATCTGATTGACAAATCTCTGTTCAGCCTGTGGCTCGCACTTCCTGTACTTGACTCTGTCATGTCCAAAGAATGTCTTGCTGTGCCTACAAAGTACATAAACACTCGCAGCAGTCCACAAATCATCACAAGGATGCATGGATTCATCTTTTCCTTCCCTGTCTTCTTCAAATAAAGACACTTTTTTTTTTTCTAAGAATATCTATGTGCTCTTTGAAATGATGCAACTCAGTTTTTGTTTTTGTCTGAGTCTCTACTGTGGAGCAGCACTCAGATGTTTCTCCTTAAATTATTTTTATTTTTTTCTTGTTTTTGTTAACTGAAATGTTTGAACATCCAATAAAAGCTAAAGTTATCTTTAGATTTGATCCAAGTTTGAAAGAGTTTTTGAGCAGTTTGGCTGGAGGTGACCGTTTAACCTTTTTTAGCTAGAAGAAACTGGATCATCATCAAAAAAACTATTTGTAATATTAGCACCATTCTGATTGCTGTGATTGTTTGAGGGTGGGGGTGTATAACTGCTGCCCTCTTGTCTGTCTGACTTCATACTAGCTCTCAGGATGTGATAAAGAATATGTAAAAAATACACAAGTGTGTCATGAACAAAGAAAAAAGGGGAGGGTAAAAGAGGTCACCAGCTACAGAAGAGTGAGAGGAAAGAGAAAGTGCCCAAGGTCAAGGAGGCATCAAAATGCAGAAGAGGAAAGGAAGACGTCCTTGTTTTAGGTTTATGAAAAAGGAGAAATCAGCAGTTTCTTGCTGTCAGGATGGAAATATTTCCCTTTGGATTTTAAAACATGAAAGTAATGCTTTTGAAGAAATGCAATTGACTGATGATGATTGATTCAAGGATTCAATGTTCTTTATTTGTCATTCGCACCCCATGTGGTACATGTGGTGGAACGAACTTATGTACACAGGGTCCCAGTTACATCCAACAATAAAATGTATAAGAAAAACAGTAATAAGATCTAAGATACGAACTAAGAAAAACATCAACTAAAAATACACTAAGCACTAATAGCATAAAAACATTATGCCAAACAGCAGCACGAACATGAGTCTGTGTGAGCAGATGAGCACGCATGAACACATCAACATGAAACAGATCAGCAGCAACTTGATGTGATTTTTCACTGTGACTCTCCTGGTTAGATATTCATGAATCTAACAGCCTCAGGATAGAAGCTGTTCCTCAGTCTAGTGGTTCTACACTTAATGCTCCTCAACCTCCTTCCTGAGGGGAGTGGGGCAAAAAGTGTGTGTGCTGGGTGAGTGGGGTCCTTCATGATGCAGGTGGCTCTCTTCCTGCATCTGGAGGTGTAGATGTCTATGATGGTGGGGAGGCTGACTCCAGCAGTCTTCTGTGCAGCCTTCACCACTTTCTGCAAAGCTTTTCTTTCTGCAGCTGATACCTGATACCTTGAATGCCAAAGTTTTAGGCCAAGCTATTGCATGATCTCTTAGTGCTCATAGTTTTTTGTTAGAGATGACACTTAGCTACCATCCATCCTTGCATTATCTACTTGTTTCTTCATTTTTGGGTTGTGGGGGTCAATGGTACCCATGTCCAACGGTCACTGTACGAGGTGTGGGGGACATCTGCACAAGTCCATCACAGGGACACACAGAGACAAACAACCATTCACTCTCTCACTCACACTTAGGAATGATTTAGAGCAGGGGTGCCCAAACTTTTTCACTGAAAGGGCCAAATTTAAAATCTATCAGAGGGCTGCGGGCAAATGCATTAATATAATACATGAAATGCAAATAATTATTTAACTAAAGTCCATTTATGTATTATATAGTTATTTTATCCTTCCATTCTGTAAAAAGACATTACAGAACAGGCTGCATTGGTGGTGGTAGTGGTGGTGGTGGTGGTGGGGGGGGGGGGGTGTCTGAGGGTCCTCCCCCAGAGAATTTTGAAGAAAGTAGATGCTATTTCCTATATGTTTATTACAGCAGATTAACATGAAACAAAATATGTAAACTCTGTTATTATTGAAATCTCTGACTGCAAATTGTTCTTAATTCAACACTGCTGCAGCTCTGCAGGTAAGGGACGTTCACTTCAGGACAAATTGAGGTCGTTGACTGGTCCGCTGCCAACGTGCCTACTGGACTGATTGACAGGTGGCATGACTCATGCAACAAAACTATAGATTTTACTGGCCTGTTTGAGACTGTCATTGATTATTTATTCAACTTTTATTCAATATTTTGATGAATCTAAGGTTTGAGAACTGTTTCCTTACAAAATCATAATAATGTTTTTTTAATTTTTCAGAGATGTTGAGTTAAAATTAAAATTTAAGGGTGCTCAAGAAGTGTGTGTGATGGGCACCTACAAAGTACATGATGCTCAGCTTTGTCAAAGGAAATGTTATTCAGCAGCAAGAAACGGCTGAGAGACAGTATGAAGTCTGTCCAAATAAAATATAAATTATTCAAATTTAAAAAACGAATACACAAATTAGTCACTCCAGCTGTGTATTGTCATTACAGTAGTCAATGGGCCAAGTTCCCATCTAACATTAAACTTGGAATGACTGAGTGTAAACACGTTGATTCTTCAAAGGACATTTTAATATAGTAATGAGGACCGCTTGGTGAGCCAAATCAAATGGCTTGGCGGGCCAACTTTGGCCCATGGGTCCCACTTTGGGCACCCCTGATTTAGAGTTACCAATCAGCCTAACATGCATGTTTTTGGTCTGTGGGAGAAAACCAGAGAGAACATGCAAACTCCACCCAGAAAGGCCCCAGGTCAGGATTTGATCCGGTGCCGTTCTCGCTGAGAGGCAACATACCAACTGAGCCACCATGCTGCCCACTCTCAGCTGCTATCATAACAAATCTTTGCTCAATTTCAGTGAAATATATGTTGTAGTCATTTAAATGTTTCTTAAGGTAAAGCTGTTCTTAGCTGTAACTGTTGGAGACTAGCTGGTGACTCAAAACTGCAAGAAAATAGGCACAGTTTCTGTTGCAGTCCCACAAAATTTGCAACTTACCAAGCATTGAGTCATGTGGTCACTTTTTTAAGTGGTCAGTTTTAGAAAATCATGGTCAATCTTTTGTGTGGATGGCTTGGAAAACTGTACTATAGGTGTCTAACAAAGCTAAGTCAGGTCCTCTGGACAGTTTCTTCTTGTTGAAATGTTTTGTCTTGTATCCAAAAGACTCCGTCAGTCTGAGGAGCTACAAGTCTTATAACCAGCACCTTTTCATAGTGGATCAACCAATTTGATGGTGCTCAGGTGGTTCCTGTAGTTCATCCTCTTCCCCGTCACCACCTAGTAGTATAGTAGTAGTAGTAGTATAGTATAGGTGCCAGTGTTGTCAGGTGTACAATAATTATCATATTTGTACGACAATTTTGCCCTCTGCACGATCATTAATCCCAAAAAACGCCAAATATACGATAATTTGACCATTTCGTGAATGTGTGGCTGTAATCAGTTGTCATCAGTCTGTCGCAACTGTCTGTTGGAATATTTTTGTGAACCCTGAAGGCATCTGTGTTCGCAAACAGATGCACGACGGGCTGTCGTGCTTTTCTAAATGTTGCCTACGAGTGACGTGTTTGCGTTTGCCTCAGAACAACGGCCATGATTGGCTGAATAGTCAGTTGCGCCCACCCCATGAGTGAGGAAAAGAAAAGAAGAAGAAGAAGAAACAGAGCCGGTCTGGAAGCGGACCCATCACTACCATAATGTATCAATAGATTTGTTATTTTGATTATGACGGGTGTACGATAATTTCCCTCAAAATACGATAATTTTATGTCTCTAGTTCGATAATCCTACATTTCTTACCTGACAACACTGATAGGTGCACATAATTTTGTTTTTGTCACCCACATTGTGCCTGCCTCAGCAGCTGCTCCCACACCCCAAATGTACTGTTGCACACATTGGAAATGAAGATAGATTTTGAGCAATTCCTTAAACAAAAAATGTCACCATTGTTGTGCTTGGATATTTTCTATAGGGAAGCACCCGTGCAGGTGTCTAAATATAGTTGTAATGCTCTAAAACTTATGAAATCTAAACTGAGTAGGTTTTGTAATAACTCTGTGACTATTTAAATACATAGTCAAGCAGTTGTCACTGCTGGCAGATAGTTGGCAAATGTTTTTTTTCCAAAATTATACCCAATTGACATTAATTGTTTGCACAAAGTTCTCCTGTCTTTTTTCTTGTGTTTTTTTTTTCTTGAACTCTGTAGAGAGAAACAAAAAATTGTTCAAAAAATATTGTTACTAGTGGTGGCCATCTTGAGCCAGGTTTAATAAAAGTTAATCAGTTTTAAATATGCATCTAATTATTACTTTCTAATTTTGTGTTCAACCAACAAATAAACATACAACACACAAGATACAGTAGTCCCTCATTTATCGTGGGGGTTATGTTCGAGAACCCCCCAGCAATAAGTGAAAATCCATGAAGTAGTAACGCTATATTTATTTTAGTATTTATGTTTATATTTTAAGGATTTAGAAACCCTTCCCACACTCTTGAAATGTTATAAACTCTTAAACTTACATAATTGAAACAACATATGTATATATACTGTACAGTACTGCAAACTTTTACTCACCAGCTCTGCAGAACATAGCGGCTCGGTTCCGGTTCGGCAGACCTACCCTGCCGGTTCTGGTTGGCTCTCTGGCTCGGCGTAGTCCTGGTGGGCTCCGGAGAGAACACCGGAGAGAACGCCGGAGAGAATGCCGGACCTCCAGGTGGCGTCTTCTTACTCAGAAGGCCTCGTGGGCCAGCAGTCGACGCTCAGATTGGCCGAAGAGTCTGGAGGCCTGGTTCTGGTCTGGTTCCCGGTTGGTTCCATGTGGTTATCTGCATCTGCTCGGCGCCATAGTCAATGTATGAATAAAGACCAAACTTTGTGAATCGGATCAAAACTTTCTGTCCATTTCAGCAGAAGGCAATGGGGCTTCTGGGTGGGGTACTGTTGGCTTCTGGGAAATTCATTCATTAAATCTTTATTTATAAAGGTTAGGCTCATTGAGCTTCTGGGACCCATTTACAAGAGAGACCTGGTTTTAACAAAGAGTGATGACAACAGTAGACAACAAAGAGAAAAATAGACAATTATAAAAATCATACAAATTGAGAAGAACAAATAAAAGAAAATGGTATTTAAAAAACTAAACAAAAACAGCTGAGGCTGTAGGTTATAAGGCGATGTAGAAAACTAAAAACAAGAACATGTCTGCATTGGTTTTTGCCAAGAACTTAACAGATGTTTAAAGCCACTCAGAGAGGTCAAGTTTGAGAACTTCAGATCGTTTTGCAAGATATTCCAGGAAACAGGAGCGGAGTAGGAGAAGGTCCTTTTACCAAGTTCAGTTCTCACTGAGGGAACACTGCAGGTAATAATGTCCTGAGAGCGCACGCTGTAGCTGCACTCACACAGAGACATGTAGGAGGAGATGTATGAAGGCAGCAGACCAAGAAGTGATTTAAGATGAAAATGTACCAGTGAGAGAGCCTACATGAAGTAGGAGTGGGCTATGGCTCAAATATAATATTGTGATATTTCAGAGCATTCTGACGATAACGATAAATTTTGTGAATAACAAAAAACAACAGAAATCATAGTTATTCATTTGACAAAATCAACTTAACATGTTGCTTTGCAATATTATATAAAAACTAAAAAATAGGGTTAATTTTACTGAAATTGCTTTATTTAGTAAAGTATTCAGTCTCAAAGTATCAAAATAAAAAATAAAAATAATCCTTCTGTTATTTAGATTGAAAAAGTCTGCACAAAATATAGATCAACACAATCCACCACAAAAACTAAAGTGCAGGTGCAGTTTCCCAAAATAACTAAATAAAATGAAGCTTAAGATCTGTTGAGCATAAATGTAGCATAGAACAAAATATATGTTGCCGTTAAATGAGCTATAACTTCCAGAACTTGTAACAAGGTGATCATCTGACCCTGACGCTTGTGGTGTTTCAGCTTCTTCTGTTCCTGCAGGAATGATTCATTTCTCTGATGCTCTGTCTTTCATCACCTGACACTGTTCGTGGTCCATGGACTGTGGATCTCAAGAGACACAGCCGAGCTGTGCCTGTACTGGCAGCAAAGCCTGGTGGGGGGAGAGAAAAAAGCCGGGCTGCGCCATACCGGCAGCTTAGAACAGGGTTGGGGGGAGGGAGACACAGCTGTGCACTGTCTGCGCCCGCAGTTTAGAGCTGGGTGGAGAGACAGCTGAGCCACGCGTTGTTTGATTTTAGCTTTTTAGCTAGCTAGTATTGCACACAGCTAATTAGTGTTACGCCAGTACCAACAGTGGGGTGGGGGATAGTTTGGTAGTTCGGCGTGCTCGGTTTTGTTAACGGGGGCGGGGCGCCCTGCTTATATAATAGTAGGGAAAACACTGACGTATTTACGTCATGAAATTTGCATATCATGATATAATTTATTTTCCCGGGAAAGCTTTATTTACCGGTATTATCATGAACAATATGATACGGTCCAGCCCTAACATGAAGTTAATGATGACCAGTTACCCAGTGAATACAGGGTGCAATGATGGGTATGGTAGTTACAGCCAGTTATGAATCTCAGTGCACCATGATAGACAGCATCCAGCATCTGCAGGGTGTTTGTAGGAGCGTTCATGTAAATAATGTCACCATAATCAATGGAGGGAAGTTGCAGTTACAAGGCGTTTCCTAACATTCAGAGTTAGACTGGATCTATTTCTGAAAAAGAAGCCCAATTTAACTTTCAGTTTCCGAAAAAGAAACACAGTTTAACTTTCAGTTTCCTTACTAAGTTTTCTACGTGGAGCTTAAAAGAGAGATGCGAATTGACCAAGATATCCAAATATTTGTAGGAATCGACAAACTTAATAGGAACACCATTTGAGGATAAAATCAGAGGAAGAACTGTTGTGACCAACTTCCTGTTTGAAAAAAACACATCCTTTTGGTTCTGTCAGCATTTAGGACAAGTTTGGGATGGAACAAATCTTACTGGATAATGTCAAAAGCAGATTGCAAAAGGTAGAAAGTCTTAGCAACTGTTCTAGCTCGACAACTGTGTCATCAGCATAGAAATGTTAGGATGCATCAGGGATGCTCTGACCTACCTTACCTATGTAGATTGTGAAGAAATATGAAATGTAGTTGTTTTAAGTGGTGAAACAGTGTAGGCTTATTGAGAGAAAACTACAAAATGGCGGCGCCAGTCTGTAATATTTTTTGTTAAATTTTTACTGTACAATATCCAGTACTGTCCCAGTCACATGAGTAATATCAATATTAAAATTGACAATCATGTGTCATGTACAATCATACTTTGAATATCTGCAACAGAGCGAGTCCGCAAAATTCGAACCGAAAGTAGTGAGGGACTACTGTACTATCAGATGCCTCCCACTTTTCAAGGTGGTGGGTGATAACAATGCTTCAGAGTTTTCTTTATTATCATATTTTTTCGAATATCTCTGTAGGAACAGTTTTTAAAGCAATTGTTTTGTGTCTTTCTGTAGAGATTCAGAAAGAATCCACAAGCAACATGACCAAAAAACTAAACAATCAGTATGACAACTGACCTTATGGGTGGAGAAAAACAATACACACCAGTCATACCAGTAACAATATGAATTTATATATGTGTATGTAAGCTGTAATACATGCTAAATGACCAAACTTTTGCCTGAGTGCAGTCAAAAAAGCTGTTAGTTTTTTTTAGCACTGATCTTTACTATTTAAAATTGCCTTGTAAACAGAAAAAGAAAAAAATGTTTTGCCTTTCTGCACAACACTCATTATTTTTTACCTTAGAAATAGGCTAAAAGTTTATTTTTCACTAAATAAAATCTGTCAAAAAGAAAAAAAAAAACTACAAAAGTATTCTTAATATGAAAACGTTTTTATAAACACCTGTCTGTCTTTGGATAGGTTTCTCCATCTATTCTGGGATGCATTGGTTGCTCACTTCAACCTTGAAGAAAAAAGTCTCAGTTAAAAAAAAGCTTTTGTGAATTCAATTCTTTGGCTCCTTTGTTTTGCTTTCATATACTTTGTAGACTAATAATTACTGCATGAACGGCAGGTGAATAGCTATTTTCAAATTGTAGCAGAAATCACTTTGAATCAGACGACTTCTAATTTTGTTGTCAGAAAGCTGTAGGGTCAGAGTTTTCTGGAGCTACTCAGCTGTGCATCACAATGAGTGTACTTCCTGCTGATATGATAAGGGGGGAAAAATCCACCGCTGTAATTTTGTGCAGAAACTACTTCTTTGAGTGCGTATTATTATTGTATTCTATCATGAACTGCCTGAAAATATCAAACTAGGCTATACAACAAATTGAGGAAAAGTAGTCATTTGCGAATAGTGTTGCTGTTGCCAACAATTTGTCATCTAGTGGCTTTTCTTTATTTAATTAGCCCAAAAGTGTCAGTTCTTCTGCTTATTAACACAGTATTGGGTCACTGAAGTTAATTATTGGTAACAGTTTACAATAAGGTACACAAAATGTGATTAACAAGCAGGGACTGCCTCAGGAACGAATCAGGAACAAATCAGGAGTTAATAGGTAGTTAACCAGTACTTACTGGTGAACACACAGTCAAGCCTTATTAGGGGACCACTGGTTAGTTACGTTGGAAATGAAGAGGAACTAATCAGGAACTAATGGGTAGTTAACGGAAACCAAAGAGAAACAAATCAGGAGCTAATGAGTAGTTAACCAGTACTTACTAGGGAGCACACAGCCAAGCCTTATTAAGGGACTACTGTTTAGTTACCTTGTAAACAAAGAGGAACTAATCAAGAACTAGTGGGTAGTTACTAAGGAAACTAAAGAGGAACGAATCAGGAGCTAATGGGTAATAAAATCAATAATCACTAGGAAACTGGTTTTTGACAATTACAAGCTGTGACCTCACTGGTGCAGTGTTTATTCAGAACTCACATGAAGAATTTCTCTTCTGTTTCTGTGGTAACAAACCAGTAGTCACCCAATTAGGCTTGACTGTGTGTTCCCCAATAAGTACTGGTTAACTACCCATTAGCTCCTGATTCGTTCCTATTTGGTTTTCTTAGTAACTACCCATTAGTTCTTGATTAGTCTCTCTTCATTTACAAGGTAACTAACCAGTAATCCCCTAATAAGGCTTGGTTGTGTGTTGTAAGTACTGGTTAACTACCCATTAGCTCCTGATTTGTTCCTTAGGCATTCCCTAGTAGTTAATCAAACTTTGTGCACCTTATTGTATCGTGTTAGCTAATAATTTTTTAGACGAACCCTCTCTCATTTGGACAGTGGTTGTGATGCTGTAAGAATTACATTCTTCAGCTTCTGCTTCAACCCTGTCCAGCTTCTGCAGCTCAGATACAAACAGGTCAAAGATAGGAATATGCTCACACCTGGTGGCATAGATCATAATCTACCTTACAAACAGACTGCATCATGTGACTAGAGACTGCAGGTCTGACACTGTGGTCTGCAGCGCTGTAGTGCCACAGGGTACTGTGCTCGGACTTGTTCAGTCAGACATCAGACTTCCAGTATAACTCGAAGTCCTGTCATGTGCAAACCTTTGCAGATGACAGTGCACTGTGTTGGGAGAGGACAGGAGGAGGACCACAGGAAAATGATGTTTGCTGTATTGTGTTGCTACTAATTTTAGACAAATCCTATGTTAGAGGGACAGCAATTGTCAGTTAAATATTCGGTGGGCATTTTTCCGAAAGTTGTGAAATTTAAAGTGGGATTGTGTAAAAACTGGTAAAGTTTTCAACATGCAAGCTCAATCATATGACTGTGCCACTTGGAATAATTTTTCTTCTGTGAAGCATCTCTAAACTACAGAACTCCAAACAAGTCATTTTTAAACCTGTTTTGCCAGAATCACATTGTTGCATGAAAATAGTGTCAGTTTTCTTTTTCAATTTTTGTCTATGTTGAACAATGTGCTGCTACCAAAAGTCAAAGCAAACGATTCCTGATCAAGTTGCAGGTATTCTTGTATATGTATATGTCATTGTAGCCTTTTTTTAAAGTTATAGGGCATATACAGTAAAACATGACAAAAAAACAAACACAGTAGTAGGGTGCTTTAATGATTACAACATGGCATCTGTAACTGATGAGAGTAAAATACTTTAATATGTTAATCTGTTAAAATACATTCCACCAACAGGAAATACTAATGACTTTTAATGTGAGCTGAGTAGTCCACTGAAATATTTAACTAATTGCTCAGTAGCTAACTAGTTAAAACCTATTTTGATCTTACTAGTTAACTAAGGCAACTAAAATTGTTTATTAGTTAGCTGGTAAGATCTAAATGTAAACCTCATAAGTGTATATATTTTTTTCTATTGTTCACCAGTGTGGTTTGCTAGTGTTATTATTGAATGTTTTTGGTCTTATTGCCATTTTAAATGTGCAGCTGCATCTTTTTAATGGTTCAAAATTGTACTACTACTAGACCATTTGTGTTGACTTGTTAGCATATTGGCATTTTTGAGTTTTTCTAATTAACCAGTATGACACAGTTGATTAATCTCATCCAAGGGTCCACTAGTGCATTAAAATGCTGACATGTTGGAAATACAAGTGTGGTACTTTGGCTGACCAGTACAGTTTCTGTTCTTACAGAATGCTCCACCAAAAAACAAATAAAAATGTTACCGGTCTACGTGTGCATCAACGCTCAAGGTGCTGAGGTAAATGGACCAAAAGTTCAACAAGAGCAAAAAAAAAAAAAAAAAAATAGGAACCAGTTGACAAAAACGAGTACAGAGGGTGTCAGATAATTGAACAACTGTCTTATCGTCACTAACGATGTCAGACTGGAGATGTATTTTAAACTGTAAATTCAGTCCATTTATTTAAGAATTGTTGCCACCTAAACTCTGCAGAGTTCGTTTGTATGAAACTTTTCATAGCAGCTGTGTTCAAAGGGATCAAACCGTACACGAACCAACCTCCGGCATCTGTTTCACAAAGCAGTGAGGCCACCAATGACATTTTTGTTTGAAGAGATTGTTTTGGGACTTAAACTGTATTTTCTCTTCTTTGTCCTTCTGGTCTCTTTCTTTCTCTTGCTCTGTCTGCCTCTATTAAAGGGTGTGCGCTAATGCTTTGTTGAAAGGAATGTTTTTGTGAAAATAATTATTTTGTGTGTTGGCAGGGGTCCTCAGTGTGGAAACAAATGTATTTTCAGATGGCAGCCAGTGTGTAAGCCTGAACCCTGTCAGTGGGTGTTTTGGGATGATTGCAGCCTTATCTTAGCCAGCCAAGGAGCCCCTGGATCCCCTGGCTCATCACCCAGCAGCCGATTGCCTTCCCCCCGAATCTCTGTGTTTTATTAAACTTTGGGGCTTGCACTGATAAAAGTGACGAACATTCAACATTCACTTAAAAAAAAAAATCCATGTTCTTTTACCTTATAACAGGACTGAATAAAGGCAGACAGCATCGATTTTGGACACTGGCCATGAACAGAAGATCTGACTCAGATATAACCTTTGTGAGATAGAATAGAGAGTCCACACTAAGTTGGATGAAAAGACCATTTCAATGCAGGTTACACAACTATTTAAATAAGTACCTTTGTGTTAAATACATTTTGTTAATTCAGTGCAAAAGCCATACATTTAAATCATGGTCACCAACATTTCAGGATACATTGAAAAATGTGACTGATATTACGCAACAGTCAAAATTGGCTTGTAATTACCGCTAGCTGCTATTAAAGGCAGGAAACTATGTGAACGCCTTCGTCTGTGTGTGCATGTTTGCTTGTCTGTTAGCAAAATATTTCTGAGCCAGTAGTTGGATTTTAATGAAACTGCCAGAATACAATAATTGGATGCACATCTACAAATGATTACCTGTTGGATACAGTTTTATTCAAGATGACCCTCCACAACTAAACTTAGCAAATTTCTTAATGCCCCTTTTCCACTGTGATGGCGCGGATTAGGTAAGCTCGGTCCACTACGGTTTTGAATGCTTTTCCACTAGTATTTTTTAGCTGCATCTGCCCCTTTTTTGTCATCCTCTCAAAGGGTCCATGCGAGCCAAGCCGGGATAAAAACGTGACGTCAGAACACTGTCGGTCACTGATTGGTCAGGGGGAGGAGTCACTGGATCTTTCAAAAAAAATTTCACAGATCCGCCATTTGCAATTACAGTGAACCCTCGTTTTTCACTGGGGTTACGTTCCAAAAAGAACCCGTGAGAGGCAAAATCCGTGAAGTAGTAACCTTTATTTTTTTTACAATTATTATACAATGAAATACTCCATATTACATTCAAACCAAAGAACAAAACCCTTTTACAGGCCCAAGCATTTGTTTAACAAACAAAAGTATTGTATAAACGTTTTTTTACAAATAACTACTGTACTGGAGAGACTGTTCAGCCAATCAGAATGCAGAACACAATGCACGATGCAAATCCGTGAAGCAGCGAGACCGTGAAAGGTGAACCGCGTTATAGCGAGGGTTCACTGTACTCGGAATTCTGAGCAGCGGCTGGCTCTATTTTTAATATTTTAAAAACAATAATGACAACACAGTGTTGTAACGCTGAAGTGCAGGTATTTTTTGTGTTTGGCGATCGACAACAAAATTCAAAGCTAGCGGAGTCACTGCGGAGGATCTTACGAGCTGCAGACCTAATTGAAGCACACAAGGCCGGGGTCCGGGCCCCGGCCTTGTGTGCTCACAAAGGCTGGATTCCGAGCCCTGGCAGACGGGTGGACCGGGGCGGATGGTGGAAACTTAAAAAAAAAAAAAAAAACTTTTATGTATAAAAAATAAATAAAGTTTTTTTTTAATCAGTGAAGATTAAAAATAAATAAACGGTGCCGGCTTTATCAGCTGCTGCCTCTCAGCAAGCAGGTCCCTGGTTCAAATCCCAGTCCGGGTGCCTTTCTGGGTGGAGTTTGCATGTTCTCTCCATGCATGCGTGGGTTTTCTCTGTGGACTCCAGTTTCCTCCCACAGATCAAAAACATGCATGTTAGGCTGATTGGTAACTAAATTGTCCCTAGGTGTGAGTGAGAGAGTGAATGGTTGTTTGTCTCATTTGTCTCTACGTGTCCCTGTGATGGACTTGCGACCCATCCAGGGTGTACCCCGCCCCTCGCACAGTGATTGCTGGACATGGGCACCGGCGACCCCCGTGACCCAAAATGGAAAAAGCGGGTTAAAGATAATGGATTGATGGATGGATGGATGGATGGATGTTTAAAGTAGAGCTACAGCCTTAAGTTCAACTTTATTCTAACCAACAGATGTACAAATCACAAAACAAAAATTAAACTTTAAAGCAAAGCTAAAATAAAATAATCTGTATACAAGCAACCAAACCACATATCTAAATTTAACAATAACAGTAGACACAATGAGTGCAAATACATCAAATGATGAAGAAAAACAAACAAAAAAATATATATAGATGTTTTTGTAGAATCTGGTTTGTCAGAGATTTAATTCAATTCAATTTATTTATATAGCATCAAGTCACATCAGAAGTCGTCTCAGGGTGAACAGAAATATTCATATTTAAAATAAGTTCACAGAAACATCCATATTTAAAAATAATAATTTAACATTATTTATCTGAGGAGAAGACTGTTTTGAGTTTAACTCCATCACAGAACTCTCACTCTTAATGGTGAACTAAAGTTCATTAAAAGTTCATTAGCAGGATATATATATATATAT
>NC_056503.1:13301019-13316701 GCF_014905685.2 Nematolebias whitei
TATATATATATATATATATATATATATATATATGTATATATAGTTTAACTTAATCATTTTAATAATCTGTATTCTTTTTAATTTAGCAGAAACTTCAAAATAAATTCTCTCCCTGTACATGAAACCTGTTTCAAGTCATGATTATGAGCTAAATCTAGATTTTCCATCTACATTGTTTGATAAATAACTAAAGTGTCACAACAAAAGGCAAGATTTTTTTAATACATCTTTATTGTCAACATGTATCCTGAAGTGATACATCGATGGAAGGTAACAGCCTCTTTCATCTTTAATGGCACACAATAGTCGCTCCAGAGCTGGACGGAAGCAGACTGTAGGCCTGCACTACCGCCACCAGGTGGTAAGGCGCGTTGGATTCTAGACCCGCCTACAGAACCGGTCGCAATGGTCACAATGGAAATGCAACGTTTAACCAGCTAATCTGAGCTGAGATGCCGATCCGAGCTGTCACAGTGGAAAAGGGGCACAAATGGCTATAACCTAATGAGTGTTACAAATATTTAGCTAAAATTTGGTATGATAGTAGCTGAGAGTATTCCATAATACATTCTGTGAGCAATACCAGATTACATGAAATCTTTGTATGTAGGTTTGGTATTAATTGTTTGAGAGTCAGCCCAGTGTGATTTGAATAGAATGTCTCATGAACCACTGATATGACTTTAAGGAAAAGCTTGGAAAATAATCTTTGGATGCAGATCTATTACTGATTAACATTTGAAGTCAACCACATTCAGTATGACTTACAAAGCTAATCGTCCTCCGTAAACACAAAAATGGTGTAACTCATACTATTTAGCAGAAACTGAGTGAAGATTTGGTAGGATATTAGCTGACAGCTATCTCCATTAAACACTAATAGATCACACAAGATATTTGTATAAATCTCTGAAATTCAAGCAAGCAGGAAATGAGCTTTCCTTCAAAGAAAATGCTTTTTATAAATCCTAAAAAAATTGCAACAGAAGTATTTATGTCAGTCTAACACTTATAAAAAAAATTGGACTTATTTGTGGATTCCGTTAATTAAAAATAAAAATAGGTGCATTCCTCACAGGGTTCAGAATAGATTAACCTTAGGAAGTAGGGACCAAACCCAGTTTAAGCCACTGAATGTCAGAGAGGAAAGCAGGACAGGCCAGTACTTTTTACACTGTGGACTGAGCTCCCTGTTCTCTGGTTCTCCTCTGAACTCACAGTGATTAGCTCAGTTTGTCAAAAGACAGAGAGAGAGAAATGGCAGCACGGCTCTCCGAAGAGTCCTAGATTATTGGATTATACATGAATGGGACTTTTTCCCTCACTCACAGATTAATGAAACACTTTATTCATATTCAACAGCTCCGTCTCTCTTCATATAATGTTCAAACTTTGCTTTACTCCTTTTTTAGCTGCAAGGAATTACATTTATGATTTAAACATGAATGTGGATGAGACACTTTCAAACATGTTACTTTAGAAAAGGTAGCAACCACTCGCTTCAAACTTTGGTTACGTATTGTAACCCCAGATTCTACGAATATAGGCGTAGCCCTTTAAGGCTGTCGCTTAGTGGGTTTATCCCGTCATGCGGAGCATTACACTGAAAAATTTAGTCCACGCCCACCTGCTGTGTGGGCCCCACCGTATAAATTACGTTAAGAACGGGTAATCGGCTCCCAAATAGCTTTTTCTTCAGCCACTTAGGAGCCAGTGAGGCCCAACGCTTAAAGGGCTACACCTATATTCATAGAATCTGGGGTTACAATACGTAACCAACGTTCTATTTCATGTAGGCTTTGCCCTTTAAGGCTGTCGCTTAGTGGGTTAAGGGCGAAGCAGATGTGGTTCTCGCCTCACTGGGTCCGTTCGAACATCGTATGAAGCATAAGCTTGCCCAAAAAACGTCTTGTCACTCAGCTCTCCATGTGCATAATTACGTGTTGCGTAATTATGTGTACCATGCACAGACACATGATGTGTAAATATGCGTTCTGAGTGCATGAACGCCCCGGAAAAAATTTCAACGGAGGGGAGAATGCTGAAAAGGAGCCATGAACCAACCGGTTTACGGCTGAACAGTATGAACAGATTAATAATAACAGGAGAGCTGATTATTAATCAAATGAACTGATTGGTAACAATAGTCATGAACTGATTAATGACCATAGAACCAAAATAACAGTCACAACTTGTGACTGATAACAACATCTGACACTGTAATGCATGCAGTCAGATGTGAGTTAAACGGGGTTCCATGAAACAACAATATTCATTCTGTTAAAACACTAAGGACAGAATGTGTCATGGAACAAGCCGTCACATCACGTAAATAAAAGTGAATAAATGAGCAGGGTGTTGAACACGCGGCCGCAGTGCAAATATCCTGCATTGCCATACCATTATGCAAAGCAGTCGAAGATGCGATACCTCTGGTCGAGTGCGCCCTGAGGTTGACAGGAGGCTCTAGATCTGATGCTCTGTAGGCTTCAGAAATAGTCTCACACAACCAGTGTGACAGGCGCTGGGTGGATAACGGGTGACCTGCAGATGCATCTCTATAATGCACAAACAGATGTTGAGTTTGATGCATTGCAGCTGTCAACGCCCGCACAGGACAGAGAAGATGGAAAGATGCTTCTTCTTCTGATTGTGTGTGTGTATGTGTGTGTGTGTGGGGGCTCCCTCCAACGATAACACTCTTAATTTAAAGAGCTCGTGATGTTTAGGCATAAAACTGGATTCGGTCTTAGATCAGCTGAGCTGCCATCAGCCTGAGTACCAAGACACGACGGAGCGACAGAGAGGGCAGATAATCTCTCACCCTCTTAGCGGATGTTAAAGCCAGCAGCAGGGCTGTTTTAAGAGACAAGAATTTAATTGGAACCTGATTCAGTAGCTCAGATGGAGCTTAGATCAGGGCTCCCAGGACCAGTGTTAAAGCCCACTGTGGAGCAAGTGGGCATGAAAACAGGCCTGCGTCTTGAACACCGTTAAAAAACGCTTCATCAGCGGATGATTAAAAGCTGTTCTGACCCTGAAAACCTTGTGACAGGAAGAGATGGCTGTAGCACACGTTTAATCGTGCTGAACGCCAGATTTCTGTCCATCAGCTGCTGTAGAAAAGACAGCACACCGCCTAGAGGACATGAGGAGGCCTCTACACCTTCTCTATACACCTTTACAAAATGCTCCATCAGAGGATGATTAAAGGCTGTTCTGTCTCTGACAACTTCGTGACAAGAAGAAATGGCTGTAGCATACATTAATCATGCTGAACGCCAATTTTCGGTCAATCGACTGCTGCAGAAAAGACAGCACCCCACCTAGGGGACATGAGGTGACCTCTACACCTTCTCTATACACCTTTACAAAACGCTTCATCAGCGGGTGATTAAAACCGTTCTGTCTCAGAAAACTTAGTGACAAGAAAAAATGGCTGTGTGTACGTTAATCGTGCTGAACGCCAGATTTCTGTCCATCGACTGCTGCAGAAAAGACAACACGTCGTCTAGTGGACATGAGGTGGCCTCTACGCCTTCTCTGTACACCTTTTAAGAAACACTTCATCAGCAGATGATTAAAAGCTGCTCTGTCCCCAAAAATTTCATGACATGAAGAGATGGCCGCAGTGTATGTTTTAATTGTGCTGAATGCCAGATTTCTGTCCATCAGCTGCTGCAGAAAGGACGGTACACCACCTAGTGGACATGAAATGGCCTCTACACCTTTCTCTGTACAGCAGCGCTGAAAAGCTGTCCACTGGATGTGAACAGCGCTGTGGTGGTTGCAGCACGTGAATCCTGAATTGTACGCACTACATCTTGAGAGAGACCCATCCTCTCTAAATGGATCCGCTTAGTGGCCAGAGCAAAGGTGCTGGTCTATTCTGGGTAACTCCTGATCACTCCTCCCGCCTGGAGGACAGTGTCCTTCCTCCACGGCAGGTTCAACGAGCGCCCCGATAACAGGTGTCGTAGGACTGGGGACCATGATGCGTTCACGCGCTTGGGACAGAAGAGCTGTCAGTCCCTCCTCCTGAGCTCGGTTCAGAAAACCGTGATATCAGAGGGAGTGAGGGAAGTGAAGAAGCGTTACGACCACAGGCTGTGAGCAACGTGTCCACCCCTAGCGGAGGTTCGTCCCGTGGGCTCAATGATAACTATAGTTGACATTGAGCATTCTCTCGTGTTGCAACACGACCACAGCCACTCACAGGATTTTTGCCGCGTCTGAGCCATCAGCTCTGGATGGAAGGACCCCGGTCCCCATGCCGCAAAAAATGTCTTTGGACATCACATCGGCCCCCTGTTCAGAACACAGGAGATGTACACTACTCCGATGGAGAGCAGATTTGGTGTGCCTCACACAGCCTCTGTCTCACAATGTGGCACATGGGTTGAGCGCATACACCTCCTGCCGGTTATGTATGCAACAGTCACTTGCTGTCTGTGTGAATCAAAAACCCCGATGATTCTGCAGCACAGAAGCAAAGTGTTGAATCACATTCAAAACCCTGTACGAGACTCCAAAAACATTTAAATTAACTGAAGTGTGGAGAACCACAGCGCCCCCACAGCTCGTTAAATGTATGTGCCTCTGTGAAGTCTGACATGTGTGACGTAGGTCTGCTGATGGAAAAACAGCTGATGTCACTCTGCCGGTTTCACGTGAGTTGCACTGCTACCATCTGTTTGGAAAGAACTGGTCAGCAGTAACAGATGTCCAGATAAAACAGAATTCTCCTCCCCGCTCTGTGTGGCGGCTGCAGCACGGCTCAACGCATTTAATGGAATGTTGTTTCTCACAGTTCAAAACTGACAAATCTAGAATAAATCTCATCTTTCCAGTTCGTTGGGGCCAGGGAATGACGAGAGAGGAACCCTGTGTTTTCCTCTCCTTCTGAGACCCTGGAAATTACATTAATCAGAATTTCCTGAGCTTCTGCGAGAGGGGACGAGATCTGTTCTAAAAATGACAGAAAACATCACTAGAGTTCCTCCGCACTGGGGTTTGAGCTATACTACAGCGTGAATCCCCTGCTGAAAACGGTTCGCCTATCCGTCTGGAGCCCGTGCTCATTGCTACTCGTTTATAAAGTTATAAAGCGGGCACGCATTTATGCTGTGGGCTCACATGCATGCTGATGTGAGCTGGTGCGCGCTTAAGGAGAAAGAAAAAACATGCACCCCCAAAGAATGCAGGACGTGTGCGGGCTGCCGATGCTGTGGGATGCGGCTCCTCTCTGCTGTGCTCACGTTGGTGCTGCTGCTCCGCATAACGATCGGGGAGCGGGTGCGCGTATGAGCCGACGTGCACTAAAGAGTCGTGTGTGTGCACCCTCGTTGACTCGACATCTTAGGCGAGGATTGCCGTGGGGGCGCGCGTTTGACGCTCGTGCGGTCAGGAAGCAGCACGCGGCGTCTGTTGAGGGCGAGGTTACCACTGGGCTCGGTCTGCAGAACACGTTCATTCTTGGCTGCGAATCACGTGAGCTTTTGAGTGATTCCTTGAGCTGCAGTGTTAATTCAGAAAACCTTCTTCGAGGATGAAGGAGCAGAGCCTCTGTGAGGCGTGTGAAAACTGTTGATGCTGTGGGAGCGCGCGTTTGACACCACTGCGGTGAGACGCGTGTCGCTCCTGCCGAGAGCGAGATATGTTATTGGGCTCGTACAGCGATCTCACGTTTACGTTGACATGAACGGCGGGCACTGAGAGCTGCGTGCGTGCTCTCATAACGTAACGCCGTATAGGTGAAGGCTGCTCGTGCCCCGGGAGCGCACCTTGGCACCGCCGGCAGTGAATAAAACAACCTTAAAAGGCTCATTCGTGTGGAGTGTGTATGACGGGGCCACTGTCAGATCATACAAGCTGACAGACTGGCTAAAAGACACTTCATCATAAAATTATGTTTATTTCCATATCTGTCATCCAGCAAACCAACATATGGTCATCTTCCCCTGAGCTCCGTGGTTTGTTGTCCTAGGGGGCCCCCTGTTGGCGGACTCTGGGAAAAGTTGAACTTACGGATGCCAGGGACGTCTGATGGGAGTGACTGACGTAGCAGCGCTGGGAAGGCGTTGTGCAGCCGTGGAGCATCTTGAAAGTGATCTCTCGTTGATGAGGGCCCTCCAACAAAACGCTTTCTGCAGCTCCCCCGAGAGGGAGGTGGAGTGACGAGCCAGGAGAACCTCTGGGACCTCGTCCTCCGGCTGCGATGCGGAGCCAGCAGACAGCAAAAGAGGCGCACCGGTTGAGGATGACGTCAGCTGTCCTGCAGCAGGAGCGTATGTCTCCTCCCGCCTCTGAATGTGTACGCCAACAGCGTAACATGTTGTTCGCTGCAGCCATCTGGAAATGCATGCTGGTGAGCTCGGTTGGAGAGTGGTGTCACCGTCTGGATTACGCTAACCGGACGTAAAACAGGTCCCTTCATGTCAGCCTCCTCCTGGGTTAAGCCGGGCAAACTCCAGAGGGTGCCGTCGGCTGGGAGCGGTGTGATCGCCGATACGAAACGAGGTGGGATGGGGTGAGCATTCGCTCAGCCCCCCTCCACCGACACTATGCTCTCCAGGAGGGAATGAGCAGCGGGGGCTGCTGCTGACGTCGCCTGTCCCGGAGGAACCATCCGATTCGCTCCGAGGTTGGCGATAAGAGGAAAATTACAAGATGGCGTTGTCCAGTGTGTAGCGACCTGTCACTGAGAAATACTCCTCGGTGCTTACCCTGAAACAAGACTGCTCGTCAGCTTCTCCTCGGGGAGGAGAGCTCACTGGGACGACCGGAGGTTGACGTGACGGGCCAAGCATTCTTAACAAAGTTTGGTCATCTACACAACTTTCCTTCTTGATTCTTCTGACAGTGCTATTAGCTTGCTGAAGAAAAATGGGAGCCGATTACCCGCTCTTAACGTAATTTATACAGACCGGGTGGGGCCCACACAGCAGGTGGGCGTGGACTAAATTTTTCAGTGTAATGCTCCGCATGACGGGATAAACCCACAAAGCGACAGCCTTAAAGGGTGAAGCCTATATGAAATAGAACTTTAGGTTTTTTCAGGCATTTCACCTGACAATGCTTTGATTTTTTTCTCTTAAGTACTACAGGGAGTGCTTACATCGCCACCTCATCTTTAGTCATCTGTAAAAACAAAATAATCATTGTAAAGTTTTGTGGACACATTTTCCTAACACACCAAAAGAAAAGAGACTTTTCAGTTCAATCATTCGAATTCAATCTTTAATCTTTGTTAAAATGTTGTCCCCATGGTTGCATTGAACAGAAACTTTCAGACTCTGTTTGCAGGCCAGAAAAGTGGTGGAAATTAATTGGAGAGTCATAGATGGGTTGTGGCAGCATGATCCAGGTATTTTACATGTAGTATTGAGGTAAGGTGGGAGCTGAGACAAATGTTTTGAATTTGGCTGTGAAAAGAGTTTATAGATGGCCCGTTACCAGTAATGGCCCATGTTTTAGTTATGATACGACTGCATCAGAAGAGCACCTGTGAACGAAAGCAGCATGCTTCAGGCTATCACATCCTTGTTAAAATGTTTATAACTGCAATTTATTTGAGGCATTGGGTTATTTAAAATGAAATGCAGTGTGATTTAATTAATTTAAGTTATTTTCTGCTAATTGTGCTGATAAGAAAAATAATTAAATACAACCTGATAGTCCTGTTAAAGTTTTGTTTGTTTTGGTCATTATTACTCAATAAGATGCTTCAGAATAAATTATAATGCGCATTAGTCTATGTGCACTTAGATGTGTTTTTTGATGCTTCGTGCGTTTTCAAACTTTTACTTATTGATCAACAGAAATTTAAATATGAAGAATAATTGTTTGGTAGTTGTCTCAGGACAATAAGGACTTATTGTTGTGTAGGAGAGTTTGTTTTGTGAACGTACTCACATCTGTATTCAGCTTGATTCACTGTTCCTAAATAATGACTGAGTGGAAAATTAAATGTTTTTCACGTTTCACTCCGTTTTTATGCTCTATCTCATTTCTAGCATGTTCTTAAGATGAAACTCGACAACACTGAGATTTTCCCCTCTGGGACATTGGTTTTATCTTTGCAGTATCTCTGTGTTGTCTGCAAGGCTGAAGGAATGAGAGAATGTAGTGCACAATAAAATAATAATTTAGTTATACCTTTATTCACAAAAGAAAAACTCTGACTTGTGTTTAAAGTTTAAATATTAGCTCTCAGAGAAGGGATGTAATAAATACGATTCAAACAAAAGATGACAAATCTCTGAACTTAAAGTGATGCTTCAAGGTTTGTGAACCCTTTAGAATATATATAAAAAATGTAATATTGGATCATTTTCCTCCATAAATACTGTATATTACAAAGTATAATACCTTTGTCTCAATTGTTTAAATGTGTTCTCTTTATCTACCATTAGAACTTATGGGAAAATCAGATTATGGTTTGTCATAATTATCCAGAAATATACAAACATTTTAAAGGGTTCACAAACTTTCAAGTAGAACTGAATATTAGTCATATTTAACAGATGAGAATAAAAATAACCCCAGGTTTCTGTTCAGTGCTACAACTGGACTAATGAAAAGTCACATCTCTGTTGAACCATGTATTCCTGATTTTTATTTTATTTTTTATAACAGTGAGGACATTTTTAATTTAAGTAATTAGTTTCAGTCCTTGTGATAAGTTGGTTATAGTTGTCTTTTAGCCTTTGCAGCCTCATTAAGTGGCTGCTTCATCAGAAAACGATCTTTTACTATTGGTGAGCTTGTGACAGGTTATTAAATGTTACACATCAGGTAGCTGGCCTTGAATTAACTTCCCGCTGGGGTACTTCCCATGTTGGCAAATTACTTTAGTTAGTGGACTGCCTCAGTCATGATATGGTGACATATGAGCAGTAAGTCATTAGACTATTGCTGGAAAGTGCACTGTGGTTAGAAATACCCCCCAAAGCACATGCTAGGGTCTCTACTTTATATTATGTTAAAATTTTACAGCTTGTTATTAATAACATGATTTACTGTTTTCTTGTTATTTTCAGAAATTATAGATATCTTATATCAACCAAGGCTCTCTCAATTGACATCAGTTTGTGGAGTAGGAATTGGTGGATAATGATTATGGTTGTGTGTGTGTATTTGCATTGGTTAGTTTGTAGTATTAGCAAAATATCTCATGAACCACTGAAGACACTTTACTGAAACTCTCAGAAAGCAACTAGCCAATACCAACAATGTTCAGTCACATCATCTGGAAGTAGTTTTTTTTGCTGAGACGTTTCGTCCTTCATCTGTAATGTTCTATGTTATCAGGATGAGTCAGCATCCTGGCCTCAAAGACACTAGAACTAAATTCTTCCTCCCCCTCTGTGCTAATTACTGTCTTTCCTGAGAAAGATAGACTTTGCATCTCCAAAAGTCTATATCAAATTAACAGAATCTTATCTTCTGTAAAACTAATCAACACTCAGGTCCTGTCTCAGACAAGGCGACACCTCTGAAATCTGCATTTGCCGGTTGAACAGAACTGTGTCATACTCCCAGGACAACAAGAGGTGTGATCACCATGGTAACAAAGGAAGTTTTCCCGTTGAACAAACTGACCACCTGTTGTGTACCAGTATTGTGTGAAAAACCCAAATGTACATTTGGGAAGAAATTGTGTTACTGGGTAAACAAAGCAGTCATTGTTTTCCCTCTAAACTTTGAGAGGAGTTTTAATCAAAATTAATTTATGCAACTCAGTTTAACACCCATTCTGCCGATCAGAGTTGTGTTGATTGGATACAATTTGCATAGACACTCCCCCTTTTAGAACAAGGTAAAACTGAAACTCAGGGGAGAAGAATCGGGGTCTTGTCAGAGTCGAGGATTTGTGGTTTTTCTTGGTGCCTTTTCGAACTGCTGTGAGCCAGGGCCCTCCATCTTCCATCTTGGAAGGAGCCAGCCAGCTAAAATGTGGAAAAGTCCACATAACTCTCTCAAACACCCCGAAACAATGGTGCTGCCTTGCTGAGGAAACCTTGTTCTAGAGAGAATCATCCCTCCCTGGGATGACGAACACCGGCCTTTTCACCTCGTATCCATTGTGGTAATGAGGACATCTTCAGGTAGAAAAAAAAACTTCCTTCTGACGGAGGAATGACTTCAGTGCCAACTAGTTGGGTAGGTGGGGGTCCCAGTATGGCTGCCAGTTGAGCAACACAGACCTTGGTATCTTTGCATTTCTTAGGTTGCTGCACCAGGGGAGGCCAGTGGAGGCATTGAGTTTGAGGGAAGGTCTTAGCACAGCACAGTCCAGAGCCCCCTTCCCCCCCAGCCATAGTCCTGATGAGAGGTGTTTTTCAGCCAACTTGTTTGAACTCTGTCACAGGTCCATGACCTTGGGGAAGGGAGGGGGTGGGAAGGGGGACAGAGCGTCTTTGTTTCCATAGCATTCAAG
Organism: Nematolebias whitei; assembly: GCF_014905685.2. Taxonomy (NCBI): domain Eukaryota; kingdom Metazoa; phylum Chordata; class Actinopteri; order Cyprinodontiformes; family Rivulidae; genus Nematolebias; species Nematolebias whitei. The sequence goes on from NC_056503.1 coordinate 13,311,461, forward strand.
GAGAAATTGAGATAGTCCGCCTTCCAAGGCCAGGTGCAGATTCAGATATCAACATTGTTTTGGGTCAGTCTGAACTCATAAATTTCTGTGTCTGCCTTAACAGTCTCACTAGTACGTTCTCTCATGGTGACTCCAAACAGCTGAATTTGATTACTTACGCCAAGCCGAGCTTACAACTTCTCCAATATTTATTCCTTCCAACTGTTCATGGACAATGCCAGAAAGTTCCACAGTCCTGATAAGGATCAGCCTGCTCAGCTTAATACAGCACCACATATAGTTCACACATAGTGAGTGCTGCCAAGCGTGGCACATTCTCCACATTCCAGGCAGCTTAAACAGCTGTTGATATTTCCGAATTTGTCGACAATCCAGATTTCCACCAACTCCAAACAGTAAAATCCAGTTATCGTAGATCCATGTTTCCGTCAAGGTAGAGGATTCTCCTTCACCCTGACTACCAGTTGAGAAAAACTGATCAATTTTGTTGAGAGACCACCTGATCAAATCCATTGTTAACATTAATTCATTCAACCTTTATTTAAACAGGTTAGTCCCATTGAACCACGAGGACTCATTTACAAGAGACCTGGATTTTAACAAAGAGTGATGACAACAGTAGACAACAATGACAACAACAGACAGTCACAAATGATGCATACAAGTTCATTTATTTTTTCTTTTTTTACAATTGAAAACAAAATGATAATTAAAGGGATAATTAAAAGGAAATGTAGCGAAAAAACAGATTACGAGGTGGTGTAGAAAACCAAAAACAGGAACATGTCTGCATTGGTTCTTGCCCAGAACTTAACAGATGTTTAAAGCCACTTAGAGAGAGGTCCAGGTCAAGAGCTTCAAATCATTTTGCAAGATATTCCAGAAACAGGAGCCGAGTAGGAGAAGGCCCTTTTGCCTAGTTCAGTCCACACTGAGGGAACACTGCAGGTAATAATGTCCTGAGAGTGTGCGCTGTAGCTGAAACAATTTGGAAGGTATGCAAAAAGGGGGCTCTGTAAGAGGTACACAAGACAGAAGAGCAAAGCAGGGACGGAGTGAGGGACGGAGCAGAGGAGGACGCATCTGCCTTTTACCGAGAGCAAGCAAGAAAAATATATTGTTATGTATATTATACCTGTATTACTGAGCATGAACTTTGGTGTTTTGAACCACTTTGGCATGACTGTCTCAGAGAAGGTGACGAGGGAGAGGGGAGGCCTCAGAGGAGAAGGCGGGCCCCAGAGGCCATCTTAGCACCAGCAAACTGTTTTTTTTCCCACTATGGAGTATGCTGTTTGTGGGAATCAGTTTTGTTTGGTGGCTTCTTGGATAGAGGAAGTCCTTTGGATGAAGGACGAAACATCTCAGCAAAAAAAAAAAAAAAAAAAAAAAAACATCCAGATGATTTGACTGAACAATGTTGGATTTTATACCTGGATTATTGAGCATGAATTTGGTGCAATTAGCAGATATACATGAATGTTGGAATATTTTTTAAACTCCACCCCTTCAAGATGATTGGCTCTTAGTTTGTTTTTACAACACACAAATAAAGCTGATGAATAAACTAGCAGAAACAAGACATTGTGTAATAGTTCCAAATAAACGTGCTACAATATGAAACCTTTAATCCAGAGCCACATTACTTGTCCCTGATCATTAATATTCACCGCCAGCTTCATGCCTAAAGGCTCTAGTCAAGGCAATTTCATCTCCTAAGCAGGGACTCAAACGAGTTCATTTCCAGTGCCCTCCAAGCACAACTGAGTTGAAATTGCGTTTGAGTGGAAAAAGCAGTGTGATTGGAGGGGGAAGCGTTTCCCACTTGCGGCTGCTTAAAAAGGCAGAAATGACATGGCAACATGAAATCCTTAAACTCCATGAATACATGATTCCTCCCTGAAGTGTGTCCTCAATTTCTGTGAACCACTCAATCTTTGCTTTCAGTGTAGGAACCCTCCCGCTTCATCTGGGAATGGTCATGGCACAGAAAAAAACAAAAAACAAAATGGGCAATACAGTATAGCATCATGGTCACATGGACTCAAAATTACACCTGTGTTTGATACATGTCCTGTTTCTGTTAATGGGCTGTTTTATTAGCATGAAACAATGTTGTCTCTGGATTAAAAAAAACTTTATTTTTATGTTTTTGTATTCTACATATGCTCTTAATGAGTCAGTTTCACCCAGCTTTATTTGAACACTTGAAGCAAAACAAAACAGATGCATTTTTTTTTTATCTCCAGATCTACTGAATTTTCTCGTAAGAAAATTAGTAAAATTCTGTGATTCACAAACACTCAATTTTGAAAAAAAGAAAATAACCTACCAACTTGTGCCATAAATATTGTCTAGTTTTCAGACACAATTTTCTTTATGCCAAACATGAGCATCCTGTCAGATTGTGAAGTGAATAAAGAAGGGCAATATAAACAGCGTGGGCTGAAAGTTAACTATCTAAAATTGCACAAGCACTATTCAGATTTGCATCAAGTTGTTTTATCTTCTTTCAAAATATTTTATGTTTTTGTTTTCAATTTCCTCCATATCAAATCTTATATATGCTTCTCTTTATGACAGTGAAAATGCTGTTTACTTACAACAGCAACATTTCTTTAATTTGTTTTCAATTATGAAATGTATCCTTTGTGAGAGATTGACTATTTTTTATTGTTTATAATGCAGTAACTGCATTTTGCAACTCATTTCTGAGTTACAGGAGAAGTTTCAGGCACGTTGTGTTAACAGATACAGGTATACTATAATTGTGTCGTAAGATTGTTTTTGAAAAACTGTATTTTGTATTTGCTTATTAAATAGTCTAACTTGAAATATTTTTATTCTTTGTCGTATTTTACTGAATCCAATAACATTAAGTGAAATCAAACTGCATCATGACTAAGGGTTGAATCATTAGACGTCAAATCAATTTTTAATCCTGATGTATCTTTGTTGAATTGCATCATTGTGTATCATATATTTATATCGGCCACAGAACAGATGCAGGCAAATGGCTTGGCAAGATTTTTGATCAAATACTTTTTTTTTTTTAACCTTCAAGTTATAATATTAAATATTGCCAAGGAATTCAGTGGAAACAAAAGTTTTTATCATTTACTATCTTCAACTATTATGTCAACTTATTTGTCTTACAAATAATTCTTTATTCTCCTTTTGTGAAACATATCAAATGATTAAACTTTATACTGTAAAAAGTCAGACGTGATTGTACCGACACAACCAGCCAAACTCCTTCCTGGTCAAAAATAAAGTCATTAGATGGTTTTTCAGTTTTATTACTAAAATGTCCTGTTACACAAATTAAATTGACAGATTTCCTTCAAGCAGCACGGTGGCACAACTGGTAGAGCTGCTGCCTCTCAACGAGCAGGTCCCTGGTTTAAACACGGTCCAGGGGCCTTTCTGGGTGGAGTTTGCATGTTCTCTCCGTGCATGCGTGGGTTTACTCCGGGTGCTCCGGTTTCCTCCCACAGACCAAAAACATGCATGTTAGGCTGATTGGTAACTCTAAATTGTCCCTAGGTGTGAGTGAGAGAGTGAATGGTTGTTTGTCTCATTTGTCTCTATGTGTCCCTGTGATGGACTTGCGACCCATCCAGGGTGTACCCCGCCCCTCGCACAGTGATTGCTGGACATGGGCACCGGCGACCCCCGTGACCCAAAATGGAATAAACGGGTAAAGATAATGGATGGATGGATGGATTTCCTTCAATTCAATATCATTTGAGGATAATTGGAACATACTGACAACACCAAAGTTCATGCTCAATAATCCAGATACAAATCCAACAATGTTCAGTCAGGTCATGTGGGTGTTTTTTTGTTTTTTTTTGCTGAGACGTTTCGTCCTTCATCCAAAGGACTTCTTCAGTCAGAGGAGCCAGAAACATACTGGAGTCCCACAAGCACCACACTCTCATAGTGGACAAAAACAGTTTGCTGGTGATAAAATGATTTCTGGGGCCCGTCAACTCCTCTGAGGCAGCCTTGCCAAAAATGGTTCAAAAGACCAAAGTTCATGCTCAATAATTCAGGTACAAATCATCAATACTTATTGAGAAATAATGAGCAAATGTATGTTTGAGCCCATCCTTCTCTTACATCTGACATGTATCAAAGCTCTCCCTCTTTTATGAAGATCTGCAAAGAATAAACAGCTAAGGAAAAGTGACTGGGGCAGCATGGTCGCACAGCTGGTAGAGCTGCCACCTCTCAGCGAGCAGAACATCTTGGCTCAAAATCCTGGCTGGGAGCATTTCTGTGTGGAGTTTGCATGTTCTCTCCATGCATGACTGGGTTTTCTCCAGGCACTCCGATTTCCTCCCACAGACCAAAAACATGCATGTTAGGCTGACTGTCCATCCATCCATCCATCCATCCATTTTCTTCCGCTTATCTGGGGTCGGGTCGCGGGGGTAGCAGCCTAAGTACGGAGGCCCAGACTTCCCTCTCCCCAGCCACTTGGGCCAGCTCTTACAGGGGAATCCCGAGGCGTTCCCAGGCCAGCCGAGAAACATAGTCCCTCCAGCGTGTCCTGGGTCTTCCCCTGGGCCTCCTTCCGGTGGGACGTGTCTGGAACACCTCACCAGGGAGGCATGCAGGAGGCATCCTAAACAGATGCCCGAGCCACCTCAACTGGCTCCTCTCGACGTGGAGAAGCAGCGACTCTACTCTGAGTCCCTCCCGGATGATTGAGCTTCTCACCCTATCTCTAAGGGGGAGCCCAGACACCCTGTGGAGAAAACTCATTTCGGCCGCTTGTATCCGAGATCTCATTCTTTCGGTCACAACCTAAAGCTCGTGACTATAGATGAGGGTAGGAACGTAGATCGATCGGTAAATTGAGAGCTTCGCCTTTTGACTCAGCTCTCTCTTTACGACGACAGACCGGTACAGTGCCTGCTTCACTGCAGACGCTGCACCTATCTGCCTATCGATCTCACGCTCCATTTTTCCCTCATTCGTGAACAAAACCCCAAGATAGGCTGACTGGAAACTCTAAATTGTATCTAGGTGTGAGTGAGAGAGTGAATGGTTGTTTGTCTCCATGTGTCCCTGTGATGGACTGGAGACCCGTCCAGGGTGTCCCCCACCTTTTGCACAGTGACTGCTGGATATGGGCAACAGTAAACCCCGTGATCCAAAAAGGAAGAAGGGGGTAAAGATAATTGATGGATGGATGGATGGATGGATGGATGGATGGATGGATGGATGGAT
>NC_056503.1:13316711-13317852 GCF_014905685.2 Nematolebias whitei
GGATGGATGGATGGATGGATGGATGGATGGATGGATGGATGGATGGAAGGAGGGATGGATGGATGGATGGATGGAGGGATGGATGGATGTATGGATGGATGGAAAAGTTACTGATCATGACATTTACAATGCACATAAAGCCTGATGGAGTTTAAAGATTTAAGTAGTTAGGATTGGAGTTAAGCACGAAACAGAGGGTTAGACTAAGAGTGTGTGCATTCAATAATATTTAATAAAAAATGATGTGGGATTCAAAACAACACAGCAGATGACTGGCACTGCTTTTCCTTATCAATGAAGCTAAAATTGAGTCTATTCATCAAGCAGAGTCAAACAGATGCTGTCATTGTCTGGTTCTTTAGCATATTGCATTATACGAGTTTAACACAGTATCACCTGCCTAAGAAAGGCATAGTCAGTTTTTTTGGAAGAGTCTGGGTTTGTGTGTCTGTCTGACAGAAATATATCTTGAACTACCAAACAGCTTTTAATGAAACTCATAAAGTAATAATTTGATGTACATCTACAACTAAATTACTTTTAATACAACCTAAATCAAGATGGCTGCCACAGCCAATCAATATTAACCAATACAAAGTGGCTACGACAGACAGTTTTTCAGATTTGTGACTAATATTTGGACTGGTAGTAGCTGAAAGTCATTTGCAACATACAGTCTGACCAGCACAGTATTCCATGACATTTTGCATCATGGTATTTTCATGGTTTGACTAAAATGTCTATCTCTATCATTTCTCAACAAAATATGGTGTTAGTCTAAAAAATTCTGACATTCGAGGAGTGCTAGGCCTTTAATTATTTAGGAACGTTCTAAGTGAGAAGTAAAAAATGAAGTCATATAAAGGAAAAACTGGTGATAATTTCATAAATGTCATCGTTTGTCTCTAATCAGCCTCAGTTATTGATAAATGACAAAGAATCTGTCATCTGAAGAGACAAACACATTGTGGCCACACTGAAACGTTTGCTCTTATTGGAAGCTGTGATATTTTTGTATTGCAAAATGTGTCAGCTCCATTTTAAGTGTTTGTCAAAGCATCAGTCTTTGCCAGCTTCTGTCATGTACCTGCACCTCTAAAAGTACAAAATAAAGCATTATCTCATGGGGGGGGGGGGGGGG
>NC_056503.1:13317952-13319205 GCF_014905685.2 Nematolebias whitei
CCACACACACACACACACACAAAAGCATTGTTGAGGTGCATATGGTTCTGTCTCACATGTGTGATTCTGTTACTGTGGAAAAAGCTAAGCATGTGGCAGAGCTTTTAAGTGAAATGTCAGAACGGGCTCTTCTTGCTCCCGATGGATTCTGCATCTCACTCAGGAACTGAAGACAAAAACAAACAGCACTACCAGTGTGACTCACTGGGCTTTAAAGGAGATTAAATTCTTGTTTTTCCCTTCCTTCTCTGTCTTGTTTGTCCCAGCAGACAGAAATCTCACTGGAGATGAATGACAGTGGTTTAGCTATTCTGAGGTGAAATGATGTTTTAATTGTATGTTGTTGATTTTCAAACACAGTATAAAAACTAAAATCATGTATTTATTTCAGTATACAGCATCACCATCTGCCTGGAAATGGGTCCTTGGTTACCTCCTATTTAGGACAGTCAAAGAACTGACAAGAGTAGACAGGAGGAGATGCAACTTAACCCAAAGAGGGATGTAGCTAAGGCCAAGCAGAAGGCGTTTGAAGAGTTGTATGGGAGGCTGGACACTAATGACATTTATCCCTTTTATACATTTAAGATTTTATGATTCCTAAGAAAAGATTTCTATAATTTGTTTACTGTTATTAAATTAGTCTTTTTTTGTTCCAGGATGAAGTCATCACACAAAAACTTTCTACTTCAGTTTTTCCAGTGAAAATATGACCACCTGTATTGTAAAGATGAAAAGTGAGACAAAAAATGCTGTTTGTAATTAGTTTACGTGTAATATAAAGTTAAATATAATACACATTAATGTTAAATAAATACAGCATTTTATTAAAGTAATATATATCGATATAATGGTATATAAATATAAATTAATTAGTATGTAGAAAGTACAATTATTTTATGGGTTTTTCTTATGAACCACAAAACTTAAGATTTAAGGAGAAATTAAACAATAATGTTCTTTAAATCTGCAGCTGCTCTTAAAAGCAGTTTCTGTGATGACAGCACACTGGAACTGAACCTTGTTGTAGTGCATCTGTTCATAACAAAATACAAGATATTGTAATACATTTTTATTATCAACAATGACACTTACATGTTACAAAGATGTGTTAAAGGCATGCAGGTAAAGAAAAAATATGTACAAATATGGATTATTTTGAACAGTTAATCAAATGAGAATGAATGATTTATCATGAGATGCTCCATTAGAGCATTTCTGACATCATCTCTTCCTTCCCCAACTTCCTGTGT
>NC_056503.1:13329205-13349993 GCF_014905685.2 Nematolebias whitei
AGGGGTGGGAAGTGGGGAAAGTGGAGGGAGCTTGTGGGTTGTCCTCCCCCTTAATTTTTTTAATAAAGTAGATGCTATTTCCTGCATTTTGGTGTACCCTGTTTTAACAGATTGTTAAACATCTACATTTATCTACATTTGTAAACACTTGATTCAACAGCTATTTTAGAGAGCAACAACAGGTTGTGTGGGAATAGAGCACTTCTGATTCAGTCAAGCATCCTACCCCCCTACTTTTAGGGGCTGAGATTTGAGTTGCCGGATCTGAGCAAACAGTTGCCGGAACGCACCCAGTCTGAATGAGAGAGTTCCCAGACCTTGTTCCGGCAGGATCCGGCTCAAATTAAGCACCACCCAGACCAGAATGATTCATTTTGTAACCTTGATGACACAGAGACTGATTTTGTTATGTTGGAAACTGAAAGCACCTCACTCCCACTGGGCTTTAATGAAAGACGTGATGGGCTATTTAAAATTGGAGAAAATTAAATACTTATTAAGGGGAAAGGCAGACATGTTTCACTCAACTTCGTAGTCTTTTATAAATAATTTTGATACAAATACATGACTAATATTTAATGTGGTACAGCAATAGATATTTCACCCTCTAATGTTTGTTTTTTGTTTGAGTTGTTCTTTGCTTGCATTTTATTCTTTTTCCATTTTGAAAAGAAAAAAAACACAATAAAGAGAATTTTAAAAAGACTACATTGTTTTAAAATGTAGTCTTTAAAATCTAGCCTCAATTGTTAAGTGACAAAGAAGAAGATGGTTTCCCTTTTTGTCTCATATGAAGATTATCCCATCTAATACAGACACATCCAGGTAAAAAAAAATAGAATATTGTGAAAAAGTTCATTTTGTCAATCATTTTAGAAAGTGAAACTCATATTCATTACACATGGTGAGAATAAATCTGATATTTACTTATTGTAATTTTGATGATCATGACTTACAAATAATGAAAAATCAAAATTCAGTGTCTCAGAATATTGTGTGGCGGTTCAATATTGTAAATCCATGGTGTCACACCCTCGTCAGCTCACAAGACATGAGCTGCAAATGTCCCTTTCCTCAAGTTGAGCCACTCCTGAACCAAAAACAACATCCGAAGCATCTTACCGGCTGAGGAGAAAAAGAAATGGAGTGTTGCTCAGTGGTCCAGTCTCATCTTTTCAAAGGAAAGTAATTTGCATATCATTTGTAGATCAAGGTCCCAGAGTCTGGAGGAAGAGTGGAGAGGCCCAGAATCCACATTGCTTGAAGGCCAGTGTGAAGTTTTCACAGTCAGTGATGGTTTGGGGCCATGTCCTCTGCTGAGCATTACGCTTGCTCTGTTGGAAGAGCTGCTGCCTCTCAGTAAGAAGGTTGCCAGATTGAATTCCAGCCTGTAAACTTTCTGGGTTGAGTTTGAATGTTCTCTCTGTGCATGCATGGGTTTTCTCCGGGTACTCTGGTTTCCCCCCACAGACCAAAAACATGCATGTTAGACTGATTGGTAACTCTAAATTGTCCCTAGGTGTGAGTGAGAGAGTGCCTGGTTGTTTGTCTTATTTGTTGAAATGTGTCCCTGTGATGGACTGGAGATATGTCCAGAGTGTCCACTGCCCCTCACACAGTGATTGCAGGACATGGACCCCCATGACCCAAAATGGAATAAGCTGGATGGATGGATGGATAATAATCAAAATTACAAGAAATAAAAGCTTGAAATATTTCCCTCTATAGAATTTAAATAATATGAGTTCCACTTTCTGAAACGATTGACAAAAAAAATTGAACTTTTTCATGATATTCTAATATTTTAGATGCCCCTTTACTTCTAAAAATATGTAAACCAAAAAAAAAAAAAAAGCAAAAGGTAAATGATCAATTTATCAATTATTAATAATAGTAGTTTTGTTGTTGCTTTAAAATAAAGTCTGGCATCTATGTTATAGATCTAGATTGCAATAAATGACATTCAGTCCATCTGTTTACTTGAACAACACAATATTCTTGAGTGTCAGAAACAAAATTCTCTTGGAGAAAAACTGTCAACAAAATAGACTTTACCTTCCAGGAGCAGAGCTTTACAAACACCAACAGGACAGAAACGAGAGCTTAGTCCAGTGAAACAGTCTGTTGCTTGCTCTCTGTAGGAGGGAACACAGAATTATTGTATAATACAGTATGCACAAAGTTTGCCAGCCATTTTCTTGACAAAAGCACAATAGAAAAAAATCAATACCCTACCTAATTCAGAATTTGTTTAGCTGATACAAAAACAATTACATTTTATAAAATAAATAAAAAGATAAATATTATGATCAGACTCTTAACTGCTTTATACTTGTTCTTAATTCTGTCTGTTCTGTTCAGACAATTTAAAATGAATTCAATTTATTCTAAAGGTTGAGAGGTTTGTAATTCTGAGATTTTAATAACTAACTTGTTTCATTCATCTGCTTTTATTCTGCTCTGGGCAAAGGACAGAAATTCACAATACATACTACAACAAATCTAGTAGTGAAAAACATTAAAAATGTATCTGGATTTTATAATGCTCATAGAGGCAACACTGCAAATACTTTTGTGTTTTGATTTAGTTATATGTTTCTACTTGTGCATTTTACCAACAATCCATTAAAATTTAACCTTTTTTTTTTATCTCAGCGACGTGGTGTATAAAAGAGATAAGACCCCCCCCCCCCCCCCTTGCATGATCAAGAAAGAAATGGTGAGAAGGAAAATAGCAGCTTTCGGACATTTCTTATCAAAAACATTTATTGTAATCCATTCATCCATATATATCCATATATATCCATATTTATGCTCAAATGCCAGCCACCAAAAATTATGGAGAAAATAGTTGCAGGTCAGTTGCGTGAACATCTACAAAGAAATAATTTTGCTTGAAGAGTTTCAGTCAGGGTTTAGAATGCATCATAGCACAGAAACAGCACTAGTAAAAGTCACTAATGATATTCTCATGGCCTCAGACAATGGACTGGTGTCTATACTGGTCCTGTTAGACCTCAGTGCTGCATTTGATACAGTTGATCACAGTATTCTATTAAAGAGACTTGAATATGATATAGTGATTATTGGGCTATGATATTGGGATTACACCCAGTGCCCTGTGACGGACTTGCGACCCGTCCAGGGTGTACCTCGCCCCTCGCACAGTGATTGCTGGTCATGGGCACCGGCGACCCCCGTGACCCAAAATGGAAGAAGCAGGTAAAAAATAATGCATGGATGGATTGGGATTACAGGAACAGCTCTAAAATGAATTAAATCATATTTAGCTGATTGATTCCAGTTTGTAAATATAAATAATGAATCTTCTTCATACAACAAAGTTAGTCATGGAGTTCCTCAGGACTCAGTGCTTGGACAAATACTCTTTATTTTTTATTATGCTTCCATTAGGTAAGGTTATTAAACAGCATGGGATAAATTTTCATTGTTATGCTGATGATACACAGTTATATTTGTCCATGAAATCCAATGAATCTAATCAACTACATAGACTACAAACCTGTCTTAAAGACATAACAACCTGGATGACCCTTAATTTTCTTCTTTTGAACACAGACAAGACTGAGGTTTTGGTTTTTGAACCTGAGCATTTTAGGGAAAAAAAATTCAGTCTTTCGCCCTTCTTAGATGGCATTAATCTGTCTTCCAGCTCTAATGTTAAAAATCTTGGTGTTATTTTTGATCAGGACATGTCTTTTATCTCCCACATTAAAAACGTTACTAGAACTGCCTTCTTCCACCTGCATAATATCACTAGCATTAAAAACATCTTGTCTAAAAATGATGCAGATAAACTGGTTCATGCATTTGTCATGTCTAGACTGGACTATTGCAATGGTTTATCTGGTTTTCCAAATAATTCTTTAAAAAGTCTTCAGTTGATCCAAAATGCTGCTGCCAGAGTCTTAACTGGAGTTAGTGGGAGAGATCATATCTCTCCAGTTTTAGCTTCTCTCCATTGGCTCTATGTTAAGTCCAGAATTTAATTCATATCTTACTTCTAACCTACAAAGCTGTCAACAACCTAGCTCCATCTTATATTTAAGATCTTATTGTTCCATATTTTCCTAACAGAGCATTTAACTCACAGACAGTCCTCTCAACCAGCCGGTCAAAGCAGATGGCCGCTTGTCCTGAGCCTGGTTCTGCTGGAGGTTTCTACCTGTTTAAAGGGAGTTTTTCCTTTCCACTGTTGCCATTATGCTTGCTCAGGATGGGAGACTCTGATAAAGTGAAGAGTCAACGTGTCTGCTGCTTCCTTAGACAGAGAACTTTATTAATTGGCTATTTTATGTATGTGAATGTTCCTGTAAAGTGCCCTGAGCCAACTTTGTTGTGATTTGGCGCAACAGTATATAAATAAAATTAATTGAATTGAATTAAACCATTTTAACAAGCGTTGTCTTCATCCATCCGTTATCTTTTACCCGCTTCTTCCTTTTCACGCCACGGGGGTCACTGGTGTCCATATCCACTAGTGCCCATATAGGGGGACACCCTGGACAGGTTGCAAATAATTTCAAAATCCAAGTTTGCCTTTTGGATTGTTTTAATGCCCTTACAGCATTTTTATCATTTTTAAATTTTGTTTATTTTATTTACTCTAACCAACCCCTCAATATTGCCAGATTTATTTGTTTTTTTCATGCTTAAAATTTTTAAATCAGCCTACAGTTGATTATTTATTATTATATTTTGCAGAGACAGTAAGGGACAGCAACACCCATAACATATTCCAGTCAGTTTCCAGTTGGCTTGGTCAGGCTAACTGGGAATGAATCTATTCTCTCCATTGCTTGTGTCATCGTCTCTGAGGGATGAATTGAACACCAATGTAATCTAAGCTGCGGCTTCATTTACCATGAACTATAATTGGTTCTATGGAGCAGCTTGTGCTGACAAACATTTTTCTGCCTGCAGCAATGATGACAGATGCTCCTTTTCTCTCTTCCATCTCTGCATCTGCTCCTCTATGCCGTATGTGATCCCTCTCTGTCTGTTAGTCTCTGTGCTTCTCCCCCCAAATCCTACTAATTCGATGCCTTCTTTTAGAAATTATCACAACATGTGGTGAAGATTGGACTGAGCTGGAACCATTAATGATCATAAAGTGAGAGATGTGCATAATATGTCTGTCATATTCAGTTCAGTTTATTTATAAAGTGCCAAGTCACAACAGAGGCCATCGCAGGGCAATGTACAAAAACATTCACATACATAAAAAAGCTGATTAATAAAATTTATGTAAGAAAGCCAGAAGATTTCACTGAATCTTCACTTTTTGCAGTCTCCCATCCTGAGCCAACACGAAGGTAACAGTGGAAAGGAAAACTTCCTTTAACAGGATGAGACCTTCAGCAGAACCAGGCTCAGGATGAGTCGCCATATGATTTGACCAGCTGGGGTTTCAGAAGACAGGAAGGAGAAACAAACAAACACAGAATGGCAGGTCCAGGTGTACTTTCTATTAGAGGAAAAACAAAAAAACAAATTAATATATAAATAAATAAGGGTAAAAATAAATACAAATACAAACAGGTAGAGTAGAGCAAGTAAAGACAGGAACAGAGTGAGGAAATGTAATCAATTTGTCCTCCTGCAGTGTAAGCCTATAGCAGCATAACTAAGGTATAGCTCAGGAAACCTAAGCAAACCATCCATCTATCCATCTATCATCTTCCGCTTATCCCGAAGTCGGGTCGCGGGGGCAGCAGCTTGAGCAGGGAGGCCCAGACATCTCTTTCCACAGCCACCTCTTCCAGCTCTTATGGGAGGATTCCAAGGCGTTCCCAGGCCAACCAAGAGACATAGTCTTTCCTGCATGTCCTGGGTCTTCCCTGGTCTCCTCTCATTCGGACATGCCCAAAGCACCTCTCTAGGGAGGCGCCCAGGGGGCATCCTTACCAGATGCCCAAACCACCTCATCTCATCTCGATGTGGAGGAGTAGCGGTTCTACTCCGAGTCTCTCCCGGATAACTGAACTTCTCACCCTGTCTCTAAGGGAGAGTCCAGAGGGAAAACTCATTTCAACCGCCTGTATCCATGATCTCATTCTTTCAGTCACTATCCAGAGCTCATGGCCATAGGTGAGGGTAGGAACGTAGACCGACCAGTAAACAGAGAACTTTGCCTTACAGCTCAGCTCTCTCTTCACCACAATGGACTGGTACAGACTCCACAATACTGCAGCTGCTGCACCAATCCATCTGTCAATCTCACGCTCCATTCTTCCCTCACTTGTGAACAAAACCTCAGGACACTTGAACTCCTCCACTTGAGGCAGAACCTGACCCTCAACGTGAAGAGAGCAATCCACCCTTTCCGGTTGAGGACCATGGCTTCAGATTTGGAGGTGCTGATTCTCATCCCAGACGCTTCACACTCCTACAGGATTTATTTAAAAAAAAATACTTAAGTCTTATCTTAACAGTAGACAATGTGTCAGCTTAACAGACAGAAACTGGAAGTTGGTTCCACAAGAGGGGAGCCTGATAACTGAAAGATTTTCTCCCATTCTGCTTTTGGAAACTCTAGGAACCACAAGTAAATCTGCAGTCTGAGAGTGAAATGCTTTGTTAGGAAAGTGTGAAACAATAAGATCTGTAATATAAGATGGAGCTAGGCTGCTGAGAGCTTTGTATGCAAGGCCGGCCCGAGGCATAAGCATCATAAGCGGCTGCTTAAGGTCCCCGGGCCATTAGGGGGCCCCCTAAGTGGAATTGGAATTTTTTTTAATTATTTTTTTTAGTAATGATTTTTATATGATTCTTGTTAGAAAGTCCACATTGTTTATATGTGGTTAGTTTGCTTGCTGAGCTAAGTTCTCTTGAACTGTAACTTGTTTTCTTTCTGAAAATCATGATTCCTATGTTTTTGAATGCACCGCGGCTGTTCTGATGCACCTTTCTGTGTAAAGTTTGCTGCTGCCTGCAGTAAAGTCTTTTTCTCTCCCAACATGGATGTAGTTTTGTTTTGTGAGCATCTGTTGTTGGTTTTCTGGTTTACTGCTGTGTGTAGATGACAGAAGGTGAGCCTAATGATGTCATATCATTTAGTCTGGATTTTAACATCATGTTAATGTATATTTTAGTCATGCAGAAGTTAAGTTGGATGTAGTGTGCTGTTAAAGCTAATAAGCCAAGTCATGTTCTCCGTCTGCCTCATGCGAGATGTTTATTTACTTTATATAATATGTATAATATACTTTATATTGCTTTATGTTCCTGTTTTTAATTTTCTACATTAGCCTTATAATCTAGCTGTTTTTGCTACTTGTTTTTGCCATCTTATTTTAATTAGTAAAAAAACAAACAAACAAAAAAAAAAACTATAAGCCTCTTTTATGATTGTCTATTTTTGTCACTGTTGTCCATTGTTGTCATCATTCTTTGTTGAAATCAGGTCTCTCTTGTAAATGAGTCCTCGAGGCTCAATGGGATTAACCTGTCTAAATAAAGGTTAAATGAATGAATGTTGCTTGCTGGATGATTGACCTTACAACCCTTTTATATTGCTTTATTATTGAATATAGTCCTTTTTCACCTTAGTTATCATCTTATGTTTATATTTCTTATAGTAATAAGTTAAATATTGTTTTTGTATTTGTTATTTCAGAAACACAACAAATAAATTCACTTGCTGCTCTAAATTTCCTGGATAACACTAAACCCTCTGCTTTTTAATTCTATTTCTATTCTATTCTAATCCAGGTGAAGTAATTCAACAATGTTCAGTCAGGTCATCTAGACACTTCCTTTTGCTTGTCTCTCAACAAAAAAAGGAACTGTCCAGATGACCGAGTGAACATTGTTGGATCTATTACACACAATTTCATTCTAAAGTTGTGATGTTATAAATGATAGATAGATAGATAGATAGATAGATAGATAGATAGATAGATAGATAGATAGATAGATAGATAGATAGATAGATAGATAGATAGATAGATAGATAGATAGATAGATAGATAGATAGATAGATAGATAGATAGATAGATAGATAGATAGATAGATAGATAGATAGATAGATAGACGGACGGACGGACGGACGGACGGACGGACGGACGGACGGACGGATAGATAGATGATAGATAGATACTAATCAACAGCCTTTTACTTGTGAAGTTAAACTGAGTATTAACATCTTTGCATTTCTGAGTGCGTCTATTATATAATCTCTGATGTCCTCCTGTCCCCTGGATTCTCCTCTGTGGACCTCAAGCTCTCCTGTGCTTCCTCATCTGCCTCCATGTCGTCCTACCAATCGCCTGTCCCCTGACATTGTTCGGATGCACTTCTTCTTTGCCAGGAACCATTGAGTTGGCTCTCCCCAAAACTAATTCCTACCTCTACCATAAGAAAGAGCAGCAACAAATAGTCCCTGCCGACAGACCATTAACCATCTCTTCAGGGTTCCAGCTCCCTCCCTGGTTCATTGAATGATTTATCACCTTATAAATAAACACTGATACATTTTGAGTCTTGGTATCTGTTTGCTTTGGTCCTTGTATCTGGATATAGCTGCAATCGTTACAATATCCTGATCAAAAATACCACCAAGGTTTTTACATTAAATGTGGAGGCCAAGTTGTTGCCATCCAGAAGTGAATGGCTGCAAAGTTTATTCCTAAGATGTTCAGTTCCAAAAACCACAACCTCTGTCTTGTCTGAGTTTAAAAGCAGAAAATTAAGGGTCATACAGGTTTTTATGTGTTTAAGACATACTTGTAATCTAAATGACGGACTGGATTCATTGGGTTTCATGAATAAATTTAACTGAATATCGTCAGCATAACAATGGAAATTTATCCCATGCAGTTTATAAACTTTAGCTAAGGGAATTATATGTGAAATAAAGAGTCCTGGTGCAGGCAGCACAGTGGTTAACTGGTACAGCTGCTGCCTCTCAGCAAGCAGGTTCTAGGTTCAAATCCCGGTCCAGGATCCTTTCTGGGTGGAGTTTGCATGTTCTCTCTGTGCATGCATGGGTTTTCTCCGGGTACTCTGGTTTCCTCCCACAGACCAAAAACATGCATGTTAGGCTGATTGGTAACTCTAAATTGTCCCTAGGTGAGTGAGAGAGTGAATGGTTGTTTGTCTCGTTTGTCTCTATGTGTCCCTGTGATGGACTTGTGACCTGTCCAGGGTGTACCCCGCCCCTTGCACAGTGATTGCTGGACATGGGCATCAGTGACCCGCGTGAACCCAAAATGGAAGAAGCAGGTAAAAGATAATGGATGGATGGTGCCACCACTGAACCCTGAGGAATTCCATGAATAATTCTGGTGAATGAAGAAGATTCATTATTTACATTTATAAACTGGAATCTTAAATAAATATAATTTAAACCATTTTAGGGCTGTTCCTGTAATTGCAATACAGTGTCATAATCAAACCTCTGTAATAGAATATTGTGATCAAATGCAGCACTGAGGTCTAAGAGGACCAGCACAGACCCAAGTCCATTGTCAGAGACCATGAGAATACCATTAGTAACTTTCACCAGTGTCGTTTCTGTGCTATGATGAGCTCTAAACCCTTACTGAAATTCCTCAGAACACATTATTTCTGTTCAGATGTTCACATAACTGATTTGCAACTATTTTCTCAATCATTTTTTAGATGAAAGTTAGATTAGATATAGGTCAATAATTGACCATAAATTACTGAATCAATTGAGGCTTCTTAAGTAAAAGGTTTAATTACAGCAACCTTAAAGCATTGTGATATGTAACTATTCATAAAAGACTAATTAAGCAGATCCAAAATGTGTATATTAATTAGGGTAAATACCACTTTAAACAGCTGGGTTTGGGATGGGATCTAGCAGAAATTATGGTTTGGATGAAGCTATTATTTTGACAATACAGAGAGCTCAACAGGACAAAAGTAGTTCAAACATAAATCAGGTTCTTGTGACATTTCTAAAGCTGCCTCATCTGACAGGGAATCAGAGGCAACAGTAGGAAAGATGGTTTGAATTTTCTCTCTTATTTAAATAATTTTATTAATAAAGAATCTCACTGCTTATAGTTGTAGGGATACATGGCTCAACAGAGATAGGAGTTTTCATTAGACTAGCTATCATAATGAACAGGAACCTGAGGCTATTTTTATTCTAATCTATTAAAGATGAATAATATAAAGTTCTAGTTTTACAGAGAGCTTTCTTATATGTTAGCAGACTCTCTCCAAATTAAATAAAATTATTCCATATTAGTAGTGCACCATTTTCTTTCCAGCTTTCTAAATGCCTGTTTTAAAGTAACTCATAATCAAAAGAGCAATCTTCCTCATCATTTATAGAATTAAATTGAAATTAGGACACATTTGAAATAGGTGTTGTGCCAAAGATGTCTTTATATAATTTGGAGCTTTTTATTTTTAATATCAGTCTTCCATGGTTTCATATTACATTTTTGTTGCTTTATATATAGTCTCTAAAGATTTGCCAGAGTCTAATTTGCCGTTTTTAATTCCCACATGTCATAGTATCGGTCTTCTGTACCTGCTTACCAGCTTCTTTTATTAGCATCCTTGCTTGCTTGCTCTATTACTAATCACCTAAACGTGCATCTCACGAGTGTCTTTCATTGCATTTCTTGTTTTGCCCTCACTTGTCTGCCTCATGTGTTTTTGTATTTGTTTTCTCATTCTGCTCTTACACAAAACAGATGGAGCTGTCTGATAAAGTTTGCCCTTAGGTGCCAAGCTGTATGAAAAACACATGGATTTAGATTCTCTCTCATAAATTGTGACAAGCCAGATTAATAATACAGTGCCACCAAAGGCCAGTGAGTCGATTACTTTGTCCTCCAAGTGCACTCATTGAGCATGCCTTTCCACTAAGTATGTTTCAGAGGTTAGAATAAAGAATTTATGTTCATTGCACCTTCTTCTATTCAAACCATGCACTTTGTTAGTTGCAGGTGTAGGTTTGGTTTTATTTTTGGTTCTTTCTTTATTAACAAGCATGGTCGAAATACAACAATACTCATCTTAAAAATGTACTTGTGAACTCACAGTATAACATTTAATTTAGATATCAATTCCTGGTTCAAATTGTAGATTTTAGGGCTGTTTTTGAAATATGTTTTACTCACAAACCTAGCGAATAGTTGTTTAGGTTGCTTTCAGATGCTCTTTGATTACAAACGATGTACCGGTAGTAAAGAACTGCCTTGAAATCTTCTCACCTTCGATGCTTGCAACAGATTTCTCATCTGATGCTTTTGATCTCTTAATTTCCTTCTTGTGTTACTTTGTAATGCATTGTTTTCAGTCAGGTAAAATTGAGTACATAAGGAGGTCAGATAAACAATGTCAGCATTTGATTTTTGAATTTGAACTGCTTTGTCCTCTTCACTGGAGTTTTGTCAATGTGATCTAGGGATCATGTAACATTTCAGGGGAAAGGGTCAAGTCAAGTCAACTTTATTTATATAGCACATTTAAAACAGAACCTGTTATCAAAGTGTTTAACAACAATATCAATGGGAGTAAAATGAATGGGAAAATAAATACAATACACTAATGATAATACTGAAGAATTAATAAAAAGCATTTAAAACATAGGATCACAGAACAATAAAACACTAGATCGATTTACACTGTGTGAAATGTCTGCAAGAACAGATGTGTTTTTAGCAGAGATTTGAAGTGAGGATGGGAGGTGGCCTGCCTGATGTTGGGGGGCAGGTTGTTCCAGAGTTTGGGGCCCATGACTGAAAATGCCCGATCTCCTCTGAGCTTCAGTCTTGCTTTTGGAACAGCCAAAAGCAGCTGATCAGATGATCTCTGGGCCCGAGAGGGAACGTATGTTTCCAGTAGCTCGGAGAGATAAAGGGATGCGAGGCCATTTAGGCATTTGAAGGTCAACAGAAGAATTTTAAAGACTATTAGTACACACAGGGAGCCAGTGAAGGGAGGACAGAACTGGTGTGATATGTTCAGACCTATTAGTTTCTTATGTCCCTTCACTGGCTTCCTGTCCAGTTTCGAATTAATTTTAAAGTTCCATTGTTTGTATTTAAGTCTTTGAACGGTCTTAGTCCTTCATATTTGTCTGAACTGCTTCACTTTTACATACCATCACATGCTCTTAGATCCTCTGACCAGATACTTTTATCAGTCCCGAAAACCTTTTATAAATCCAGAGGAGACAGAGCCTTTTCAGGTCTGGCTCCTAAATTGTGGAATGAGCTGCCACTGGAGGTCAGGCAGGCCCCGTCACTTTCTGTTTTTAAAACTCGTTTAAAAACACTTTTTTTTCCCATTGGCTTTTAACCTAGAGTGAGTCGGCATCTGTGTCTTAATGTTGTATTCTTTTACTTATGATGTTCTGATTATTTTTTTAAATATATATTTAGGTGTTTTTATTGTTTTACTGTTTTTTGTTTGTTTTTAGGCAGCACGGTGGCACAACTGGTAGAGCTGCTGCCTCTCAGCGAGCAGGTCCTTGGTTCAAACCCCGGTCCAGGGGCCTTTCTGGGTGGAGTTTGCATGTTCTCTCCGTGCATGCGTGGGTTTTCTCCGGGTGCTCTGGTTTCCTCCCACAGACCAAAAACATGCATGTTAGGCTGATTGGTAACTCTAAATTGTCCCTAGGTGTGAGTGAGAGAGTGAATGGTTGTTTGTCTCGTTTGTCTCTATGTGGCCCTGTGATGGACTTGCGACCCGTCCAGGGTGTACCCCGCCCCTCGCACAGTGATTGCTGGACATGGGCACCGGCGACCCCCGTGACCCAAAATGGAATAAACGGGTAAAGAAAATGGATGGATGTTTGTTTTTAATTTTGTACAGCACTTCGGACGGCTGCTTGTTATATTTTAAGTGCTTTAGAAATAAATTGGTATGGTATGGTATGGTAAAAGCCGAGCAGCAGCATTCTGGATGAGCTGGAGATGTGAGATGGAGGCCTGGCTGACCCCAGCACACAGTGCATTGCAAAAGTCCAATCAGGTCGTGACAAAGGCATGGACTAGTTTCTCAAGGTCGGGTCTGGACATCACTGGCTTGAGCTTAGTTACCTGTTTTAGTTGGAAGAAGCTTTTCTGCAGAACAGAGTTGATTTGTTTGTCAAACTTGAAGTCAGAGTCTAAAACCATCCCGAGATTTTTACCAGACTGCTTAAGATATGGCTTAAGAGAGTCCAGGTAGACAGGATCAGAGGCGGCAGTTGAGCTAGGGCTAAAGACAATGACTTCAGTCTTCTCATCGTTAAAACTTAAGAAATTTACTGTGTCAAACCTTAAAAATAGCCATGATACACACATCTAACAGATTTAAAATTGTAACATTCACTGCAGGAACAGGCAGGTGTTTCAGTTATTGAAAAAAAAATGCATCAGTGGTCTGTCTTTTCCTTTCTTCATGCTCTGATCACCACTTTTCCCCTCTTCTACCAACCTGTCATCGGTCCCATCCTTAATTACAGCAGTTAATTATAGTATTTCCAGAGACCAAATAGATTTGATGGCTCCAAACTTTTCTGCACCAACATCTTATTACTTGTGTCAGATGACACTGAGAGTAAAATCAGTCTACTGGAACCAAATTGTACCTTTTTTTGCTTTTCACAAAATTTATTCCATTTACTTCACATTTAAACATATAAACACCAGATTGATGAGAATGTTAATTAATGAAGAATCATATATAAAACACATATACCAATTGATGTATACCCATTGAGTAAAATGTGATCAGTGTTTTTTGCTATAATCCTTTGCGGTCAGGGGTAATACAGGCTGACATGATTTACTGCTCCTCATGAGGACACAAATCAAATTGAACTTTGGCTGAAACATCAGTACAGATTCAATCTGGCAATAGACTGAGAATCTCTTTTGTTACATGTTCATACAAACGTATCTCTGCGTAGAACACCCAGAAAACTATCACAAACTTGGGTACAAAACAGATCTTTTTTTTTTTTCCAGTGCATGTGTGTTTCTTTTATTTTTTCATTCACAACAGCATAAAGCTTTGCCACAGTGATTAGTATTCAGAGGCCAGCTCACTTTCACTATCATTACTTTAAACACTATGAGACAGAAGCCTATTGATTCTTGGGTAAGGTAAAGGAATAGACTTCTGCTTTCAGACACAAGACACACACCTCTACAGACACACAAATTATATATATGATATAGGATTTTTCCATTCATGGACAGTTCATTTGAAGAACAATGATCAGACTGTTTAGGTGTCATGTTTCTTTTAAAAACTAAGGCAAGATTGTCTGCATAAGATGTCACGATAGATTAGCAGCAATGTCAAAACTAATATTTGTCTCACTCAGTTTCATTAGTTAGTCAGAGTCAGAGAGTCAGAGATTCTTTATTGTCATTCACACCTCATGTGGTACATGTGGTGGAGCGAAATTATGTACACAGGGTCCCAGTTACATCCAACAATAAAATGTAAAAGAAAAACAGTAATAACATCTAAGATATGAACTATGAAAAACATCAACTAAATATACACTAAGCACTCATAACATAAAACATTGAACATCAGCACAAACATACACACGAGTCTGTGTAAGCAGATGAGCACACATGAACACATCAACATTGAAATAGATCAGCAGCGACATTGAAATAGATCAGCAGCAAAATAATGTGGTTTTTTTTTCACAGTGATTATTCTGGTTAGAGATTCATGAGTCTAACAGCCTCAGGGTAGAAGCTGTTCCCCAGTCTAGTGGTTCTACACTTAATGCTCCTCAACCTCCGGCCTGAGGGGAGCGGGGCAAAAAGTGTGTGTGCTGGGTGAGTGGGGTCCTTCATGATGCAGGTAGCTCTCTTCCTGCATCTGGAGGTGTAGATGTCTGTGATGGTGGAGAGACTGACTCCATCAGTCTTCTGTACAGCCTTCACCACTCTCTGCAAAGCTTTTCTTTCTGCAGCTGTGCAGCCTCCATGCCACACGTTGATGCTCGAGCACAGGATGCTCTCCACTGCACACCTGTAGAAGGAGGTGAGAACTGAGCTTCCCAGTCCAGCTCGTCTCAGCCGTCTGAGGAAGTAGAGTCTCTGATGAGCTTTCTTGATCAGGCTGGTGGTGGTGTTGCTCCATCTGAGGTTGTCATTCATGTGTACACCCAAGTACTTGTAGCTGGAGACCACTTCCACTGCAGATCCTCTTATGTTCAGGGGGCTGTAGGTGTTTTTGTTCCTTCTGAAGTCCACAATCATCTCCTTTGTCTTCTTCACATTGATGTTAAGGTTGTTCTCCTTGCACCAGCTCTCCAGGTGTTCCACCTCTTGCCTGTAGCTGGACTCATCATTGTTTGCGATACATCCCACCACCGCTGTATCATCTGCAAACTTTACAATGTGACAGCCTGGATGGGTAGCTGCACAATCATACATGAGCAGAGTAAACAGGAGGGGGTCAACACACATCCCTGGGGAGAGCCAGTGCTGAGGGTTATGGTGGAGGAGGAGAAGTTGTGGATCCTCACTAACTGTGGTCTGTTTGTTAAGAAGTCTAGTACCAAGTATGGAGGGGCTTACTCCTAGTGTGAATAGTTTGTCCACCAGGGTTTGGGGGATCATGGTGTTGAAGGCGGATGTGAAGTCCACAAAGAGCAGACGGACGTAAGAGTCTTTCTGCTCCAGGTGGTTGAACGCAGTGTGGACCACAGAAGAGATGGCATCCTCTGTTGATCGGTATGCATACTGATGAGGGTCCTCATTGATGTTGATGGTTGTTTTGATGTGAGTCATGACCAGTTTTTCGAAGAATTTAGCAACTATCGGGGTGAGGGCCACTGGCCGATAGTCATTCAGACCAGTCACTGTAGAGCTCTTTGGGACTGGGATGATGGTGGCAGTCTTCAGGCAGGTGGGAACTGTCTCCAGGGTAAGTGAGGTGTTAAAGATGTCTGCCAGCACCTCGCAGAGCTGATAGGCACATTATTTCAACACTTTTCCGGGGATGTTGTCTGGGCCGGTTGCCTTGTACAGATTAATCCTCCTGAAAGTACTCCTTACTTCGGCTGAGGTCACGCTGAGATGCTCTTCATCCGGTGGTGAGGTGAGTCTGGCGCTGGGTGGTCTGTTCGGGTCTTCAAAGCGTGCATAGAACTTGTTGAGGGCATCAGGCAGAGATGGGTCTTTGGGGCAATGTTCATTTCTTCCTTTATAATCTGTTAGGCACTTAAAGCCGCTCCACATGCTCCGAGGATCTTGTGAGGTAAATTGACCCTCAATCCTCTGTGCATATGTGGCCTTGGCTTTCTTAATACCAGCAACCAGCTTTTTCCTTGTCCTACTCAGCTCCTCTTAGTTCCCAGACCTGATGGCAGTGTTCCTGGCTTCCAGCAGGGTGCACACCTCTGCCTTCAGCCAAGGTTTTCTGTTTGGGTAGCTTTTAACATGTCTGATAGTAGAGACGGTGTCAGTACATGTACTAATGTCACCCAGAACTGAGGATGCGTATTGGTCCAGATCAAGCGATCCTCCCTTTTCAGTAACTTCTCTGAAAACCTGCCAGTCAGTTTGATCAAATCAATATCTCAGTATGGGGCCACTGTCCTGGATCCAACATTTAACTTTCTTTTGTACTAGTCTGGAGCATCTCAGCGGGGGCATGTAAGCAGGAGCCAGGAAGATTGATATGTGGTCTGACAGTCCTAGGTGGGGGCGGGGTTCATCTTTGTTTGCATCTTTTATGTTTGTGTAAACACGGTCCAGTGTGTTGTTCCCACGTGTTGGAATTGCCACATGCTGATTAAAGCTTGGAAGACAATCCTTTAGATTCACGTCATTAAAGTCTCTGGCTACAATGTAGAGAGCCTCAGGGTGTTTGTTCTGCAAAGAGCTGATTATATCATGAAGTTCTTGTAAGGCGTCATTAGCATTAGCGTCCGGAGGAATGTAAATAACAGTGATGAAAGTCATTGTTAACTCGTGGGGTAGATAATGTGGCCAACATTTCACTGTTATTTGCTCCAAAGCCTTCGAGCATGAGCTATTTACAACAGTACAGTTTGTGCACCAACTTTTACTCACATAAATGCATACTCCACCTCCCTGTGATTTCCCCGTTAGCTCGCTGCAGCGGTCCGCTCGAAAAAAAGGTCTGTCATCCAGCTGGAAGACTGTATCCGGCATTTCGCTTGTAATCCACGTTTCAGTGAGGCAAAGCACCGCACACTTCTTCATCTCTTCTGAGGCACCCACTCTCAGATGAAGTAAATCCATCTTGTTGTCCAACAAGCGGACATTCGACAGAAAGAGAGATGGCATCGGGAGTTTTCCAGATTTAGCGTTAGCTCGTAGCCTCACCATAACCCCCATCCAGCATCCTCTCCTCTTAAGCCGGGAGCAGCACTTCCTCTTCTGCCCGCTGGAACGCCTCTGCTGCAGCTTCCAGGTAGACGGCTTTAAGATCTGCATTCTGCCAAGTGTAGTTTTGAGTTTGTTGCTGATTTCTGCTATATTTTGTGACAAATCCGCTCCTATTCTCATCAATTCGGTTCAGCTATAGTTCACAGGCATAAATCGTGCGGAGTCAGGCACAGAGTCAATATCAAAACTTCTAAAAACTGGGATAGTACCGGGAGCCTGTGAAGCTGCAACTGCTCTGAGCGTGGCCATCTTGGACATAGGACAGTGTAATTCAGTGTTGCCAGGTGAGAAATGTAGGATTATCGTACTAGAGACATAAAATTATCGCATTTTGAGGGAAATTATCGTACACCCGTCATAATCAAAATAACAACTCTATTGACACACTACAGTATAGTAGTGATAGGTCCGCTTCCAGACCGGCTCTGCTTCTTCTTCTTTTCTTTTTTTCTTTACTCACTCATGGGGCAGGCACAGCAGACTATTCAGCCAATCATGGCCATTGTTCTGAGGCAAAAGCATACACGTCACTCGTAGGTAGCATTTATAAAAGCACGACTGGCTGTAATTTCCAGCGAATTGTGCATCTGTTTGCAGATACATTCAGGGTTCACAAAAAAACTCGGACAAACAGTTGCGAGAGGCTGATGACAACCGATTACAACCACACATTCACAGAATGGTCAAATTATCGTATATTTGGCCTTTTTTGGGATTATTGATCGTACAGAGGGCAAAATTGTCATACAAATACGATAATTGTCGTACACCCGGCAACACTGGTGTAATTGCATACTGTTGATAAATAAATACAAATGTTCTCAATTGCCAGCTGGATGAGGCTGCTCATCTTGAGCCTGGTTCTGCTGGAAGTTTCTTCCATTTAGAAGGGGTCCGTTACTTTCCACTGTGGCCAAAATGCTGCTCAGGATGGGGGATAGTGAAGAAGTAAAGATTCAATGCAAGCCACTGGCTTCATTAAATACAAAACATTTATTTGAATCTGAATTTTTTTATTTTATTTTTTTGTTTGGACTTATTTTTATTTAAACAGCGCCCTGCGGTGACTTTAGTTGTGCATGGTCACTAGATAGAATCAGTGACTTACTAACGATATAAAAATTTATGTGAAAGGGGATTCAAAATAATATGAAAAGGGCTTCTTAAGGTGAATTTAATTTCTTGTGTTACCTTGCTTCTAGATTTCAGGGGTCCCCTTGAACTCAAATTTAAAGCCATAAAGCGTAGTCGTTAAATTTGTTCTATAAAGGAAATTGATCACTCCTTCAGGACGCTAAAACACCAATAACTGTTGTGGAGAAATGAACACATCATCCTTTTGCCAGATATGTCATGTATCAGGGCTCAATTTGATCCTGATCATGCCTGAACAGGCTCCAAGAACTCTTACTTTGACAGGGTGCAAGTAATTATAGGAAACAATCACTTGCAGATCTTGTGACTGCGACAAAAGGAGAAACGTACAGTGGTTGATCAGGACAATCTGACACAATGGGCTGTGTGGGGTGAGAGAGAAATATATTAAATAGACTAAATTATAAGTAGTGTTAGCAACCATGTGTGCATGTGTGAGGGGACTGTTTAATTCTAATTTAATTTTAATTCTGTTTTAGCTGTTTAAAAAAAAAAAGTCCAACCAATGACTTGGTTTACAAATTAGCCTGTGGCTAGAAAACCTTCATACAAAACAATGGCTGCTTTGTTTTTATCGTGTAACATATTTATTGTGCTGTCCTTGATCAAATAAACTTGAATGAATGAACCAAACAGAACTGGTCAAAGTAAATCTGAATACTAATCTATGAAAGAAAATATTTACAACATCAAAACACCTAACTGAAAACATAAGAATGACATGAAGGTTTTCAGCTTCTCCCTGTGCTGACATGCAACATGGTACAGCCCAGTCAGACTGATCTCCAGATGTGATGCAGCTGGGCTGTTTACAGCACGTGACAGGGCAAAATCAGCAGCATCTCCAAAGAAACTGGTAACCCAAAGAAACAAAAAGTTAAAACATGACAAATGTAAACTGCAGCATGACTTGACAAAGAACTTTAACTAAATGTGTGCACTCCATATAATGAACCACCATGTGAAATGTTGCCAACGTGTGGAAATAAACTATATTATAAATGCCCAGGTATTTAACTTTGGTTATTTAAATTTATGTATATTTGCAATCAACAAAAAACACCCTACACCAAAATTATTACCACAACCTTTACTGTTTGTCTGCAGGTACTGCCGTCACACTGGGACAAGTGTTATTTTTTTCATGCTTGTTAAAATGATCATTTATGTCAACTGTAGCACAAACTGCAATGGTTGTGACAGGGGGAAAATGGCAAAGCAGCACCGTCATGTTGAAATATGCTGCGTGGTTTTCTTTCAATGCAAAAGCTATTAGCGAGGTTACCCTTTTCTTTTTATTGTAAAGCTGCTCCATCTATAGAGCATGTGACATTAGTTTAAAGGATTAATATGATTGCCTCACCTTTTCTTATTGTGGTTTTTGCCTGTCACTATTTTTCTTCTGTGTCATTTTCCAGTGATGTGCAATTTAGTTTATGAAAAACGTTCAGCACTGTATGAAGCTAATTCTGCTACAGTGAGCTAGTGCTTTCTGATGGAGCATCTGTGACTCTAGGAGAGCTTGTTCTCTGCCAAACAGAAGTTTGATGGTTCAATCCTGACTTTCCCAGCCCTCTAGTTGAAGACACTAATTTGTGTGTGTGAATCAAAAAGCACTGTTTAAATGCAGTCCATTAAGTTAGTACATCCTATAACCCAGGGGTCTGCAATCTGCAGCTCTGGAGCCACATGTGGCTCTTTGGTCCCTCTGCAGCGGCTCTTTCAAGCTTTGACCTAAACTAACATGGACGTTATCCCCACAACAAAAAATTACTAGTTTTAGCAGTTTTCCTGTCGTTTTCTTTACAAATAGAGACTAGTACTTATACACAGAGTAAGGTATACTCACTTTAACTACTGTATAGCTTTTATTTCTTCAAAGTAGGATACTCGGGTGCTTTACAATTAAAAAAAAAACAAAAAACACATAAGCCTGCACAGTTTGTTGTTTTAGTTTTTTTTTAATTGGCAAAAATAGTATCTTTATTTGTTTTTAAATGAATCTAGTCTTCTGTGATGAATTTGCGACATGTCCAGGGTGTGTTCCCCGCCTCTCGCACAGTGACTGCTGGATATGGGAAACATCCATCCATCCATCCATCCATCCATCCATCCATACGTCCATACATCCGTCCAGCCATCCATACATCCATACATCCATACATCCATACATCCATACATCCATACATCCATACATCCATACATACATCCATACATCCATACATCCATACATCCATACATCCATCCAT
>NC_056503.1:13350003-13361056 GCF_014905685.2 Nematolebias whitei
ATCCATACATCCATACATCCATACATCCATCCATACATCCATACATCCATCCATACATCCATACATCATACATCATACATCCATACATCCATACATACATCCATACATCCATACATCCATACATCCATACATCCATCCATACATCCATCCATACATCCATACATCCATACATCCATACATCCATACATCCATCCATACATCCATACATCCATACATCCATACATCCATTTTCTTCTGCTTATTCGGGGTTGGGTAACACCCTAAGTAGGGAGGCCCAGACTTCCCTCTCCTCAGCCACTTGGTCTTGCTCCTCCAGGGGAATCCCGAGGCATTCCCAGGCCAGCCGAGAAACATAGTCCCTCCAGAGTTTCCTGGGTCTTCCTCTGGGTCTCCTTCCGGTGGGACGTGTCCGGAACACCTCACCAGGGAGGCATTCAGGAGGCATCCTAACCATAGATGAGGGTAGGAACATAGATCGACCAGTAAATTGAGAGCTTCGCCTTTTGACTCAGCTCTTTCTTCACCACGGCAGACCGGTACAGCACCCGGTTCACTGCAGACACCTCACCTATCAGCCTATTGATTTCTTGCTCCATTTTTACCTGATTTATGAACAAGACCTCGAGATACTTAAACTCCTCCACTTAGGGCAAGACATCCTCCCCGACCTGGTGTGGGCACTTTACCCTTTTTCTGGCTCAAGACCATGGCCTTGGATTTGGGATATGGGAAACAGTGACCCACATAACCCGAAAAGGAAGAAGCGGGTAAAAATGATGGATGAATGGATGGATGGATGAATGGATGGATGGATGGATGGATGGATGGATGGATGGATAGATGGATGGAATCCAGTATTTTATTTTGTATTAAAATGTAAAAATACCAATAAATGTTAACAATCGTTAATGTTTTAAGTTTTATGATTTCACGCCTACTGGCCAGAAAAGCCCCCTCTAACAAATTAAAGTGGCCCATGAGCCACCAGTTGATAATACAATTGTAGCAGGTTTTGCGGCTCTGGACACATTTAATTTAGTGAATGAAAAGGCAGAAATGGCTCTTTTGATTGTAAAGGTTGCAGACACCTGCTATAACCATTTGTGTGATACAGTACCTGAGATTTTCCCATTCCAAGGACCACATAGACCTGCTGTACATGTTTGACGTCCTCCTACATTGTGATTACCCCACACAAATACACACAATACCCTTTAGAGTTCAAAAATGTATAGTAGGAGCAATGAGTGAACGTAGATTCAGTTCTAGTCACCAACTCACAGTTTCAAAAATTATCTTGCTTTTCATGTATTCTGAGAAATAACCTGTAAAAAAATCCTTAGTTTTAATTTTATTTTATAATCATTTATACTTTTCAGCCAGAAAACGGGGACATTTAGAGTTTAAAATCACTTTTGAAAAGGATTGTAATTCCATATATAGCCAGCAGTATCTACAAACCTAACAAACACACAAAGCACATATTATTAAACCCCAAATCAGAAAATTAAAAGAAAAAAAACAAAACAATGAAATCTTAACCTAAAACAACAACAACAAAAAAGGTCAGAATTTCTGTCATATCCTTTGCAGCTAAATGTATATGGCTCAAAGTATATATATATATATATTTTTTTGTTTTATCTACTGAGGATAGCCACTTAATATTAATCTGGTTTTACATCTAAGAATTCAAAGAGGAAGAAGCAGCATATCATAAATTCCTTTTTCCCCAATTCAGCACAGGCTTTTGAGATAGAGGAAATAAAACTCGAGAGTGAAAACAGTAACGTCCTGCATGTTTTAATGAACTTGGGTCTTAGGGTAAGATGAAAGCTGAGCACAAGAAAAGCTTTGCCATTGAAAAGAAAATTAAAATGCTCTAGTTTATGGGGGAGGACAAAACAGGCAAATGAACCCGAGTGTACAATGTGAAATGTTGCGTACGAGTTTTATTGTCTGGATGAACCTCTGTGCTCTGTGGAAAATTCAGTGCATCACAAAGACTGCCTCTGAAATCCAGCACAAACATGTGGAACGGAGTCAAGTTAATTAGCATTTATAGAATTTGTATCTAAACACTGACTCGTTCACAAAGCCCTACAACATTGCGATTAGAGGAAGAGCTCATTCACTTTGATTTTGCTGTTAGACTAATTAAACTTGACAAAAAATCTAATAAAAATATATTTCAGGCTAGTGTGGCAATTTGTGCTTTTTAGATAAAAATCTCAGTTTATTTTCAGCACTTAAGATTGTACTATTATTGCTCAACATTTTGTAGTAGTCCAGATTATCTTTGTGCTAATATTCAATTAATTATAACATCTTGGCTGTCTTAGAAAGCTTGTAGTGGACAGAAGGCAACCTATCTGACCATGGATGATTATATAAATATTGTCTACTTTGAGGGCTAAGCTGATGTAGTTAGTAGAGCCGTTGCCTCTCAGTGAGAAGGTCGCCGGATCGAATCTCAGCTAGGGACCTTTCTGGGTAGAGTTTGCATGTTCTCTCGGTGCATGTGTGGGTTTTCTCCGGGTACTCCGGTTTCCTCCCACAACAAAAATGCAAACCCTGACCCTATGCATATTAGGCCATGATCAAAACTTCATATCCTGGGGCAAGGGTTGGATGGTAGACTAATCAGTATACTCACAGCTTGGCCTTGATTTTTAACTCCTTCACACAAGAGACTGGATTAAAACTCTCATTAATGCAGACAAGGCCCCAATCTTTCAATCCGTCTCTCGCTCGATCCAACCATCCCTCTTGAACAATATACCTGAACTCCTCTACCTGGGGCAGAAACCCACTCCTGACCCATGGGAACCATTCTACCTTGTTTTAATTTACCCATTTAATGCATACAAGTCTCCAATTAACAATAAAATGTTTGTGTAAGTAAGCAACTAGTAATCCTGGTTTCAAAAAGGAAATAAGCAACACTACTTTTTGTAAACACAATGAATAAGACTTCAACCAAGTCATGGAGTTATTAAACAATATTTCTGCAGATAAACTAGACTTTTAACCTTGAATTTAGTTAAAGCCTATTTTGGGATTATTAAGACACTCCATTTGTTTGGCTTCAATGGAAAAAAAATACTTCAACTCATGAGAAGATATAACAAAAAGCACAGTTTTAAAACACTGTAGTTACTGTAAGCTTTTCTGTCCCATTCAAAGTCACTTTAAACCATTTCCACCAGAAGTGCTTCCCCCGCTGAGGTCCAGCTTCTTCTGGTTGATGCATGCCTTGCTCAAAAAAATGCTTGAAAAATGTTACAACTCTGTTGCTTCTGTGTGAAAACCTTGCATAAATGTATTTTAACTCATTCATACACACACCATTAAAATGTTATTAATGGTCAGAACACTTTCGATTTTTGGTGAGGATAATAAATGTCACATCAGGACATGAAATTGTAAGAAACCACTGTAATAAAAATAATTGTTTCTGCCTTCATTTGCATAAATCTAAGAAAATTCAAAAGGTCATTTTGACTTCAACAGCTCAGGCCATTTCAGTACTAAGAAGGACATAACATGTATATTTTTATAAATATACACTAGTTCTTTGGGGTGGATCGACCATCATTACTGTATTTTTTTATCCCAGAATTATCATATCATAATGCATTCCTCCATGGGGAGTGGCGGCACAGAGTTTAGAGTCCCCAGAGTGATGACAAAAATGTGGTTGAGAAAGGTGAAGCACTCCACCCTCACTTGCCCCACCCTTGAGCAAGGCCCAGCCCAGTGGGCTGTGAAGGTTTTCACAAAACCCTGCACTGGAATAAAAATTGAAGAAGTCAAAAAATCCTTTTGGGAGTACTAATGGGGGGACATGCTTTTGTTTTATTTAGTTTTATTATTTTAAATTTCCATAAAATAAAATAAAAATTGTGTTTGTAAGTAAACTGAAAGTAGAGTTTTTCTTTTTTACCAAAGTCTTTTAAAAAGTAAAATAAAAAGTTGTTAGATTGTTTTATTTCAGGCTGAGATGGCACTAAAAGATTGAAAATTTATTGTGAAAAACTTTAATTATAAAACTTTTAAGCAGTTCTGTAAGGTGCTCGATTTTTTTTTGTCAAAAGAACACTTCTTGTCATAAATTTAAAGGGACTTCCAAGAGTTAAAGTTGCTTATTTTACTCTGTTATGATAAATAGAAAAGTAATAACAAAAGTTAGTAACAAAAGTAACAGTAACATCTATTCGTTGTTGCTGCTTATGTGAAGAAACAAGATTATTATTATACATACTGTAAATACAGGGGTGGAGAAAGTACTAAAAAACTGTACTTAAATAAAAGTACAAATAAACAGACAAAAATGTACTCTAGTAAAAGTAGACATACCACATTCGTGTTTTTACTTAAGTAAAAGTACATAAATACTTGCTTTTAAAAATACTTAACGTATTAAAAGTAAAAGTACTTATTGAATGTATTACCTACAATAACATTAACTGTGCCTACCGTATGTATATTTTCTGTACTACATTAATAGTTTTGAGTCATTTTAATGAACAACGCTGCAGATAATACATGTTTTTATTGTGTTTACTCTGTGACACAGTTCACACCTGGACTTGTGATTCTGTGTCAGAGTTTCAGGGATGACATTCAGAGTTAAATGTTATTAAGCAAAATAAGAAAGAGGAATGATTATACCTTTGAAAGTTTTTATT
Organism: Nematolebias whitei; assembly: GCF_014905685.2. Lineage (NCBI taxonomy): Eukaryota > Metazoa > Chordata > Actinopteri > Cyprinodontiformes > Rivulidae > Nematolebias > Nematolebias whitei. The sequence goes on from NC_056503.1 coordinate 13,354,695, forward strand.
TAACACAGAGCAAAGCCAATGTGTCATTTTAACTGCAGTAAACACATTTAAGTAAAAGTTGTCTGCCTGAAAAAAGGAGCATTAGACCGAACAAAGGAACAGGCTCTGATCATTTCAACTCCAGTTTATCATCAACTCTAGTTAAAATACTGTCTAGTCGACCTTGTGATGGATCAATACTGAACAATATTTTAACTTCCTGACACCGTTTTCAAAACTTGGACCTGAGTGTCGAGTCATTTGGAGACATCTCTTGTCTCTTGTCTCCTAACATCCATGAACTGACACATTTTAATGTTGCAGCAAGAACTTATTGTTCAAGTTCAGTTGGTTTTCAAAGTTTTTTGAGTCCAGTCTGACTCTTTTGGGAGAGAAAATCTGTCCTGCTGTACTGAACAGTCTTTCAATAATCTTTCAATAATCTTTCAATAATCTTTCAATAATCTTTCAATAATCTTTCAATAAGGCCATGGGTGTTGTGTATCTTCTGGCTGACTCTCTGTGGTGGAATCCATTTTGGGTGTGTTAGCGATGCTGTGGGTGCACCCAGCGCGATGACATATAGAATATACATCATTGGCCCAGCTCTTCTTGAAGGCGGGTCTAATGTTACCTGTCCACTTTGCAGTGATTCAATGGACCAACTCCCCTCTCACCATTGGTTACTTTCAAACTAACTAACAAATCAAAAAACACAACGTGAATGTAACTTGTAACTCAACGAATTATAGAAATGTAGTGTAGTAGAAAGTACAGATACTTCATGTAAAATTTGGTGGAGTAAATGTCAAAAGTACCCACATTTAACTCTACTTAAATAAAGTACAGATACATGTAAAATGTACTTAAGTACAGTAATGAAGTATTTGTGCTTAGTTGCACCCCACCATTGTGTAACTATTGTTACACTTGCTAGTTGGTGTGACATATACAGTTAATGCAGTAAATATATTTTGTTCTTGAGTAAAGTTCATGCAGATTTGTTCCTGTCCTGTTGGTGCATTCAAACTTTATGGAGCAGAAAGAAAAAGTATAAATCAGCAACATCGCAAATTAACGTGCTCATTTTAAAAATAATCTACTGCCACAAAAGCTAATTTATTGACCATGAAGATACTAAAAATGCACATTTATTTCTTTATGTTTAGAACATTCTGATTTATGTCCAAGAGGTTTTCAGGGTTTTTGCACACATGCGTTGTTTTGAACAAGTTTTGAAACGTGTCATATGCCAACAGAATATGGACGTTAATTAGAAACATGCAGACAAAGTGATAATATTGTTTTGTCCCCGATAAATAAAGTATTTTTCCAGCTTTGACCATAAATTTTATGCGTTGTATAAAAGTATTAAAACAGACTGTGGCTTCAATGAATTTCAGAATGTTCTTGAGCCTGACTTTAAACTCCATTTTGAACCCAACAGCAAGACAACACCTCACTCTACCACCTCGAGTGTGAGTGTGTAAGTGTGTGTGTGTTATTGGGTGTGCAACAGACGTCGTACATCCAGGCACAACTTAAAAAGCACAACATCCCACCAGTGCACGTCAATAATGATTTTTTTTTTTTTTTTACAGTAAAGCACCTTTTTGTAAACACTTTACGTTTATATAGAAGAACTATGGTTTGTCTGCAACTACCAATCTAAAATTCAGATAAATCCACACAAAAAGAGTTTGAGGGCATGATATATGTGATCATTGTTGATCTTTTTTTTTTTTTTTGTCCAATTAAGATGAGGGGCAACAATGTTTTTTTTTTTTGTTTTTTTGCCAGTGTTTGTGTGCATGTGTGTTTGTTTGTCCATGGCTTTAAGAAAATGCCTCATGAACCATGAAACCTAATTTAACTCAAACATTTTTTTTTACATCTGATTCAATTATGGAGTCAACTCATCATTAAAAATAACCGATAAAGCTAAGTGACTTTAATATACACAAAATGGCTTTAACTCAGCTCATTTTAAAGACAATACACTAAAATACAGTACAGTGTATTAGCAGCTGAGAGTCTTTCTCCATGTAACCGGGTGGTTATTAGATGAATGTATAAGTGCCTGTAAATTCCCACTGTTCCTGGGCCACTGAACTCATCTTGCCCTGTTTCCCCGCCTCCACCTTCAGTGGCTTGGCTCATTAGTATATATAAGCACCAGGTGTGCACGCCAAATGTTTGATTCTCCAGGGCGTTGGCTGTTTGGAATGTCACTGTATGCGGTTGTAGATGTGAGAGCTGACACAGTACTCAGCAGGTATTGTAACAAGCCCTGAATTGCAAGTGGGACATTCCTCCCTTTAAGGATGTGTGCCAGTGGGTGGCAGACTCGCTGCAACTCTTTGCATTTACCCATTAGTGGGTTTGTGACTTATTAAGATTGCTGCTGTTGCCCTATTGCCCTATTATGCTCCCACCTTTGTGTGCATTACTGTAACTTTATGCTCATGTGGCTGGCATTGTGGTCACCTGGTGCTAGGTGACTTGGAGTTGTGCCAGGGTTGTAGTGGCGCTTTAGAACGAGCACTTTAGCACTAGCACTTTAAGGCCGGCAAAGCGAACCTTTTGTGTCCCCACCTAACCATAGCTATTCTCTTGATAGTGGTTTTTGGTATGCTCCACTGTGTCTTTGGCTGTGTTTACTAGGTTTTAAGTGAATAAAATAAAGGACTGTTCTTGGTGTTGGTGGAAGGATTAAATAAAGTGTATGTTTTGCACACTACTTCTGTTCTTGTCATTTGTAGCCAGGCGTACCTGGGTATTTGTAATAGGGAAACCCTAGACTATCTGGCATCACTTGAAGTCTACCAGTTGGCTTAGGGTCACGCCCTCAGAGTCACAATCCGGGACGTTTCCCCCGTGTTACATCCACACATACATTGACACATGCTGCAAGACCTCACATGCCACATGAGATTGCACATAACAACTTTGTTTTAAACAAAGTATTTTTATTGTTGTTTTAAACACAAACATACAAACAAACAAACAAATAATTAAAAGAACATAGAACAAAATTCTCTCCCACCCCACCCACACTGGATCAGTCACACATACATAAATAGTCTATACAGGCGTTGACATATTTTCAACAAAAGACAGAAAAGGCTGCCAGGTGTCCCACAGTTTTCCTGTAGAACCCTTCAGGGTATATCAGATTTTTTTCCAGATGAGTAGATGGGGGGGTCAGCAGCCCCCGCTGACCCGCCCATCTACTCATGTTCCTGCCCATCCTGCCATACTCCTGCCTTCATGCTTCGTGTTTGCCTGCCCGTGTCACTTGCCCCCTCCTGCCATAGTTTCTGCCCCTCATGCTATAGTTTTGGTTTCCCTGCTTTGTTTTGCCTATCATCCATCTCTTAGCTCAAGCCTGCTCCTGTCACTCCATGTCATTCCTCCCTTGCTCCTCCACAGCAATCAGCGCTCATCAGCTTCACCTGTTGTCTGCACTGTTTAAGTTCCATTCCAGTCATTCACTCCCTGGGTGCTGAATTATTAAACCTCTCATGGTCCCTGATAGTCAAGCCTTGATTGTTCCTTGTTTTCTTGCCTGAACCTCAAGTCTTGTGTTTTGGATTACGACCTCACGCTTGTACCTTGGATTCTTCATCTGCCTGCCCCTTCCTGGTTTTTGGATTCTGCCTTCTAACTACGGTACCGACCTTGCTTATTATTATCTCGACCACGACTCACGGATCATCTTCTCTGGATTATTATTATTGGAACTCTGTCCCCTGTGACTGACCCCTGCTTGTTATACTGGACAACGCTTCTGGATGCCCCTTCTATTCATGCTCGGCTCAATCCTGCAGCTGCTCTGCTCCACGGCCATTGATGTCATCTCTACCACTCTGACAGATGAGCTTGTGAGGACCTGTCATTACAGCTGTTACCGACTCTCCATCCACCAAACACAATAAATAAAAACTGTTCTTGTTTTTGCACTCTTCTCTCTGGCTTCTTAAGAATCCAAAAACCCGGTTGTGACGGGTACATGACTTCTCTTATCCAGTGTACATATGCTGGGGGGTGTAAGTCCTTCCAGTTGCACAAAATGAGCCTCCTTACCAGAAGAGAGCCAAAAGCAATCACATCCTTCTCATACTTGCTGAAGGATGTATGTACAGGGACCACCCTGATCAGTGAGATGATGGGTGTACAGTTTTTCCACATATTCATTCATTCAACCTTTATTTAGACAGGTGAATCCCATTGAGCCTCGAGGACTCATTTACAAGAGAGACCTGATTTCAACAAATAATGATGACAACGATGGACAACAGCGACAACAATAGACAGCCACAAAAAGGCATACAGATTATTATTTTTTTTTAACAAATAAGATGGCAAAAAAAGACAGCATGGTGACGCAACTGGTAGAGCTGCTGCCTCTCAGCGAGCAGGTCCCCGGTTCAAATCCTGGTCCGAGGGCCTTTCTGGGTGGAGTTTGCATGTTCTCTCTGTGCATGCGTGGGTTTTCTCCGGGTGCTCCAATTTCCTCCCACAGACCAAAAACATGCATGTTAGACTGATTCTTAACTCTAAATTGTCCCTAGGTGTGAGTGAGAGAGTGAATGGTTGTTTGTCTTGTTTGTCTCTATGTGTCCCTGTGATGGACTGGAGACCTGTCCAGGGTGTACCCTGCCCCTCGCACAGTGATTGATGGACATGGGCACCGGCGGCCCCTGTGACCCAGAATGGAAGAATCGGGTAAAAGATAATGGATGGATGAATGGATGGAAGATGGCTAAAAAATAACAAAAAACAGCTAGATTACAAGGCGAATGTAGAAAACTAAAAACAGGAACATGTCTGCATTGGTCCTTGCCAGGAGTCCAACAGATTCTTAAAGCCACTTAGAGAGGTCAAGGTCGAGAGCTTCAAATCTTTTTTTTAAGCTATTCCAGGAAACAGGAGCGGAGTAGGAGAAGGCCCTTTTGCCTAGTTCAGTTCTCACTGAGGGAACACTGCAGGTAATAATGTCCTGAGCGCGCACACTGTAGCTGCATTCACGCAGAGACATGTAGGAGGAGATGTATGAAGGCAGCAGACCAAGACGTGATTTAAAGATGAAAATGTACCAGTGGGAGAGTCTGTGTGAAGTTAATGATGTCCAGTTAACCAGTGGATACAGGGTGCAGTGGTGGGTACGATAATCACAACCAGTTATGAATCTTAGTGCACCATGATAGACAGCATCCAACATCTGCAGGGTTCTTGTAGGAGTGTTCATGTAAATAATGTCACCGTAATCAATTGAGGGATGGAAAGTCAAAGATAAGTCATATCCCAGAGAAGTTGTCAAAATAAGATTGCCAAAAATCCTGCAGTTTGAGACAGGTCCAGAATGTATGCAGGAGTGTCGCTAGAGTTTGTTTACAATGATTGCATGCGGGGTCCAGGTCGGCTTTGATCTTGAACAGCTTGTCTTTGGACCAATGCAGCTGGTGCACCACCTTGAATTGAATTACAGCATGTCTCATACAGATTCAAGATGAGTAAATGCACATAACTTTTAAAAGGACAGACCAAAAGAGCTTCAACTCACTTTTCAGCATAAGAACATCTTAGTTTAAAACTCTTAAAACAAATCACTCTGGGTGATATACTTTTTTTATTTTTTAAGGAATGCTTGGCCTTTAATAATGTTCTATTAAAGTTTTGATTTTTGGAGCTGGATGTTTTTAATCCATTAGAAATATCAAAGCAATAAACTTATAAGTAGCTCAGAGCACGTACTTGTATGTATTTTTTGGACACTTTACTTTAGACATATTCATCTCAACCATATTAGAGATGTAGTGAAGCTAAACAAGCAGGAGCAGATTGAATTCCTTCTTTGCTCTTTCTGCCTCCTGTTTGTCAGCTGGTCATGCCATGTTTCCTGACAATGTGTTCAGTGATACTGTCTGTGTTCTTTTCTGTTTCCCGACATGGTGGAAGAGCCTCTGACTGCCTAATGGCTTTTGACAGGGCAGAAAATTGATCAAGTGCCAGATGAAAAGCTCAGTGTTAAAAGGCTGTTGAGCGACAATTCTGGGTGACACAGAGAGTGCTATATCAAATTAAGGTTTTTGTGTCAGGGCTGAGGCAAGATGCAGTGCTCACCATCCGGAAAGCTTTACTGGACTAATGTCCAAAATATAATTATTAAGCTTGAGGCGTGTGCAGTGAGCCAAGAAAACCTGGTTTTAGAAGATTCATACCAGCTTCCAGAGGCATTCGAGTGCAGCAAACCAAATGCTCAGACCTTTCTATGGGACTGTAACCTTGATTTTAATTGTCATCCAGGGTGACAAATATCATTTTGTTTTGAAACATGTCAAGGACAATGGTCAAATAAATATTATATATAAATATATACA
>NC_056503.1:13361456-13386130 GCF_014905685.2 Nematolebias whitei
TATATATATATATATATGGCACTTTACAAGATGTTGGAGTTAATGTTTTGTTTTGTTAAGAAGCATCCTTACCAGATGCCCGAACCACCTCAACTGGCTCATGTCAATGTGGAGGAGCAGTTAAGCATTGTATTCTGGCATTGCATGTCTGAATAAAGTAACTTGATGGTTGAAGGGCAAACTCGTTTAAAACCTTAAAAACAAGAAATAGGTCACTTAATGTTTGGTAATTTGCACAATCTAAATATTATAGTGGATGATGTTACTAAAACGGACATGAAAATGTCTTCTCTCAAGAATTGCAATTGCCTTTTTGAAGAGACTTGATAGGTTTTAACTTTTTTCCCTCCTATAACGTACAACATATGAGGATAAAATCATTGCATGCACGTAAGTTTTTGCCAACTGTAAAGTGAAAAACGGTCTAAAGATGAACATTTACCAGGTTTAATTTTAGGACAGTTTGCCTTTTTCAGGTGTTGCCTAAATTAATCTTTAAAGAAAAGACAACACCAAGATACTGAGACTGATCTACAACATCAAGTCTCTCCATTCACATGAACACTTGGCTTTAGGTCCTCTGCAAGCTGGTTCAACAAAATAATAATAATAATAAAAAAATTTGAGTGTAAGAGTTTTGAAGCAAGTGAGATACAAGTATTATAGCTGCTAATAATACGCCAGCAGCTTCTTGTGTTGTGTTTGTATAATGTGTGCACAACATTGTGTCGTCTACATATGGCTGAACTTTCAACAATGACCAGGAACGTGAACGTATGAAAACCAAAAGAAAACCTCTGGTCAAAGAAAACTAATCAGACAAACAGACAGAAATGAGGTAACTGAAACATTCCGAAGAAGTAAATTTAAAACAGAAAAAAAGCACAAATCATAGCACCAAAACCTCCAGACCATGATGCATATGGACAAATGTGAGGTGTTCTTGTGTTTTTTTTTTTTTTACTTGGCTTGAGACCCAGATGAAGGAATAAATGAGGCATGTAGGCAGAATCCAGAGTAAGTCAATGAGCCAACTCGTCACCACAGAGATCAGACAAACGGCGTGGTAAAGAAATTCAGACAGGCTTTGACAAACCTAAGCAAGCATTTGGCTGAGTGCCATGGCTGCTTCGGAACTTGTTAAGCCTCACATTTGTGCTCAAGTAGGCAGGTATTGACCCAGATCCACAGTTTGTAATCAATTAATCTGTTTGACGAGAGTAGGAAGAGAAAGACGAAGCTTTTAATAAAATGTTGGCAATGGGAAACTTTACAAAGGAGATTTTCAGCAACAAATGTACATATTTAATTCCATACAGATATACATAAATACACATAAATAAAAACATATATACATTAATACATATATATATATATATATATATATACTGTACATATATACATATATATATATACTGTACATATATACATATATATATACGCAAATATATATACAAATACATATATATATATATATATATATATATATATATATATGCATATCATTTTTTCATTACGTTAATTGACATAAATTAAACATGTTTTGTGGCACAAGGCAGTCAAGCCAAAAATAGGGACTACATACATATACACCAGCATGTTCAAGTCCAAGTTCAATTTTCTTTATTGTTATTAGCATCACATGTTGTTCATAAGGTGGAACAAAATTGTATACTCAAGGTCTCAGTTACACCACTTATGCAGTCCCAGTGATGTAGAAGTAATAGGTTATGTATGTTCCTTTGTACTTAAACTCTGGCACAACAATTTCTTGCAGGATTAATGAAGTTATCTTATTATATTTTAGCAGTAGTAATATACTACTGTATTTACAGTACATGTTCAACCCACTGTTTAAACACGTCTTTCAGGCTTTTTCTTTTGACTTTTCTTTTCACTTCCCTGCATGTTTTAGTTGTTGTACTATCTGAGCAGTGAATATTCAGCGAGCTGCTTTTCACCACTTACATAATGAATGTACTCTGTCATTTAACGTGTCGATGATTCTCTCGCCTTTTATCGCTCATCATCAAAAAAACACTTTCACTTGACACTTGTTTTTCTTAGTTTTCTGCATAATGATTTTTATCTAAACTCTTGCCTGCTTTCACTAAATCTCACAAGTTGGAAGTGCCCAAGTTGAATGGCTCTGCGATTATTTAAGTTATATGAATGCCATTTTAGGCATAAGATACTGATCCATCTTGATATTTACTTATGACTACCTTTTCTTATATTAAAATGATAATCCTTAGATACAAAAATTAAATCCACCACTAAAAAAACAAGGTGTTTTCATGTTGGATTTTCATTGGTTTGACTAAATGTTTGTTTTAATTTTAATCTGGATTTAAAATATTTGTGTTTAACCAACTAAAATTTATCTTATTTTATTACACAGTATGCAGTCAAGAATATTTTACTCTGATGTCATAATGGTTCAAAAAGTGATAAAGTTTAAAAATTATTTAAATACATCTAAAAAAAAGTTTGAAGCACTAAGATGACTAAAGACAGTGTCTCTACCTTCAATCACTCAGGATTAGACTCTGTGCACTTGGCAACATACCCGTACAAGTCACTAACAGGCTGTGACACAATCACAACTTTAAGTCTCAAATAACTAATGAAAGCTAAACATATAGGTAAAAAATGCATTTTTGAACATACATCAACAAAGTAAAATCTGCATAAATCAATAAAAATGAACATCAAAACTATTATTTTGTTATTTTTGTCAAGAAAGATGCCCTTTTGCTTACATGGAGGGACTGAAAACTTGTACTGCAGTCAGCCACTAGGGGACTGGACATCTTTTTGGCTTCAGCTTCCAGTCCTCTCTCGAGTTATTATATACTGTATGTGTCATAATTGGCTAGTGCTGGTGAACCCAATGGTGCAGGCAGGCTGGCAAGGACTCAGGATATATATATATATATATATATATATATATATATATATATATATATATTATTTATTTATTTATTTATTAACAGAACAAAAAGAGCCGACAGGACAGCAAAACAAACAGCATGAACAATGGGTTTTTCATGATACAGATGGGTCAGCACCAGTGAACAGTTAACAATGCCAGGACAAAGACTAACACAGAAACGCAGACTTATATATAGGAACCACCAATTAGAGTCAGTGACGATGCCTGTGTGTAATCACAGATGCCAGAAAAAGAGACAGAGGATGCAAGACATGAACAGGCACAAGATGGGGCTAGATACTAAAGAAATACAAACCTTATAAAGAGAAACAGAGGACCATGGTGAACACAGACATAAACATGACACCAGGGACAAAACCACAACCCCTACAGTATGTTGATGGTTTGAAATTTTTTTTTCAGGTGTTCATACTAAAATCATCCATCCATCCATCCATCCATCCATCCATCCATCCATCCATCCATTATCTTTACCCGCTTCATATTTATTGTAAACTCATTTCACATTATAATTCTTTACTGGTTCTTTTCTAAACATTTTTAACACAACAACAAATTCAGTGGTTATGCTGTTAGGGCTTGAGAAAGAACTGTGTTTTTATGACACTGATCTTATGTGTGTGTTGGATATAACTTTGTATGCTTTGTACCAGACAAATTCAAGACATACCACACATGTACGGCATCTTTTTTTTTTAAATAACCCACTACTGATGCAGCTTGTCACAACATATTTCATCTCAGTCTATCATCCTCACTGACAGCAGACATGTCTGTGGTGGCATTCATGCTCTTTGCATCCTGTTAAGGTGAGATGAGCAAATACCTTGTACATCCCTTCTCACTGATAATGCATTGTGGTGCATTAGTGTGTGACCTAAAAGGCTTAATTGAAGAGCAGGAGCAAATCTCTTCATCAGTGTAATTGAAGTGGGAAAGAGATAAATCTAAAGTGAATAAATGGGTAAAGAAAGGGTGAGAAAGAGAAAACTGAGTGAGCTGGAGACAAACTGGGATTTGACAGATGAGCAAACGCTCTTTGCTGGGCTTCGATGGTGCTGTGCTCATCCTGCAGGATCATACCGCTCCACTAATGGACATTGAAAGGATTGATCTCCACAGCGTTACTGGAAAGTGTGTTATTGAGCTACCAAACACGTTTATAAATAGATGTAAAGAAACACATTCATGTACCGTACAGAAAAAACACACATGCATCGGTTCGTTATGCAGCAGCTGCAGAGGAAAGAAATGTGCGCTGTGCTGTCAAGTATGATCTCCCTTAAAAAACACATTCAAATAAAAAAAGCCAGTAAAGTGATCAAACACTTCCTGTTTGCCTGCAAGCCTCATTTAGACACTGAGTGCATCATTTGGTGTGTTTGAAAAAGCCTTGGAATGGAAATAATGCTGGAAGATGACTGGAGAAATCTAAAACAAACCCATGCAGGCGGGAGGAGAGGAACGACAGATGAGCGACAGCTTTTGATAAATGGGAAAAAAGGAGTAGTTTGTGTTTTGACATGCAGCTGATTAAAACATTATGCCTTTAAAAAATGTTTTTTAATCAGTATTTGGATTATTTTGAGAGACAAGAGATAAAGTTAACCACAGCTGTCTGACCCATTTTTCAACATCTGTTTTGAGTCAGTTATTTTGAGGAGAGAAAATAGTCTCCTAAAAATAAGTTTGTCACAACCTCTTGATTTCAAATAAAGAGCAGCAGCTGCATTTCTGCATCAGTCAGACCATGTTGTAGCTATTAAAGACAACTTCCCTGCATGGTAAATTACTCTCACCTTTTAGAAACAGGTATTTGAAGTTGAATTCTTCTTTATTTCCTCCTGGTTTTAGTATTGAAATGAGCTTGTTGTGCCTGTTTGTTAATCTGTGATTCTGTTTAGGACATTTGTCACAGGACTTAGTCTTTTTGGAGAAATGTATGATTTATAACGACTCTAACCCAGAGGTGGGCAGCATTTTTTTCCAAAGGGCCACATCAAGATGTTTAAAGCAAACAAAGGGCCGCATAGAGAATTGGAAAATAAACTTCTTTATGACAGAGATGGGGCAGCACGGTGGCGCAACTGGTAGAGCTGCTGCCTCTCAGCGAGCAGGTCCCTGGTTCAAACCCCGGTCCAGGGGCCTTTCTGGGTGGAGTTTGCATGTTCTCTCCGTGCATTTGTGGGTTTTCTCCGGGTGCTCCGGTTTCCTCTCACAGACCAAAAACATGCATGTTAGGCTGATTGGTAACTCTAAATTGTCCCTAGGTGTGAGTGAGAGAGTGAATGGTTGTTTGTCTCGTTTGTCTCTATGTGTCCCTGTGATGGACTTGCGACCCGTCCAGGGTGTACCCCGCCCCTCGCACAGTGACTGCTGGACATGGGCACCAGCGACCCCTGTGACCCAAAATGGAATAAACGGGTAAAGATAATGGATGGATGGATGGATGACAGAGATGAGCTTTTTCTTATTGTAGTTAACATGCTTTATAAAACAAGTCTTTCCAAAATCCTTTAGGGATATAAGACATATTCTGTAAATTGGCTCTTCTGACAACATATTACCCATAGTGGTGGGATGTAACTAAGTACAAGTACTTTGTTACTGTACTTAAGTACATTTTTCATCTATCTGTACTTTACTTAAGTATAGTTAAATGTGGGTACTTTCTACTTTTACTCCACTACATTTTACATGAAGTATCTGTACTTTCTACTACACTACATTTCTATAATTTGTTGTGTTACAAGTTACATTCACGTTGTGTTTTCTGATTTGTTCGTTAGTTTGAAAGTAACCAATGGTGAGAGGGGAGTTGGTCCATTGAATCACTGCAAAGTGAGCAGGTAACATTAGACCCACCTTCAAGGAGAGCTGGACCAGTGATGTCTATTCTAGTGTATACATCATTGAACTGGGTGCACCCACAGCATCGATAACACACCCTAAATGGATTCCACCGCAAGAGAGTCAGCCAGAAGATACACAACACCCATGGCCTTATTGAAAGATTATTGAAAGATTATTGAAAGATTATTGAAAGATTATTGAAAGACTGTTCAGTACAGCAGGACAGATTCTCTCTCCCAAAAGAGACAGACTGGACTCAAAACCTTTGAAAACCAACTTCTTCTGAACTTGAACAATAAGTTCTTGCTGCAATATTAAAATGTGTCAGTTCATGGATGTTAGGAGACAAGAGACAAGAGGTGTCTCCAAATGACTCAACACTCGGGTCCAAGTTTGGAAAACGGTGTCAGGAAGTTAAAATATTGTGCAGTATTGATCCATTACAAGGTCGACTAGACAGTATTTTAACTAGAGTTGATGACAAACTGGAGTTGAAATGATCAGAGCCTGTTCCTTTGTTCGGTCTAATGCTCCTTTTTTCATCAGACAACTTTTACTTAAATGTGTTTACTGCAGTTAAAATGACACATTGGCTTTGCTTTGTGTTAAATAAAAACTTTCAAAGGTATAATCATTCCTCTTCTTATTTTGCTTAATGACATTTAACTCTGCAGGTCATCCCTGAAACTCTGACACAGAATCACAAGTCCAGGTGTGAACTGTGTCACAGAGTAAACACAATAAAAACATGTGTTATCTGCAGCATTGTTCATTAAAACAACACTATTAATGTAGTACAGAAAATATACATATAGTAGGCACAGTTAAAGATATTGTAGACCATTGCATTAGGTAATACATTCAGCAAGTACTTTTACTTTTAATACTTTACGTATTTGGTAACACTTTATTTGAAGGGGTGTTCAAAAGCATGACATACCAAGTATTTTTAAAAGCAAGTACTTTTCTACTTTTACTTACAGTAAGTAAAAACATTTATGTGGTACTTATACTTTTACTAAAGTACATTTTTATCTATTTATTTGTACTTTTACTTAAGTAGTGTTTGAGTACTTTCTCCACCCCTGATTACCCATGTTAGTTTAACATGTTATACAGGTTAACAAAAATATGCAAGACTAACTTATATGTGTGTGTTTCGAAGTCTTTAAGGTTCAATCTTGTTCTGGAAACACAACAACTTAAAAGCGTTTTTAAAACAGTTTTGAGTAAAATTTTTAATTTAAATTTCCATCTCATTGATAAATTGCTTTTTTTTTTTAATCAATCTTGACGTTGTTGTTGTTTTTTTTTTAAACTAAGTATAGTGGGGGCCTGATGGAGATTGTCGAAGAGCCACTTTTGGCCCTCGAGCCTTAAGTTGCTCACGTCTGCTGTGACCTGACAGGTTTAGTTTATCTGTCTTTTTTTAAGCTGCATTGACCAGCTGAGGGTGACTTTGTTTTGACTCCATTTTTGTCAAAACTTATTTGTCTCCAATGAAGAAGTTTTAAAACATCTTCAAAGCATCTGAAAAGTAACATCCATTCAATTTTCTGGTTATTAAAGCAGAATTACATAATTATATCTTGTAAAGCTGCACTGCAGTGCCACGGCTGTAAAGATGCAGGGGGGGTGTAACATCGATTATCTTCACCTGCTTCTTCCTCTCTGGGTCATGGGGGTCGCTGGTGTCCATGTCCAACTGTCACTGTGCGAGAGGCGCTGGACACCCTGGACAGATCGCGTACTTGAAGTAAAAATACTTTTGTTTCATAGACTCTCTTGTAGAAGTGCTGGATAGCAACAACGTAGGCTGAAATGAAAAATAAAACTTCTTTGACTCATTAAAGTAATTTTCCCAGAACATGTCAAATACTCCCTGAAAACCAGCCTGCATGTGTAGAGGTTAAACTGGCAGGTAGAGAAAAGCTCCAGTCTTTGTTTAGTTTCCAGCGTTTCTCACTGATTGGAGCGTTGTGCCAAAGCTCTGTGTATCTGCTGAACTGTGCAGCATAACCAGCAGATAAATACGCCGTCAGGCTGTGCTAAAAATACTCCCAGTCCTGGCTGTAAATGGAAACACAAAATCACCGGAACCTGTACAGCATGCAACATATACACATCCACAAACAAGAAAGGTTGGCACATTTTGGCACAGATATGAAACACGTCCGGAACTGGAGCAAAGCACACGATTACTGCCTCAACTTTAGGAGTAGATGCTCAAAAACAGGTCACGTTTTATTTTCCTCTGACTGCAGAAAATACTAAGTGTCACGTAGTATTTCTGTGGAAGTTCAACAGCTGGAGGGGAGTCTTTAAATCAAACTGGTGATTAAGGCCGCACAGTTTTCCTGAAATATAAACACCCGGCCTGATCATTTGTTTCCTACGTCCTCTTCCTTCCACGTCCAACTGATTCCAGTAGCAGGAAGACTACAAACTGAGGCATCTCAGTAATATTTCAGTGCTCTGTGCATGGGTGCACCTGACAGACCACATCAAAGACATGTTCACTGACCCAGCCAACCTCAAACACGTGCACTACACCCGTTTCAAGCCAACATGTTGTTTATGTGTGAGTCTGTGAGCAGCAGCAACAATATTTGCTGCAGGATCAACTGAGCAACCGAACATGTTTGACATATTTATGATACAGGATTAAAACTGTCTCTAAACAGGATTCCTTGGATTAGCCTGCATACTTTAAGAGATTACAGTCCCTGCATTTGTTCATGGGTCCTCAAAACACAGTGTCTGAAATATCAGGAGGATTAGAAAGTGTGCAGTTCAGAGACAGAGCAAGATGTAGATGGTTTAAACTCACATCAGACCCTAT
Source organism: Nematolebias whitei (assembly GCF_014905685.2). Taxonomy (NCBI): domain Eukaryota; kingdom Metazoa; phylum Chordata; class Actinopteri; order Cyprinodontiformes; family Rivulidae; genus Nematolebias; species Nematolebias whitei. Next base: position 13,370,108 of record NC_056503.1, read on the forward strand.
TCCAGTTGGTGTGGTGGGACTTTCTGAGAGTCTGTCATGTTCAGTGAACACTTGTATGTTGTAGGGGTCCACTGCTGTCCCAATGGTTAAGCGGAGGTGTTGCTACCATGCGGGGTGTGATTGGTTTTAAAAGATGTTAGGTAGGTGGGGGGTGTCAGTGTAACTTTGATGTGGATAAGATTTGTAAGCTCAGTTACCCAGATATCATTTGAATGAGGTGTTAACAACAAAAAAGATTAAATTGTGTCATTTGGACCAATTTTGTTAAGTGAGACACTTTTCGTCCCCCATCCAGAGGACTTCCTCAGTCTGAGGCCTGCCAACCAGATCTACCCCGTAGGTAGCCTTCACTGCTGTGTTTCAAGACAACCTCCTGTTGGAATCTCAACAGGAAACAGAATCTCTTAAAGAAACTTGTCCACATGACAAGATTGAACCATTTTTTTAATGGATGATTGAGTTTGCAAACCTTTTTCTGAACCACTTTGGCCTTGGTTGTCCTCAGGCTGTTTCTGTGAGTAGCAAGTTGGCCATCTGACTTAAAACATTTGATTGTTGTACATCATGATTGACTGTTATGGATGGGTGCGCTCTGCTTGCACGTGTTAAAAGTCTACTTCTGAGATTCCAACAGGAGGTTGTCTTGAAACACAGCAGTGAATGCCTCAGACTGAGGAAGTCCTCTGGATGGGGGATGAAAAGTTTCTCACTTAGAGAAACTGGTGCAGATGACACGATTTAACCTATTTGTTGCCTGGATGGTGGCTTTTTGCGCACAACACAGAGATGTATAAAGATGAGTTTATTTGCTCTGCAGAATCAGTGCAGAAATCCTCAACTGTGGCACCGATGTTGATTTTTGCTCAAGATGTGCGTTATGCGTGCAAAGCCCACCCTTAGCATTATTTTAATTGGATGGTAGAAAAGCAGACTGACAGAAAATTACATGTTTTTTGTTTTTTTTTAGAATTATTGATGTGGAAAAAAATGATTTAAAAAAAAAGGACTTTGTGTTTGTTTCTATAATCCAACAATTTACTGATGGAGTTAATTTGAGCACTGCTAGCAAAAGTACCCAGCAGATTATTTTGTAATGAAACATAAAATATGGGTTCTTCAATGTAACATAGATAAAATTACAAAGACTTTTAACTTGTTGACAATATTCAGGTAATTTCCTCGGGTACACGTGACAGCTGACCACCACAGTCAGATCAGCGAGCTGTAGAGGAGACAAGGAGCACCAGAACAACAACAGGATGTTCAGACAAAAAAAGGAGCCACGTTTGGCACCATTTTACAAGAACTGCTGCAAACTCTAATGAAAAGAAACTAGGCTGTTTGAAGGAAGACACATCGACCACCTCCTTGTGTGCCAAAAGTTTTAAACAAAGCTCTTACATGATCTGTTTTAGTGTATGTGTAGAGCATTACGCCTCACACCAAACTTTCACCCAGTATTTATAAAATGGACTCGAGTTATAGACATGTGTTTGGTAAAGTTGCTTAGTTGTGGTAGCCATCTTGAATTATGTTGACTACAAAAGTTAATCTGTTGTAGATGTTCATCCAGTTATTACTTCCTTAAAGTTTTAATAAAATCCAATGATTTGTTCATGAGATGTTTTGCTGCCAGACAAATGTCCTCCGTTTGTGGCAACTTTTCTGAAATAATTCTGATGCCTCGTTTCAAAGAGTACAAGTACAAATCTTATGATTAAAAAAAAAAGAAAATCCCAGTGCACAACTTTAAATATTACATAGAAAACTTGAAATACAGTTGCATTTGTACCACGCAGCCTTTTGAAGTAACACCTGACTGCCTCGACTGGTTACTACCTGGAGCAGCAGCCAACACGTGTCAGATGCTCAAGTCTTCCAGTGATGTGCTGAGACCCAACTACATTTTAAATAATGGCCATTTGTTAGTCAACTTGCACCTCCAAGTTAAAAAAAAAAAAATTACACCAAAACTAACACCAAGTCAGCAGGAACATTTGCTAAGCGGCGTCTGGCCACTCTTCCCACAGAGAGAGTGGGCTGCAAGTAAAAACACAAGTGGGAGAGTACATAAAGAAGAAGACAGAAAAATTAGAAAGAAGCAAAACAGTCATGTGTGAGTCAGAGTGCTGAAAAATATGATTTATCTCTACACTCAGTTTGCATTTAGTCCTTCAACAGACACCATCAGAGCTGTCACAGACTAGTTGAAAGATTACAAATCTTTCTAAACAATGCAGCAGTTCTGCAGTATGCCCACAAACCTTATGACAGTGCAAGTATGCCTCCTGCCAATCCCAGCTGCACGTTCGTGCAACTTCTTGGCACAAAGAAGCAACATTATGTGGTAGAAAAGTTGCATTCAGGCAGTTAAATGGATGATTCAAACGATGCAAAATGAAGCAGTAGCGTTAGGACACAAAACTCAAAAAGTCAATCTGAAGCCACATGCAAGATGTTACACAACACAAACATATGAGTACCCACACGGGAAGGCAATGAGTAACTTCTATAGACTGTATATGTACAAATGCAACTGGCACAGTTGCTCACTGCTACCTCTGAATCTGTGCCAATGTTTAAAAGCAGGTGCACAGATTGCTGCAGCTTAACTGTTGCACGGCGCTGGGCAGGAGTTCAGGCTGCCATGAGTGGATGCAGCAAAGAATCAGGACTGTGCAGCCTGCAAAGACAACTTGGCAGGACGTGAGACGAGCAGAGACATAACTCCTGCTCAGAAGCCTGGACTCATGAAATTCAATCAAGACGAGCAGGGGAAAAAAAAGGAAGTTGACGAGAAGAGTAGGCAGAAACAAGCTGAAAGCAAGTTTCAAACTACAATCGTAAAGTGACTTTGTTATAGGAGGGAAAATGTGCTGAAAAATGTATTTGTACTTTAAAGATTTTGTAAATACGCTCTTTTCAGGGGATCTCTAAGGTTATAAACCCCCCAGCGACACAATGCAGTAAGTGAAATATAGCTGCTGAGTTACAGAGTCTGGCATGTGAGATGCTTTTACTGCAGACTGGAAACACGGCAGCCGCAGAGCAATCACCTAACTGGAATAAAATGTATCAATCTTAATGTTAGCAGTGCAGCTGTGTCTCTCTCTTTGATGAGTGAAAGTGGAGAAATGCTCCTTTCTCTAACACGAAAGGTTTCTTTAACACTTTTATTTCTTAATTACTGCCCGTGCAATACTTTCTGATCTCTCAATCTTGATACAAAAATAAAAGAAATAGAAAAAAGAAATAGAAAAATTGTTGGGTTTCTTTTTTCATTCATTCAACCTTTATTTATACAGGTATATCCCATTGAGCCTCGAGGACTCATTTACAAGAGAGACCTGATTTCAACAAAGAATGATGACAACAATGGACAACAGCGACAACAATAGACAGTTATAAAAAGGCATACAGATTTTAAAAAAAAAAATTTTACTGTAATTTTTATGTTTTTGTAGACTTCAAGTAAACAAATAATGTAAAGTTAAACTGGAGAAATTGCATTTTCTGCAAAGCTGAAGTGTGAATGCAGAAAATGACTTGTGAAATTTGTTGAAGCTGAAACTGAGCTGTTAAAGTAAAAAAAAACATAAAACTTTAAACTAAAAGAAGCAAAACACTTGCTAATAGCTATCAAAATAGCACCAGCTGAAAGCTAAAAACATCATATTGACAGTTAAAAGTAGCAAAATATAAAAAATGTAGCACAATTCTGGCTAGAAACAGCAAAAAGTTAGCTAAAAGCTAAGCTGCAACCTAGATGTTGCAAAACATTAGGTAAAGGCTAAAATTTAAAAAAAGGCTAACTAAAAGCAGCAACATGTTAGCTAAAAGCTAAGCATAGCAAATGCTTAGTTAAGAGTAGCAAAAGTCTAGCTAAGAGCTAAATGAAGCAGCACCCTACAACACACAAGATAAAGGTAGTTAAACTCTAGGTAAAAGCTGTGTATTGAACATTAGTATAAAATTTATATTTGAAAAGTTAAAAAGTTGTAAACAGCAAATGTCATCCCTCCCATCTTGTGAACGAGCTGAATGTTTTGATCTGAAATGGCTTTATTTGTACAAAGTGTGCAGATGTAGAAAATCTACAAAAAATATCAAAGCAGAACTTATCTGTGCTGCTGATTATCTATGCTGCTGATCTCATGTTGCTGATTATCTCATGCTGCTGATTATCTCATGCTGCTGTATTCATTCAAACCATGTGCTCACCACAGACTCGTGTTCAGGCTGCTGTTGTTACATCGTGCTGTTTTAAATTATTAGTGTTTATCGTATGTCTCAGATCTTTGAGCGTACTGTTTGCTGTTTGTTTAGCGTATATCTTAGTGTATATCTTAGATCCTTATTTATTGTTTCTTTTTATACTTTATATTTTGCTATTTTGGGTGTAACTAGAACCCTGAGTACATCATTTTGTTTCCACCTCATGCACTACATGGGATGGAAACTACAATCAAGTTAACTTGAACTTGAACAAGTTCTCATCAGTCTCTGGCATGTTAGGATATCATTAGATCAGATGTCAGACATCTTGATTGCTTATCAAGCATTATAACATGAAGAATCCTCAAGAAAAAAAAAACTTTAAGTTTTATTGCATTTTTCCCAGCATAAACATACAGTAAATTACAAGCATAATCAAACAAACCAACTCATATCCAGTGACAACCATAAACGCACATATTTTTACTTTTAGAAATAAAAAAGCAAACTCTTACCCGCTGTACAGTATGAAGACAACAAAAACAGTCTTGTTATATTTTACTGCACAGAAAAGTGAAATAAACAGAGGCCACACACAGAACTCCTTCAAGCCAGACACAAAATCAATACCACAACTTGAAAATCTCTCCACTCCATACAGTGTATTCAGTGCGCCTGGCAGGAAGGCTGCGCACGGAGAGTCCAACATACAGCAGCTGATCAGATGTGCAGTTTGTTCACAGCAGAGAGGACGGACAGCATGGCAACACTGCAGAACAAAACTGAGCAGAGACTTTGGAAGTTTTGGATAAAGTACAAAAACAGACATTTAATATCGTAATGTGACTGTTTGAACAGTCACATTAAATGAAAAACAAAACAAAACAGAAAAATATTTAAGGTTGTATCACAGCCCAAAAATGATTATTCTTTTCTATTATGTCCAATAATAATACAGAAATGACATTTGTAATAATATACATCAACTAAACTTACATTTTGTATACACTGTTTAGAGAGCATACAAATATTAAGGTTCACTAGAGTCCCACTTGTGTCTCTCACTTTCCCTTAATGAAAAAGGCAGAGAGAAATGGAGAGCAAAAATTAAACCTCAACAAGTCACTGAGCAAAAACTATGTTTTATTAAAAAAAAAATATCCTGAAGCAGGGCAGCAAGGTGGCGCAACTGGTAGAGCTGCTGCCTCTCAGTGAGCAGGTCCCTGGTTCAAACCCCGGTCCAGGGGCCTTTCTGGGTGGAGTTTGCATGTTCTCTCCGTGCATGTGTGGGTTTTCTCCGGGTACTCCGGTTTCTTCCCACAGTCCAAAAACATGCATGTTAGGCTGATTGGTAACTCTAAATTGTACCTAGGTGTGAGTGAGAGAGTGAATGGTTGTTTGTCTCATTTGTCTCTATGTGTCCCTGTGATGGACTGGAGACCTGTCCAGGGTGTACCCCGCCTCTCGCACAGTGACTGCTGGATATGGGAACCAGTGACCCCTGCAACCCAAAAAGGAAGAACTGGGTAAAGATAATGGGTGGAACCAAAAGTGGCAAAAGCATCTGACGGTCATTTGTGTCAATTTTTCACACAAACGAAATCACAACTCTGATACAATGAAGGTCAATGAGAGTTTAGATATACACATTCTGAACGAACGTGAGAGTAAATCCCTCAGAGCCGTGAGAAGAACACTGGGTGAATAAAGTAAAAATGTCAATGGTTGGATCTACAATCTGCAAGACTGGTAATTTGTGGGAATGAGAATAATTTTTTGCAAAACTTTAAAAAAAGTTTAGATCGGTGGTTCTCAAACTGGAATCCCCGAACCCCCGGTATTTGAAAAATAATAATAAATTTTACAGTTCGATTTAATTCAGTTTATTTATACAGCACCAAGTCACAACAGAAGTCATTTTAGGGCACTGAACAGAAACATTCATATTTTTAAGTTAAGATAGAAATAATGTCAAATGCAAACTATTCATTATAACAATTCATTTTAAAAAATGAGGTCAATTTGTCCTCCAGTAGTCTAAGCCTATAGCAGCATAACAAGCCAACCCTAAGATTTATCAAAAAAGAAAGCCTTAAGCCCAGTCTTAACAAGCAAGTAGATGTTTAACAACCCGTTAAAATACACCAAAATGCAGGAAATTACATCTGCTTTATTTAAAAATTTTCTGGGGGAGGACCCACCCAATTTTCTCAAAACTAGAATGAAAAATACCCCATGTTTAAAAGTATAAAAATTGTATTAACACTATTATAGAACAAGTCTTAATTATTCATGTTTTGCAAATATTTCCATTGCATTAAAGAGACAAATTGAAGAACATTATTTAATAAACGTGAGGGTTATGAAGGGGTCCCTGAAACTTGTTCTCTTCAGTAATGGGTTCCAGAACCCAAAACATTTGAGAACCCCTGGTTTACACAGCTTAAATTAGAATGCATGAGATCATCATACTAACATGGTAAGATATAAAGAAATAACAAAACTTTAGCTCTGATCAACAAAGTCCATGCTCAATAATCCAGGTATACAATCCAACATTTTTCAGTCAGGTCATCTAGACAGTTTCTTTTTTTGTGCTGAAATGTTTCACCTTCGATCGGGAAGGCTTCATCATAGACCATCTAATCACAAGCAGAACTGGTTTGTTCCACTTTGAAGTAAGCTGTTAGAGGAAGAATCAGTTTTGTGTTGTGTTTCCTTGACTGATGAAGCCTTCTGGATCGAAGGTGAAATGTTTCAGCACAAAAAAAGAAACTGTCCAGATGACCTGACTGAAAAATGTTGGTTTAGCACTGATTGTGTAAAAAGTGCAAAATTCCAGTTCAGCCATAGAAAGCCCAAGACTACATTTAAGAATAAAAAACATCATTGTGGGAATCCATTTTAAGATTTAATGAGTAAACTGATGTGAGCTGAACTGAGCCTGTGGATAAAAATATCTCAAGTTTTAAACTATCCATCCATCCATTTTATTTACCTGCTTCTTCCTTTTCGGGTTGCGGGGGTCACTAGTGCCCATCTCCAGCAGACAGTGTGTGAGAGACGGGGGACACCCTGGACATGTCTCCAGTCCATCACAGGAACACATAGAGACAAACAACCATTCATTATCTCACTCTCTAGGGGGAGTGGTGGTGCAGAGGCTAGAGAGGTGGGCCTGTAATCCGAAGATCGCTGGTTCACACCTCGCCCCCGACAACATCAAAATTGTGGGCGGGGTAGGTGAAGCACCCACACTTGCCCCCACCCTCCCTCACCCCACCCTGGGCCCATGAGCAAGGCCCCTAACCCCCCATCTGTTCCCCAAACAGGCCTCTCTTTCATTGAGACTGCCTGTATAAATAAAGGATAAATGAAAAAAAAAAAAAAAAAACTCACACCTAGAGACAATTTAGAGTTACCAATCAGACCAACATACATTTTTTGGTCTGTGGGAGGAAACCAGAGTACCCGGAGAAAACCCACGCATGCACGGCGAGAACATGCAAACTCCACCCAGAAAGGCTCCCAGACCAGGATTTGAACCAGGCTAACCTGCTCTCTGAGGGGCAGCAGCTCTACTGGTTGCGCCACCGTGCTGCCTCTACAGCATAGTAGTCCTTCATTTATTGTGGGTGTTGGGGACCACGCCCACCCGCGATAAGTGAAAATCCACAAAGTAGGGATACATTAGTTCAGTACAGTAAACTGTCTTGACATGTGCCAGGCTGTAATCACACTCACTCATCACCTGTTACTCCCAATTTCCCTCCTTAAATAAACTATTTAAATTTAAATACTGTAACATTTTATATAAGCAATCCATGCCATATGAATTGTTTATTTAAAATATTACAGTATTCAAATTTAAATTGTATAGAAGAGAAGTGCAGCAGGGCATCAACCTTCATGCAGCAGCAGCACGGAGCAGAAATGTTCTTCTTGATCAATTACACTCCAATACTGAACATAGAAGTTCTAAAATAATTCAAAATAAATTTAAACACTTTTATATTTTGTGATTATGACAATTTTAAGATGTGACATACTTTGAATTTTAAGTTGGAAGACAAAAGTCGATCGGTCTCTCTTGTAAATGAGTCCTCGAGGCTCAATGGGATTTACCTGTATAAATAAAGGTTGATTGAAAAGTCGATCGGTGCATTTGGGCAGCAAAGGGTTAACACTTCACAAACTGCAGCAGGAGTAATGTGGGCGTGGCAGAGAAGGAGATCATGACAGGCTTCCCCCTGCACTTGTGGGCTGCACACATGGTGCAAACATATTTAAAATAATTTATTTTAAATAAACAATTCATGGCTCATCCATCAATCAGCCAATTGTGTCATGTCCAGTCTTTCTTTGAAATACCGCGATACATCGAATCCAGGAAAAACGAACTGCAAAGCAACGAGGGACGACTGTATTTTTTAATTTGTAGCAAAAAAATAAAATTAAATTAAAAAAATCATGACAGCAGTGTAAATATTTACCATATTTCAATTTTTTACCCAGCTTAAGCAATCATTTCTTCACTTCTACTCCGGCTGCATCTTAAAGAATGCATTTAGCATCCACGATGTTGCACCACTTCCAACAACTAAAGCTTCCTTGAGGCAACGCTTCCATTTTTTTTCAATCTGGGTCTGTCAGTGTCGAGTTATGCTGTAATTCTTGGGCCATTTAAAGTTCGTCTATATTCCACACCGATGCACATGCCATCTAGGAGCAGCTGAGTCTGTGTGGGCAGAGTTAAAACACACTCTGTGGACTCTGGTAATGGGTGGGAAATGTCAGCACGTCCATCAGTGACCTCTACCTATTGTTCCCATCAGCATCGTTCTTTCTTTTTACACTTTTGTGCTGGACTTTTGGAGCCTGCCGGAGACTAATCACACACTTGAACCCAGACCTCACTGTTCCCTGACCTCACTTGTTTTAAAAGATTTTTTATTTATATGCATCCATATCTTAAATCTTTCCCCTTCACTCTGACATACAATTTTAGTAACACACACTTCAGTTTTTATTGTTTCTTGTCTGTGTTCAGTGTCACTTTGGACAGTGTATCAGTCTGAAAACACTCGGAAGTTACTCTGCAGCACTGAGAGACTAACATAACACGACTGATAGACAGTACTGAGAACTTCCACGTCTGAAGGGCAACAACAAGCTGCTTTTTACGAGAACAGTGCTGCAAGTCTTTGTCTCTGTCACACTGGCACAACAAACTGTGACAGCGTAGCGCTCTTCCACACTGACAGACTATATGACTCCTTGTGTGAGTGTTTCCTTCTCAATGGCACATTCTCTTGTCACTATCTTTCAGATCCTTCACATTTATTCCTGGAAGTACCTTACAGAGATCAACATGTGACTGAAAGATGTTTATGTTAAAAAAGGTATTTGCTGAAAGTTGTCCGAAGTTGCAAATTAGCCACCCACATGCAGTCGTACAAAATTTACTGCAACCCCAAAACTTAAAGAATTATATATGGAAACAAACCTGTATTGATTTTCTTGTTTTTAGTAGGCTTCATGGTTTTTGACTTTAGAGATTTAATCTAAAAAAGTTAAATCTGGTCCTCTGGACATTCAAAAAACAAAGTAAAGCAAAACAAAAAAAATGTAGACACGTTTCGTCTTCCATCCGAAAGACTTTCTTAGTCTGAGGTGCTGTATTCAGCTCAGCCTTATAAATAAATGGTGCAAAAATATTTAAAATAATTTATTTTAATCAGAATCAGAATAAACTTTATTGGAATTGCACCGAGGTACAATGCGAATATGTGTGTACAGTCGTCTGAAAGATGGGCGGAGTGCACGAAGCTGCAACTATAGAAAGCGCAGCCTTCTTATCCTTATCAGATAATAATCTTAGATAGGAAAAGGGGGAGAAACATGAGGGTAGATAGTGGTATTACAAAAAAAATATCTTTCACATCTTGTCTATCAGGACACGATTTGAGACATCAAAAAACTCAACCAGCAGCACAATTAAAACATGATTACATTTGCATTTGACATCGAGGTGTTGAGATTTGTCCATAAGCGTTTTTTCAGATCAGCCACAGTTTCTGAAGATGTTGTTCCAGCCAGCAGTCCTGATAAGCTTGCAAAGAAAGTTCTCGGGGGGATAGATGAAGCTTTTGTCCTTGGTTACTCATGACCCACTAGAAATTTGATAGTCAGCCCGTCTCCGAGGCCGTCGGGAGTCAGATTTAGAGAAGCTTGATTCTTGTTTTTCTTCAGGCAGAGATTACTTTTTTACCAGCCTTGAGTCGTTCTGGTTCTGAAAATGCCTAATTGTGGGATTCCATTCCACTGATCCATGCTATGAGTCTCCTTCAAGGTCAAACCCACCATGCTGACGAGTCCCAGAAGCCGCAGGTGGCCTGCGATTCTCATAAATCGCCTCCACCTTACGGTTAAGCTCGTAAACCAGATGATTTAGAGTTCCTACTGCACGTACCAAACCTTCACACTGACTCGGAAGCTTTTCCATGGCCAAAACTGCTGCCGATGTCTTCCTCAATAGTCAATAAAAAAGAGCCCAGCCGATGCCAAAAAGCAGAGTCCCTGCTATCATAATTCCAAATATGTAAACGTCTTCAACATCCTCTTGAGACAGAACTGAGAGGCACATCATCTGCCACACTCCCCACGAATCCATGACGTACCCCACAGCGTGAGTCTCAGCTGGACACGCCGGTTCTCCAGGACCTTGTCGCTTTGATGAAAAAATCTTATCAATAGAGTTGAACGCCCACGATACCAAATCCATAATCTTAATTTATGTTCGGGAGATGTGAACCAGGCACTTCAGACACACAGAGAACAGAGCAGGAAGAAGGAAAAACGGGGGAGGGATGACAGAAGCGTCCACCTCGATCAGAGCCAGGGAGGGATTTTTTTTATTTTTATTAAATAAACAATCCATAGCTTATCCATCAATCAGCCAACTGTGTCATGTCCAATCCTTCTTTGAAATGTCGCGATACACCAAATTCGGGGAAAACGAACTGCGAAGTAACGAGGGACGACTGTTTTTTTTTTATATTTAGCAAAAAATAAAATAAAATAAAAAGGTCCAGAGGACCAGATTTAACTTTTTTAGATTTTTCTACCTGGATTAGTGAGCATGCATCAGGATATTTAGAAATTTAACTCTTTTCCAAATTTAAACTGCAAGAAATTGTATTTTAAAGAGACTGAATGTCTCAAAAGTAAACTTGGGCAAGAGTTCACATTTACATCTGGAAAAGGGGGAAAATTATTGAATTTTAATGTTCAACTAAAAATTAGCATAACTTTGAGAAGCTCCACCACCCCACCCCCACCCCTATCGTTCCCCTCCTGAGGACACATGTGGATCTGTGTCAGAGTTGATCCGGCTGAGAGACACTGTGCCATCTTTATCAGGACTACGAAACTTTCTGGCAGCGTCCACGGACAACTCCATGCCCTCGTCGGCCTCCTCATTCATAAACGTATTATGACGTCATCAGTATGTTGCTGTTTCATGTGCTGAGGGCATTTTCTTTGCAACTTTCACACTATGTCCCGTCTAGGACACAGTACAAGATTTGATTTATTTTTTTACACCTCCACTCCCCCTCGTGTTTCTTTTCCTTATTGGAAAAAAAAAAAGGGCTGTGCCTCTCAAGGCCGGCAGCCTCAGTCACCTCTGTCTCCCCTCGTTTGTTTGCATATCTTTCTCTGGGATGGGCTGTACTGAAATGTAATTTCGCTGAGCTTAGGTGCAATGACAATAAAGCTGATTCTGATTCTAAGTATCCCATGGTCTATTGTTTATAACTTAATACTTAATGCAAATCAGTCTGGTGCAGTTTAAATGTGTATATTAGTAGTTATAAAATATTAGCTTTTTAACTGAAATTTCCACCTCTGGTTATCGATGGAGACTCAGGAAAAACCCCATCCACATTCATCAGTTTCGATTGAAAGTCAGTACTGCTAATAAAACTAAGTTTCTTTCTCAAGATTTCTTTGGAAATAAATTATAAGCACAGGATGTGAAGAGAAGTCTTTAAATAACAACCATCTTGTACCAAACAACTTGTACTAACTACTAATTTTCTGTCAGTGAATTAAATTTTACCATACATGAAATATAAGTTTTTATTCCAAATTTTACTTACCTTTTATCTTGTTTTTCTCGTCGTTTCTGGTTTCATCATGCGTCACAAAATTAAGACATGCTAACCCAGGAAGAAGATTTTTTTTTTTCTTTTCTGGTAGATGCTGCAGATAGACCCGGCCCGACACTGGAGCCCAAAAACTGCGAGAGCACAGTTTGTGCAGCATGGCTGATTCAGTGATGCTGAGCTGCCATCCTGATTTCTCAGCACCTGCTGAGAGAGCAGAGAAAATGGTGTAGTCACAGTTAGCTCTCCTTGTCCTATTTACATCATGCTCTCTCCTCGTCTTGCTTATGTTTAACAAAAAACAAACAAAAAAATTACCTTTTTCATAAAACGTATAATTATCTTATTTCATATTTTACATTCAAACAATAAGCTTTAAAAGTGAGGTTATGTGGATATGTAGAGAATAATATCTTACCTGTTGTAGACAACTCTTTGAACGACCTCAGTGTAGGGAAATAGTTCTGACAGATCGATGAGCAAACAGTTTGAGTCCATGAGGGAAGTGGATTGTTCCCTTCTTTCAAAAAAACTCCAGTCACAACAAATCACAGCTGTTCTGTAACCCTTATACAGAATATAAACGGCACAAATATTTATAAATTGTATATTTTGCGGTGACAGAGTGGATCAGTTGGTAGAGCTGTTGCGTCTCAGTCAGATGGTCACCTGTTCAAATCTCAGCCCAGAACCTTTCTGGGTGGAGTTTGCATGTTCTCTCCGTGCATGCGTGAGTTTTCTCTGGGTACTCCAGTTTCCTCCAAAAGACCAAAAACATGCATGTTAGGCTGATTGGTAAAGCTAAATTGTCTCTAGGTGTGAGTGAGAGAGTGAATGGTTGTTTGTCTCGTTTGTCTCTATGTGTCCCTGTGATGGACTGGAGACCTGTCCAGGGTGTCCCCCACCACTCGCACTGTGATGGTGGTGTATGGGCACCAGTGACCCCTGTGACCCGAAAAGGAAGAAGTGAGTAAAAGATGATGGATGGATATTATGCACAGGTATCAGATTATGAAATCCATGACTTTAATTTTAGAAAATGATTGGAGCTCCAGTGTCAAGAATGAAATTATTTTGCTGTTCACAGCAGCAGCAGTGAAAAATGAAGCTGTGTGAATAATTGTGTGCTTCTGCAAGTTTCAGTTAAGTTCTGCTTGACTTAATAAACTGGGTATTCTCAGAAAACCAATCTCATTTTATCTGTGAAAAAACAACAACAACTATGTTCTCTTATTGTTTTGGTGATATTTCCTCTTCAACTTAGTTTCACAAAACAAGTTTTGAGCTTTGGGGGTTTGCACAGAAAATATCTCCACCTCAAAGACACGTTTGCCTAAAAGTTAGTTGGCTGTATTCATAGATGCATTTATTTGATATTTCAGATGACATCCTGTTTGTGGTCCTCTCTGGACAAGCTGAACATTTTTTGACCCATTGAACAGTTAGTGCAAACTTAGGCCAAACTATAATATTTTATAAACTTCTCAAAATATACATTTTTAAATCTAACCAACAGATAAACTCAAGAAACAACAACAGTAACAGATGAGGATCTTTAACTAACTCAATAAATAAACATTTTGTTAAGTTACCAGATCATTAAAAAAAATAAATAAATTACAGTAACAAACAGCGTGCACACAAATTATTCACTACATTGCCTCATCTCCAAATACACACTTTTTATTCATACTATTGGATATACATGACACAAATAAATCCGTGTTCTTGCAATTATTTAAAGTTATTTGTAAAAAGTGCGCATTTGACAGAGGTTTAGAGAAAAGCACAGTGTGCAAATATGTGTTACTGATGCTGATCCAAACATTGGACATCGAACACGTTTTGACTTTACAAAACCTCTTCTACGCCTGGGGATAATAATGGAATCATCACTCTTGAACGTTTATTTTTTTTAAATCATGATAAAATGCAGACGTGTCAGCATTATTTTTCGATTGTCCAACTTTCTAACATTAGGAAACAAACAAATGGACAGACAGACAGACAGGCAAAGAAAGAGAGAGACAGACAGACAGACTGATAAATAAATATATAAATATACAAACAAATAAATAAATGAATCATTCAAATAATGAATACAGAATGAAACTAGAAATACAGAACAGGCAGCGTGTAAAAATATCAGAGTGAAGAAATGTGGTCAGTTTGTCCTCTAGCAGTCTAAGCCTATAGCAGCATAACTAAGGGATAGCTCAGGAAACCCAAGCCAACACTAACTATAGGATTTATCAAAAAGGAAAGTCTTAAGCCCAGTCTTAAAACTGGACACTGTGTCAGCCTCACGGACAGAAACTGGAAGTTGTTTCCAAAAGAGAGGAGCCAAACAGGTCTCACTTGTAATTAAGTCTTCGAGGCTCAATGTGATTTTTCTGTATAAATAAAAGTTGAATGAAAAAAAAAAAAAAAGATCTGCCTCCCATTCTGCTTTTGGAAACTCTAGGAACCACAAGTAAACCTGCAGCCTGAGAGCAAAATACTCTGTTAGGAAAATATGGAACAGTGAGATCTGTAATAAAAGATGGAGCTAGGTTGTTGAGAGCTTAACAGTTTAGATATAAGATTTTGAATTTTATTCTGAAATAAATGACATGTCTCACCCAATCTAAAAAAGTTAAGTCAGGTCCTCTGGATGGGCAAAAAAAAACAAAAAAACATTTGCTGTGGTATAGAATTCCTTGTAATTAACAGATTCTACTTCAGTGATTGCATCCTGATTATGAAAGAGTGAATATATGAATTAAGTTGTTGCTGGTCAGTAAACTGACCGGTTGATGCTGCGCTTTAATGAGTGCAAAACAAATAATAAAAGTGTAGTAAAGTGAGTAGCAATTGCCACCCTTCTTCCTGCATTCACTTGTATATGCTTCAATATGCGCTTTTAAATGTGATCTGCTATGGGAGATTTGTACTTTCTATGTTCCTATACCCATAGGATGGTCACATAATTCGCTTTTTTATGTTCTTTTTCTATTTAAGTGCTTGTGGACACAGAGTGGTAAGAGAAGCCATCAAAGTCAGCTTGTTTCTCTTGTTGTCTGTTCTCACTCACAAGAAAAGCTTTCTTTTTCTGCCTCATGACCTTATATACATCAACTAAAAAAATGAGCTGAAGCTTTGACTTTGATCTTGCCTGAGCCACGATCCCATCGGTCCATCAGTATAGAGAGAGAAAAGCTGTTGATAAAAAGGTTGTGTCAAGATGAGAATCCCTCCTAATACAGCTTTAATCCTTTAAATCAATAAGACATGGAAGCAGTTTCCAGCATTAGCTTGCTGTATCTCTGGTGAAACAGTTTATTGAGCATCAGACAATTTTAGTCAGCTGTCAACATCAAGTGCTGAGATGGGTGGCAGATGTGTGTCATATTAAATTACTGACTAAATAGTTGTTATGATTTGCAAAGTGCGTGCACATTTTACAAAGTATACTACATGACTGACGTGCTGACATAACGTATATTGTAGATCTTACAAAAATAACTTCTTTCTACACAGATCAGGAGTGAATAGATTTTTTATTGCAATAAAAAAATATATATTACATGCTTATATTATGATTATATATAGCTTATATATATATATATATATATATATATATATATATATATATATATAT
>NC_056503.1:13386140-13422429 GCF_014905685.2 Nematolebias whitei
ATATATATATATATATATATATATATATATATATATATATATATATAA
The DNA here is from genome assembly GCF_014905685.2 of Nematolebias whitei. NCBI lineage: Eukaryota > Metazoa > Chordata > Actinopteri > Cyprinodontiformes > Rivulidae > Nematolebias > Nematolebias whitei. Next base: position 13,386,189 of record NC_056503.1, read on the forward strand.
ACTAGACTTCCATTATATAGTACAAAAGTCCAGTAGTTTTTCTATTTTTTTACTGTCAAAATGACAGTTGTGGGTTTTTTTGGGGGGCATTTGACCTTAAAGAAATCAGAACATTTATGATGAACTCCTCATAGTACTACAATAATAATATTAGTTGAGAAATGGATGGAAACAATAATAATATTAGTTGAGAAATGGATGGAAACAATAATAATATTAGTTGAGAAATGGATGGAGAACCATCCATCAGTCTTGTATCCCTTATCTGTTGTCTGGTCAGGGAGGCAATGTGTTCAGAAGAGAAACAGACACCCCTCTCCCCAGCGACACTTTCCAGCTCCTCCTGGGGGACCACTGAAGACCACTGGCATTCTCAGGCCAGAGAAGATACAAAATATGTCCAGTGAGTTCTGTGTCTTCCCCAGGGACTGTTAACAGTGGGTTGTGCCCACAACACCTCTAAAGAAAGGCATCCAAGAGGCATCCTAATCAGATGCCCAAAGCAACTCAAATGGCTCCTTTTGATGCAAAAGAGCAGTAGCTCTACTCAGAGCTCCCCCTAGATGATGGGGCCTCTCACCATTCCTCTAAAGCTGAGCCTGATGAAGAAAGCTCATTTTGGCCACTTGTATCTGGGATCTCACTCTTTCAGTCATGATTCAAAACTCATGATGGTAGTTGATGGTTGGAACGTAGACAGACAAGTAAATTGAGAGCTTTGCCTTTCAACTCAGCACTTTCTTCACCATAGCTGACTGAAGCAACACCCTCTTTATTGAGGATGAGACCCCAATCCGTTGATTCATCTCCTGCTCCATCCTACCATCACTTATGAACGAGACGACCAGATACTTAAACTCTGCCTGTGGCAAAAACTAAGCCTTGACCTAGAGGAGGCATTCCACCTGTTTACGGTCGAGAACAATGGCCTCAGATTTAGAAGTGGCTCTCCTTCCAGCCTTTTCACACTCAGCTGCGAACCATCCCAAAGCACGCTGAAGGTCTTGGCTTGAAGACACTATTAGAACCACATCATTCGCATGATGCAGAGATTAGACCATGAAGTTCCCAACCAGACACCCTCCTTTCCACAACTGTGTCTTGAAATACTGTCAATGAACATCACAAACAGAACTGGAAGCAATGGAGAGCCCTGGTGGAATCCAACCCGCAATGAGAACCAGCTCAACTTTGTACAAAGAATGCGGACACAGCTCTTGTTTTTCATATACAGAGACCGCATAACCCTTAAAATTAACCAAGGTACTTCACATTCCTACAGCACCTCAAATAATGCCTTGAGGAACACAGCCATATGCCTTCTCCAGGTCCACAAAACACATGTAAACTGGAGAGGCAAACTCCTATGACCCCCTTAGGAAAACTGCAAGGATGATGATCTGGTTCACTGTTCCACGACCAGGATGCAAGCCTCACTGCTCCTCTTGAAATTAAGGTTTGACAATTGGTCAGAACCTCCATTACAATACCCTGGAGAAAACTTTCCTAGACAGTGTGAGAAGCGTGATCTCATAATAGTTGGTGCACACTTTCCTAGTCTTCCACGCAACATTGACAATACAGGTCAACCATTACAGCCCCACAACATCCAAAGCCTTGAGCATCTTGGGGCAAATTTTGTCCACCACTGGCACGCTGGCACGCTGGCACGTTGGCACGTTGGCACACTGGCACGTTGGCACGCTGGCACATTGGCACACTGGCATGTTGGCACACTGGCACATTGGCACACTGGCACATTGGCACACTGGCATGTTGGCACACTGGCATGTTGGCACGCTGGCACCCTGGAACCCTGGAACCCTGCCACCGAGTGACAGGCTCTGTCCCTGTCTGTTTTCTTTATATTTATTTGTGTTCCCCTCTTTACTCTTTATACTTTTGTTGTTCTGCTCCTTGCAAGATTATGTCCCTGTGTATCTGATTCTGTTTTTTGTCACCTTCCGCTCATTCCTCAGTCTGCCTCTCCATTCTCCGGTCTTCAGTCCTAATCATTCACACTTCTCTCCCATCAGCCACCTGCCCAGGTGCTCTCATTACTCACTCTCCGTCTGTCTTATAAAAAGCCTTTCTCTCCTCCACTCTTTGTCCGGTCATTCTTCTGTTCTGCACAGACAACACAATCCTCCTCTGTTTCTTGTGCCAGGTATCTGTCTGAGTCTGAACCCGTCCTGTTCTTGTCTGCCTGGATCCTGCCTGTAGTTTTGCTGCCCCGTCAGCCGTTTTTGTTTTTGTGGTTTAAAATAAACTATTTTTATTCTAAACTTCTGCCTTCACCTGCCTGCTAGCAAATGGGTCGAAAACTCAAGGATTGTGTCACCGAGAAGCTTTTTGGCTACCTCAATGACCTCTGCTATGATAATGGAATAATAATAATAATAATAATAATAATAATAATAATAATAATAATTGATAAGGTTCAACAATAGATCTCCTGAGATTTCTTCATCAGTAACAGAATGTCATGTAGATTATGTGTGAATTCAATTAGTTGACACCATAGACTTAGATGACAACTAAAGAGTGCACTCCCTATCCTGTACACTTCTTGCATTTGTGACATTGTGGAGGAGCAAAGATGGCAGCCAAAGACGGCAACAGCTCACACCCAACAAAGTAATTATATGATTAACAGCAAATCTAACTGGATCTGTGTCACAAATTATTCATAATAATTTTACAATTAAAAGAGTTGATAATATTAATTCGATTCAGCAATCGTTTAAAACAACTAGATGATATAAAAAAGAATATATCGTTTATAAGTAATGATGTTCTAAAGTACAAAGTGTAGATCCAAAGTCAGTCAATAACACATACAACTCAGAAGTTAAGGGTTATTGCATAATAGTAATGGAATAACATGTAGTTATTATTATTATTTATCTGTTATGTAGTCAACACTAACCATCTTCTCAATAGTTTGTGTAATGTAAACCTAAAAACAGCCAAATATCTAATATTAATATACTCAGTGTTAATATTGCATGACTTAGAGGCAATACCTGATTGTACTATTAATTAAATTCTGCTAAATTTTAGCATGATTCAGCATAGTGCTACACTCTGGATAACAATATGCCATAGAAGCTAATATCTACCAGACAATTCAGTACAGTAGTCCCTCGATACTTCGCTGTTTGTTTTTCGCGGACCCGCTCTATTGCTGTTTTTCAAGGTAAGACTGGACATGGCACACAACTGGTTGATTGATGGATGATCTGCACGATCGGCATGGATTTTTTATTTAAAATAAATTATTTTAAATTATTTAGCACCTGTGTACAGCCCACAGCTGTGATAGAAGCTTCCTCTTGCAGCTGATCAGCTGATCTCCGTGCAGAGTGGAGAAGTTGGCGTGGCCGAGAGTGTAGCCAGAGGCAGAGAGAGGCAATCGTGACATTATGTGATATTTTTGAGTGTTTAGAGTTTTAGAAACATTGTTTAGAATATTGCAAGAGTGTGGGAAGAGTTTATAATGCACTATTATATCAATTCATGCTGCTGTATTCATCTGCATTCATTTGTACTCATCTGCTCACACTGACTCATGTTTGTGCTGCTGTTGTTCGGCATATTGTTTTTGCACTATTAAGTGTTTAGCGTATTCTTGGTTTAGCATATTTCTTAATTCATGATATAAAAGAAACACCTTCTTCTAAGAGCTTATTACTGTTTTTCTTTTATAATTTATACTTTTGTTGGATGTAACTAGGACTCTGTGTGCACAGTTTCATTCCACTACATGTACCACATGAGATGCAAATGACAATAAAGAACCTTGACCTATATATAAATATAAATATATATATATATATATATATGTATATATATATATATATATATATATATATATATATATATATATATATATATATATATATATATATTCCTACTTCGCAGTTTTTCACTTATCGCGGGGCTTCAGGGAACGAATCCCCCGCGAAAAAACGAGGGACCACTGTAATTGACAACAATTACATTCGCTTTATGGGCTAATTGTCATTTTAAACATTACTAGCTTCTATTATTGTCGGATCACATTCACAGAAATAAAATAGATAACATCTGCTAACTTGTGAAATGAGGTACATACAACCATAGAACACACAGCTTTGTGGCAAGTTTTACGTTTTTTTAATATACATTAGATAGCTTATATACAGTACATTTTAGTTATCCATCCATTATCTTTACCCAGTTCTTCCTTTTCATGTCGCGGGAGTAACTGGTTCCCATGTCTAGCAGTCACTGTGCGAGTGGCAGGGGACACCCTGGACAGGTCTCCAGTCCATCACAGTGACACATAGAGACAAACAACCATTCACTCTCTCACTCACTCCTAAAGACAATTTAGAGTCACCAATCAGTCTAACATGCATGTTTTTGTCTGAGTGAGGAAACTGTAGTACCTGGAGAAAACCCACATGTGCACGGAGAGAACATGCAAACTCCACACAGAAAGGTCCCGGGCCAGGATTGATTTGGCAACCCATTGCTGAGTGGAGGCAGCTCTACCAAATGAGCCACTTGCCACCCTTTATATTAGTAATATAACCATTAATGTTTTTTTAATTTATTTTCTACATAATCAGCCCTTGCTGTTGGCTGTTTTGCAATTATCTACTGTACATCAATGCTAAGTCCAGACGCGTGCCCTCTCTGTTTATGTCTCCTGTCCCTCCTGTGAACCACAATGTAACATGACCAATGCACCCTCTGGTTGTCTTATTTAACCTTTTGACAGTCTACATAAAGTAACATGACTGTCCAACCAAACTAAGACTACTTGTGGCCTTGTCCTTTTCATCATAAGCTTTGCTTTAAACTCTAAAACTAACTTTAAAATACTTTGGACTAGAGTTGCACTCGGGTCCAAATAATCCGATCCGACCTGGCCCCAGCCCACACCCATCATCTCCAAACCCCACCTGATTTGACGAATTAACAGTAATTACAGGTCCGAACCTGAAAAAAAACCCTGACATTTTTAACTAAGCTTTGACTGCTTTTACCACCATCTATTATTAACAGGTGGTTGACCCGCGTGGCTGAGGAGGCAGAATATCAGAGCTGAGGAGCCATCAAAGCACATTAAATGCTTCCCCAGCTTCTGCCTGCATCCTGCTCTGACATGTCGGATATTTTGTGATCTCACGTGTTTGGATCATCGGTTGTGTGCGTCCGCTGAGCGCAGCGGCTGAACGAACGTCCATTTGGGCTGATGGATCGCTGGCAGTAGTCCATCTGAAGCTTAACTGAACTTTTTACCTCTTTCAACCAGCCGGTCAGCTCGCGGTGAAATGGCAGTGTGCGGCAGGTGCAGTATGGTAAGCCAAGTTTGCATATAGCAACTACAGGATCGTCAGCCGGGCGTGTCCCTGACACAATAAAAAGCCCGACATGGACCCGGCCCACACGTTAAGCACATTATTATGGCCCGGCCCGGTCCGAATCCAGGTCGGGTGGGGCTAGATTCCGGGTTCAGGTTAGAAATGATAGCTCTAACCTGGACTGTCTCATAGATTGTTGACTGAACATTTCTTTTGTACTAAATTGATAAAAATTAACATATTTGGGTTTTTCCCATCTCCCTTATCTTTTCTGCAACAGCAATCACCTGAATAAGTTTTCAGAAAATAACAGTGAAGCAAAAAACAAAAGTTGATCTCGGGTGGAAACTTTATATGTTGACAAGCAACATTTTGTCAAGTCAAGTCAACTTTATTTATAAAGCACATTTAAAACAGAACCTGTTATCAAAGTGCTTAACAACACCACCAATGGGAGTAAAATTAATGAAAAAAATACCATACACTAATAATAATACTGAAGAATTAATAAAAGCATTTAAAACATAGGATAATTGAACAAAAACAACCAAAACCCACTAAATCAAATTAGAGTGTGTGAAATGCCTGCGAGAACAGATGTATTTTTAGCAGAGATTTGAAGTGAGGGTGGGAGGTGGCCTTCTTGATGTTGGGGGGCAGGTTGTTCCAGAGTTTGGGGCCCATGACTGATAAAGCCCGATCTCCTCTGAGCTTCAGTCTTGTTTTAGGAACAGCCAAAAGCAGCTGATCTCAGGACCCGAGAGGGAACGTATGGTTCCAGAAGCTCAGAGAGGTAAAGGGGTGCGAGGCCATTTAGGCATTTGAAGGTCAACAGAAGAATTTTCAAAACTATCCTAGTACAAACAGGGAGCCAGTGAAGGGAGGACAGAACTGGTGTAATATGTTCAGACCTACGAGTTCCGGTTAAAAGCTGAGCAGCAGCATTCAGGATGAGCTGAAGAAGTGAGATGGAGGCCTGGCTGACCCCAGCATAGAGTGCATTGCAATTGTCCAATCAAGTCGTGACAAAGGCGTGGACTAGTTTCTCAAGGTCGGGTCTGGACAACACTGGCTTGAGCTTAGCTACCTGTCTTAGTTGGAAGAAGCTTTTCTGCAGAACAGAGTTGATTTGTTTGTCAAACTTGAAGTCAGAGTCTAAAACCATCCCGAGATTTTTACCAGACTGCTTAAGAAATGGCTGAAGAGAGTCCAGGTTGACAGGATCAGTGGTGGCAGTTGAGTGTGTCTCTAACATCTTCATTGTTCTATAAGTTACACTAAGTAAGCAATGGAACTTCCTTCATTGTGTTCTGTTCAGGTTTTTGTTCACACTTATCACTCAAGTTTTTTTCACCCACAGACTTTCCAAATGGACTCATCTCAGTTCTTGTCTTTTGCAAAGACACTGGGCCACTGTTCATGAAGCACATTCACGAGAACTAATCAGGTTTACATCATTTTTGTAACAGTCAAGACTATGTAGTTGTATTATGTTTGATAGCAATTAATGTGAGTTTATGTGCATCTGTGTGGGTTAGTAAGATTAACATAGGCGTCAACACTGGACTAACGACTTCACTGCTTTGCATTATGACCTCATTAAAATGCCCAATAACTCAATTAATTTATGTGGAAACCTCATTACAATTCTCCATGACCTCATCATGGCACTGCGACTGCTGCATCATTGTACTGTTTATATTTATTTGCAGCTAAATACATTTAAATTTAGTTTCTGACTTTTCCTGTCAACCAGTCCTTGCAAGCTGTCCCTGTCATGGTTCAGTACGATCAATAGCTTATTTAAAATAAAAAAAACAATTTCTTATTTTAGGGATGTGAGTGGAAATTGGTTATTCTAGTTTTGTTTTTTGTTTTTTTACAGTTTGATGGTCACTTTAGTCACTACATCTAATCAACCTCAATAATTTAAACACTTATAGTTATTGAGCTAAAACTTAATATGGTAGTGGCTACGAGTTATTCCTAATTCCTAAGGGCTTCACAGAAGACTGTTAGAGTCAGTCTCTCCACCTTCACAGACATCTACACCTCCAGATGCAGGAAGAGGGCCACCTGCATCATGAAGGACCCCACTCACCCAGCACACACACGTTTTGCCCCACTCCCCTCAGGAAGGAGGTTGAGGAGCATTAAGTGTAGAACCACTAGACTGAGGAGCAGCTTCTACCCTGAGGCTGTTAGACTCATGAATCTCTAACCAGAATAATCACTGTGAAAAAAATCACACTATGTTGCTGCTGATCTGTTTCATGTTGCTGCTGATCTGTTTCAATGTTGGTGTGTTCATACGTGCTCATGTGCTTACACAGACTCATGTTCAGGTTTGTGCTGATGTTCGACGTAATGCTTTTATGCTACTAGTGCTTAGTGTATATTTAGTTGATGTTTTTCTTAGTTCATATCTTAGATGTTATTACTGTTTTTCTTATACATTTTATTGTTGGATGTAACTGGGACCCTGTGTACATAATTTCGCTCCACCACATGTACCACATGAGGTGCGAATGACAATAAAGAATCTCTGACTCTGACTCTGACTGACTAATGCGTACTGTGAGCACTAAAGAATTAAGCTTCACCATTTTTTCTTGGAGTCAACCTCATGAACCATTAAACATTTCAGCTCAAGCAGGGTTGACTGATATCAAGTTTTTTTGTTGCCCCCTCCTTTTCTGTGCACATGTTCAACAAACACAACGCCCTCACACAGCATGTATGACAGTATGGGTCCAAATACAACAGTATTAAAATGACAGTACAAAAGTTTGTCATTTCCTATCTTGCAACTCTGCATGGCATGGAAACTATAGCAGATCCATGTTGGGAATCAATTTTTTCCCACCACAATAAAGATAAAAACACACCATCATTTCCAGAGATCATTCTAATGTGAACAGGGTCTTATTTTTTATGTTCTTGCCATCAGCCTCCAACCAATTTCCCTACTGTTTACTGTAGACAAAACTGTATTAAACAAACATATAATATTCACTCTCTGGTGTGAATTTGATTAGGTTTCACTGTAGTTGTAAAAAAATATTCACTATTTAGTTTTTAACCGTCTTGTTTATATGATTATAGAAGAGTGTTTTGTAGAAAATGTTCATTGTGACAATAATAATCAAAAATTATTGCCGAAGATATGAAAACACTGTGTCTTCAATCATGCCTCCTTTTGCATATCTGTGCACATGTATACACAAGAACTCTCAATGTGTGTGTGTGTGTGCAGTGGCTGAAGGAGAAATGAAAGTTTACCGCTGTGCTTCAAATTGCTTTTAGATTGCTCACATCCACAATGTCACAGCAAAACGCCAGCTAGATGATGAGTAAATATAATGCAGCATCAAAAAAGGGCCGGCATCTGTTTTTACGCATTGTGGCATTGATATGGTGTGTTGTGGTTGCACAAGCCTTTTTTTTTTTTTAATACTAATTAAATTATCTGTGTGTTTCAGGTGGATTGTGAAGATGCTGTCATCATTGATCACTGAGCTGCAAAACTTCATTGAACTGTAAGAACACCGTCCACTGCTGTGATGTTGTAGATGTGTTGATCGCTCACTGCTCCAACAGTACTACTACTATGTCAAGCAGTACATACAGTACGTTGTAACTAAAGTAAATGACATGATAATGAAAAATATTTAGGCCCTTCACAATACTGTAGTCTTAATTTAAATCTAAAAAACATAATTTGCCTTAGTCATCTTTATTTTTTGTTTTCTCCTGTTATAAAAAAATGAAAGGTGAATTATTGACCAATAAAGTATTATGTGTCAGAACAATTAAATGTACGCACTTTTCAGGTTGTACACCCCTTTAGTTAGCACACATTTAGGGTGTGAAGAGTGTCTTTCAAGTGATGGTAATCCTACATGTTTTATTAAATTTCATTTAGTTGTATTTGATAGGAGGCAGCACGGTGGCGCAACTGGTAGAGCTGCTGCCTCTCAGCGAGAAGGTTGTCGGTTCAAATCCTGGTCCAGGGACCTTCCTGGATGGAGTTTGCATGTTCTTTCTGTGGGTTTTCACCGGGTACTTCCCACAGACCAAAAACATGCATGTTAGGCTGATTGGTAACTCTAAATTGTCCCTACTGTAGGTGTGAGTGAGGGAGTGAATGATTGTTTGTCTCGTTTGTCTCTATGTGTCCCTGTGATGGACTTGCGACCTGTCCAGGGTGCACCCCGCCCCTTGCACAGTAATTGCTGGACATGGGCACCAGCGACCCTCGTGACCCAAAATGGAATAAGCGGGTAAAGATAATGGATGGATGGATGGATGAATGTATTTGATAGGGGCGGCACAATTAGTACAGCTGCAGCCTCTCAGTGAGTGGGTTGTCAATTCAACCCTGGCCAGGGTCATTTTTGGGTGGAGTTTGCATGTTCTCTCCGTGCACGCGTGGGTTGGTACTCCAGTTTCCTTCCACAGACCAAAAACATGCATGTTAGGCTGATTGGTAACTGTAAATTGTCTCTAGGTGTGAGTGCGAGAGTGAATGATTGTTTGTTTGTTTGTCTCTATGTGTCCCTGTGATGGACAGGAGATCTGTCCAGGGTGTCCCCCGCCTCTTGCACACTGACTGCTGATATGGGCACCAGTAACCCCTGTGACCCGAAAAGGAAAATGCGCTTAACAGATAATAGATGGATGACTTTGGAGGAATACATTTTAATACTGAAATGACAATTTAAATTTAAACCATTGTGAACTTTTTATTGCCTTGATGCAACCTGCATGCACAGAAGAAGATGGGATGTCACACACATTACACTGTTTTTATGAACATAACTATGGATGCTACCCATGTGTATCAATGTTGAAGTTGTATTGAAAGAAACAATTAAAACATTGTCCACCATGCTTTATTGGTCCGTGGTTTACACTTGATCTTGCCTTTTATGGCTACTGTGGAACAGCATTGTATTTTTAGAATGGGAGCGGCAGCACTTTACTCTCAACAAAAACAAAGTCAAGTACTGATCCCGTCATGCATCATGTTAGCATTGGTACGGTCTGACACTAACTTTGGTATCATTGTAGATTTTCAGTCATCCAGAAATGTGACGTGTTAAAAATATTACAGGTCAACTACTGCAGTAGCTTTGAAAAGCATTGGTTATGTTCTGTATCTGACTTAGCCCCATACATAAATAACACCTGGGTTGGATTTGAAAGCATTCAATGTGTCAGATTCAGACTGAAAATCCAATATGTATTGCATTTGTGCAGCAAAATCGGATCAGTTTTGCCTGCAGTGTGAACATAGAGCCCAGCTGCCCTGCAGGAAGGAGCTGATTTTGACCTCTTGGATTGATAATCGTGCTCTTTTGATCATGGGCCAGAGTCTGTGACCAGGTGAGTGTAGGAGCACAGACCGATTGATGAACAGAGAACTTTGCCTTGCACCTTAGCTCTATCTTCAACACAACAAACTGGAACAGATTACGCAAAACTGCTGAAACAGCACTCGACCTCCCTCCTGAACAAAACCCGGAGATACTTAAATTCCTCCACTTGTGGCTGCACTTCACTCTCAACCCAGAGAGGACAATCTACCCTTGTCTGACTGAGGACCATGGCCTGATATTTGGAGGTGCTGATCCTAGCTAGTCCCTTGAACTTTTATTTCTTCATATTTTGTCAGATTACATTTGGTGCTAATAAAATTTATCGAATTTTACGTGGTTGTTTGTAAAAACATTCCATACTCCTGGAAACATCTTAAAATTGTTGTTCTTTGCTCCACAAATGAAAAGTATCTCCCTTCCAGCAGCTGGGCTGCTTACTGCACCTAATTGCTGCAATTTATCACCAGGACCTAAGACAGTGTTTTACCGAGGTTAGAGAGGTAGACAAATGAAAAGGCAAGCACTTGTACACGCTGGGCCTGCTGAGGAAGAGAGCTCGTCACAAAGTGTAATGCGTGGCAGGCTGCTGGGAGTTCACAAGCCTCAGAGATACACCTCATCAGCAACAGCGGCAGCAGGGTCTCAGCAGAACGGCTTGCATAAATGTGCCTTGTCAGACAGAATGAGGAAGGGACAGATGGTTTAAAAAAAAAGTAGGGGCTTCATGCAACTTTATGTAACCTCAGAGTTGTGGAGAGAAAGGAGGCAATGTGGAGCTGGTTGCAAGTTTTACTAATAATAGCCAAAGCTGATAAAGTTGTTTCACTTTAATAAAATTAACTTTTGAGATAGCATGTCAAAGAGCAGCTTTTGGCATGTTTTACTTCATCAGATACACAGATTTAACTCATTTAAGGTTTCTGTAAATGTGATAGTTTCGTAGATCATTCAGATTATATTAAGGAAATCCAACTCGACTCATGTTGCCCCGTTACATATAAAAACAAGTCTGAGCAGATGTTGAGTTGATGCTTCAGTAAGTACACTGGAGGACAGAGGTGGTGACTGCCAAAGGGCATCAGAACCTCCTGCTTCAGATGCTCTGAGATTACAGAAACTTAATGACCGGACACAGACTGATTGAGAGCAGAAGTTATTTACAGGTCAAAGTGTATTTCAGGAGAGCATCGTGGAGGAGTTTGAATATTTGCTGTAAATGACTGTTGTGTGTGGACAATGACTGGACACAGATGAATGCAACAAGGCATCAATAGGCATAAAACCACAAACACAAAATACATCTGGGTAACCTTTACAATAAGGTACACAACATTTGATTAACTATTAGAAAACACCTCAGGAATGAATCAGGAACGAATCAGGAGCTAATGGGTAGTTGACCAGTGCATACTGGGGAACACACAGCCAAGCCTTATTAGGGGACTACTGGTTAGTTACCTTGTAAATGAAGAGGAGCTAATCAAGAACTAACGGGTAGTTACCAATGAAACAAAAGAGGAACGAATCAGGAGCTAATGAGTAGTTAACAAGTACTTACTGGGAAACACACAGCCAAGCCTTATTAGGAGACTACTGGTTTTTAAAACCAGTTAAAACAGGCAGTGAGAGGCCATTTATTATCATGTCTGAGATATTCAGTCTGTTGCATTTGCTGACTTACTGCATGCATTTCAAGTACAATAAACCATATTTATAACCAGATATGATATAACTGGTAGAATCAAGTACTTTTTATTACCATATTATGATATAAGATAGATTCTACACACACAAGAGCATGTTTAATTTCACACAAGCTATTTTGGAGAAAGTTCTCTTTCAAAATTCCTTGATATCGAGACACATTTATTTCACACTTTCTTTGACAATTATTAATAAGCTGAGCAGAAAGCAGTTGTGCATCGCTGTGATCGCGTACGCTATGAAAACTGTAGCTTAGCTAAGAGCAGCACACATGTTTTTCTGGTTTATAACATAAGATAGTTTAAAATCAAAAGCTTTGTTTGCAAGTGTTGTGAGCAAGGCTGTACCTGTTGCTTGTCAAACAGGTGTGTGATGCTTAAAGCATAGAATTATTGCTCAGGGGGGCTAAACCTGGTGCGGATTAATCAGAGAGAAAATGGGACTTCTAACAGCAGGATTAAATCAGCAATTGTGTTTTCTTCTATTTCTCTGCATGAATGAGCTCATCATTAAGTGAAGCAGTGCCAATGGGTCTGTGACTTCATCTCTTAATGTCCATGACTATCAATCATGTGTCAAATTTAATCTAATAGGAGCCTCTAGTAAATGTGTGATGGGTTGACAGTTGTTGCAATGCGTCACATAAAGCTCAGTTTCCAAGAAAAGCATGAATGCAGAACCACTGGACGGTTGTATGTCTCTGTAGGTAGCAGGCAGTTTCTTCGTAGGACTTGATTTTACAGATTGTATTGGCAACACCCTCTACTATAAAATGTTTCCTTTTGTAGAAGTACTAGAAGCCAAGCCACCAATACCCCCTTTGGTTCTGCACCAGGGACAGAGAAACCGTTGAAGCCTGAGGATTGGATCCTGTTCTTGTCATTTGTGTTTGCTGTTAAGTATTTTTTTTTAATTGCCTTATATTTGCTGTCACCAGAGGTCTTATGCCAGTAGAATGGTTGTAGAAAGTCAGGAATTGTACCATTTTAAAATAGTCTACCACTCTGACAATGTCAAACTTATGATGCATGTTCAGTGTGATATTGAAAAGGCAAACATTTAGAGAAATCAGCCATTACTATCTGTAGCCTTGCCTCTATTTGAGGTGATCTATAACTATGAAAACCATAGAAAATATTTGTCACTCTACAATAAACCACACAGTTTGTATGTGTGACCACCAATCACACATCCATCCATCCATTATCTTTACCCGTTTATTCCATTTTGGGTCACGGGGGTCGCTGGTGCCCATGTCCAGCAATCACTGTGCGAGGGGCGGGGTACACCATGGACAGGTCGCAAGTCCATCACAGGGACACATAGAGACAAACAACCATTCACTCTCTCACTCACACCTAGGGACAATTTAGAGTTACCAATCAGTCTAACATGCATGTTTTTGGTCTGTGGGAGGAAACCGGAGCACCCGGAGAAAACCCATGCATGCACGGAGAGAACATGCAAACTCCACCCAGAAAGGCCCCTGGACCGGGGTTTGAACCAAGGACCTGCTCGCTGAGAGGCAGCAGTTCTACCAGTTGCGCCACGTGCTGCCCCCAATCACACATACAAACTTTAATTTGGTTTTAAATTTTTATAATTCTTGTTTGATCTTCCCCCCAACAAACTACCACATAGCTCTCTACTCAGTCAGAGATGAATGTGTGTTTACTTTTATTTCATGTAGTATTTATGGTTTTACTGGAAATATAGCTACTTTATAGAAATATTTTCAGTCTCCCAGCAGCAAATGTGGGTATAGTTTGTACTTCATGTGCACCCGTCTCTCCTGCTGTGGACCCCACTAGCTCATACTGCTTCATATGTGGAAGGGGCTAAGGAGAAGTGTTTTTATCTCTGTCTTAAAGATTAATTTAATGTGAAATTAATTAATTTTAGTTTAAAGTGAAATTAATTAATTTTGATCTTATTTTTGTACTTATCTCGGAAATTAAACTGTTTTACATTTTAAAATTGTCTGGGGCTTTGGTGGTCTTGTGAGGCTGCAGTTAAAGTCAAGAGGCATGACAGCCAAACGTTGTATTCATTTGTATGGGGTTGACACTAATGACACCTTGCACACACATGTGATTGGTTTTTTTTTTTTTTTTTTTTTTTCAAATTAAATAACTTGATTCGATTTCTGCAACAACTTAAAAAATCATTTGATTATTCAATCCAATATACAGTATATGCAGTTTCACAGACAGAATATGAACAGTTTGTTTTCAGTGTACAGCCTCCTGTCCAAGAAACATGGGACATTCTGTAAAATACAAATAGGAACAAATAATGATGGTTTGCAAATCTCATAAACCGATATGTTGTCACAATACAACATAATACACACATCAAATGCAATTGTGAGAGATTGTTCAATTTTTCTAAAATAACAAAAAATCAATAGGACAATTTGAATATGACGGCAGCAACAAATCTCAGAAACAACAGGAGAAAAGCAACAAACAACTGTAAAAGTTGTACAGATTATAAACAGATGGAAGATAATTTTGCAACAAGTTATTTTAACTGACAGGTCAGTAAGAGGATTGGGTTAAAAAGGACATTTTAGAGAAGTTGAATCTTTAAGATGGAAATAGGTTCACTAATCTACAAAAAGTGTATCTAAAAATAAAGAAACCTTTCTTAATTGGTGAAATAGGAAGATTTGAACATGATATCATTTGCAGGAACTGAATAGGAGGTGTATTACATGGCAGCTGGGTGTCACTAAGACTTACTGCATCTTTTTATTACCATATTCATTTCTTTGGAGAAAATCTTAGACTTTTCTGCTTCATCACAATTATTTTCAATTATAAAATGTGTTTCATGTATGAATGGTAGATATAAAATACTTTTATATTATTGCAAATTAATTTTATAAATATCAATTGGGTGACTGCAGCAGCTTGGTGGTCAGTGCCGTAATCTTGTAATCCTGAAGTTGTGGGTTCAAGCCCAGCTTGCATCAGGAAGGGCATCCGGCATAAAACAATTGCCAAATCTTTCATGCAAGTTTGTTCACTGTGGTCACCCCTGATGAAGGGAGGAGCTGAAAGAAACTTGCTTTTAATTTTATTAATACTGATTTTGATTATGTATTGATAACTAAAAGCTAAATCATAATATGTAGAGCTGAAGCAGCATGGTAACAGACTTTAAAGGGACTTTTTCTACTAAATTACAGCAGGCTCACTGTAGACTAAATGAACCATGGCACTGTGTTAATATAATAAATAGACTGATCCAAACAGAAACAGAGCTGAACTTCATTTTAACAGCGTAAGTGGCTTTTTTTTTCCCACACTGGATGATGCACAACTTGCAGAGTTTGCTTAAAATCATGTTCCACGTGCTGATGAGAAGGGAGCATGAGCAGTTTTATGAACCGTTTTTAAATAAAGAACAATCAACTGTAGAACAATTCAGCATGTAACTTGTGCTGGGGATAATTCAGAGGGCAACGAGGAACATATGTACATGCATGCACAGATCCTCCCTCAGTGGGATGCATCTACTTTGTAGCATCGCTCATGAACATACCACACCAAACAGGCATGTGAGCACACTGCATAAACACATACAAGCTGTGTCACAGACAAGAACACAATCACCAGAGGGCTTCAGCAGATGCTCTGCAGTTTAAAGGATCACACGGACACTGTTGTATCTGTAACAAAGGCATCTTGTGGTTGTGTGACTCTTCAGTAATCTGACTTCAGCCATCTGTCTTGGCACCTCTTCGTGTACAATCTGGCCCTCACGCCACTTTACACACAATTATACAGAGTATTTGATTCTGTAAAGTTTAAGCAAAGAGAAAAGCACAACAACCACCTCCAACTTAGTCTGTAAATTTTTATACTGTGTTTGTGATCAAACAGAGCGTTTAAGAATATTTAGCCTTGTTTCGAGTCTTTACATGAAACCACTTTTTGTTGGCAAAAAGACTGGAAGCGCACACAAATATCTCATGGGTCTATATTTAAAGATTTGAACAGACAAAAAAAAATCTATCAGCATTCTAAAATCTCACTAATTAAAATGTTACATTGATCTTATTGTGGTTGAATCCTCTCATCACCATGAAGTCGCCAAGCAACAAGTGGAATTCAGGATGTCAGTGTCCTCAGCTGTCATGATGACCTAACGAGCTCTGGGCTCCATCTGAACGAATGGTGATATTTCAACGGTCACTAGGACAGAAAAACATTTAGATATTGAATCATTATTCAGAAATAATTTAGATGATGTTGTTTGGTAACTTGCTGTGAAGGAAGGGGAGCTTGCATTGTTGTCTTGAGAAATCAAAATAAATAAATTAATTAAATTAAATATTGGGAATGAAACTTTTGCTGTTGATACCATCATGTGTACAAAATGAGTTCCATTGTCTATTGGTCGGGTACTTCACCAGTGCCAATGCTCACCTAATGTCCATATTTTGTTATATGCAGTAAGGTTCAAACAATTGGACAAAGTCGGTAGGTCAAATATTTGTTAATATTTAAAGAAGTTTCAACTATTTTAAACAACTAGGGAGCACCAGTGTCATCACAGGTAAGGACGCAACCATATCCTGGACAAATAGATGCTCTACACAAGAGCGCACAGATGAAAACTCCTCCATTAAAGCTCAGACAGGATCAGCTTTCACTTCAAGAGGTGATGCCTTAACCCCACAGAAGTGTGAACATGTAGACCTGTAAATTGGTATTAAAAATACCTTAACTGGTACAAAAGATTACCAGAACAGAGTGACAACACACTTTAAAAATGTACTGTATACTCAAGAGGAAAACGTGTTTTGGTTCTAGCATAATGAGGCTGAATTCAGTTTCACCCCCTCCTCCTACCCCTCATCCCTAAACCTACATTGTATGTATTCCCACTAAACCCAATACCTAAAGGTGTCCCAGTTACAGCATTAGGAGAAATTGAAGGCTCAGGCTTTCAAAACTTGATTTTGTTCCCCCCAGGAGGACATTCCAGATATTTTACTGTAAGAACAACCCTTGTGATGTTTGTTTGGGTGTATTTCAATGTTTTAACCATTTGGTGGTATTGCCAGTTCTTCTTAACAAGTTTATACAAATGTATATAAATATTTGTTTTAAGCCAGGCTGCTAACTAGTTTTTTTTATAAGATAAGATAAGATAAGATAAGATAAGATAAGATAAGGTAAGATAAGATAAAACTATATTGTCCACCAAGGTGGAAATTTTCCTTCGACTCTCCAATCATAATCATAATTTGTTTTTTTGAATGTCCAGAGGATCAGACTTAACTTTTTTAGATTTTTCTACCTGGATTATTGAGCATGCATCAGGACATTTCACACTGTGTTAAACGTCAGTGAAACCAGGTGAGTTTTTTGGAGAGACTTAAAAACAGGAAGTGAAGTTGTCTGTCTAATGTTGGTGGGCAGATTGTTCCAGAGTTTGAGGTCCATGACTGAAAAAGTCTGATCTCTGATCTTCAACCTGGTTTTTGGAACAACCAAAAGCAGCTGATCAGATGATCTCAGCGCCTGAGAAGGAACATAAGGTTGAAGTAGGTCAGAGAGATATGAGGGTGCAAGGCCTTTTATGCACTTAAAGATCAACAGGAGAATTTAAAAATCAATTCTGATATGTACAGGGAGCCAGAGAAGAGAGGACAAAACTGGTGAAATATGCTCAAACCTATAAATTCCAGTTAAGAGCCGAGCTGCAGCATTTTGGATGAACTGGAGATGTGAAATGGAGACCTGGCTGACCCCAACATAAAGTGAGTTACAGCAGTCCAGCCGGGTTGTAATAAACACATGGACTAGTTTTCCAAAGTCAGATCTGGTCAACACTGACTTAAGCTTAGATATCTGCCTTAACTTGAAGAAGCTTCTTTTGTAGAACAGAGTTAATCTGTTTATTAAACTTAAGTTCAGAGTCTAAAACCATCCTGAGATTTGTGACGGACTGCGTAAGATATGACTCAAGGGAGTTAAGGTTAACAGGACAGAAACAGGAGTTAGGGTTAAACACAACTCAGTTTCTGATGGTTGAAACTTAAAAAGTTTGAAGTCATCCATGCCTTTTTGTCATCAAGTCATCTTTAACAGAGGGTGAATTGTACATATTTGGTTTTAAGGGCCGATAAATCTGACAATCATCAGCATAGCAATGAATAAAAACGTTTCATTGCTATTGTTATCTTATGTTTATCTGCATTACCTGCTCATCTAGTCTTCTTTGTTATTTCCTTTCACTAAAGCAACTAACTGCTTGCACCAAAAGCTAAACTTGTTGTTGACCTCAAGTCTGTACTTGTAATAATTCAAGAAAACTGTTGACGTTGACATATTTCACTCCTCTTCCATAGAGCAGACCCTTGACTTGTGAGAGTTTCTGTGTCAGCATTCTTTGGGTCTCGTTCTTTAGGATCTCTATCACAGTCAGTGATTAAAAACCCAACTTCTGTTTAACAACATGGGAAATTTTGCAAGTACAAAACAAAAAGAAAGAAAAAGGGAAACTCTAGTCTGCCAGTTAACAAGCTTTACAGACACTAATGGCTGTGCGTTGTTTTCTAAATCCTATTCAAGTGTTTCTTTGTGTTTTCTTTCATATTTGCAGATTATTGGGCTATTTTATTATTTTTTAAAATCACATGCTTGTTATTTCTGTCACGGGCATCAAAGTAAAAAATATTTAAGGTGACCCTTTTTAAATATATAGGTTTTTATGGTGGTGTGATGATAAGAACAATACTAGGAAACTGAAACTAAAAGCAGATAAATGAAAATGATGCACCACTGATTTCATTTGGGTAATATTTCATGGGTGAAGTCCTGCTGTAAGAGGATTAGAATAATGGTTTCTCTTCTCTTATTAAAAGTAATACAGGCATCATGACAGAGAGTCACCGAGGAGCTACAAGGATTTTTAAAAGAGCAATGTAGTGAAGGTGGTATTAAGCCAATTTAGTTAAATTACAACTCAGTAAGTGCCAGCTCAGTACGCCGTTTGACAGAGACAAACTGTTAGCTTGCAGCCGGCAGCCTCTCCCACAGGCATCTTGTTCATGACCTTTGAAATGATTGCTGATTAGGAGTACTCAGCCGCCTCCAGTGAGGAGAGCAGGCAAGAGAGGGGAGCAGAGGAGAGGTGGAGGAGGGCCATCCTATCAAAACAGTGTGTAGTAGGAGTATTTTTATTCAGTGTTTGCAGCTTTTTTCACCAGACTGAGAACACACTTGGCTAATAGAAACGCATCAGTCACTTAGTTAAAGTGGTTTTTCAGCATGCACTGATGTTCACCTGCCAGGGTGTTCACACTGCTGTCCGACTTTAATGAATGGCTTCAACTGTGTCAGCACATTGCCACTGTTCTTCAGGTTGGATGATGGGTGGCACGTAACTAGAATCCAACCAGGTCTGCATTATTGAAGTGTATTAGACATGAAGCTATGTTCAGCATTTCTTTCACCCAAAATAAAATTCAAGCCACTGTTGTCTCTGGAAGCATAAAAAAACAAAAACACGTCAATTTTACGCTAGCTCATTCATGACAAATATCCTGTTGTGGCTGATCTTTTTTTATTGTTCATGATTTTCATAGTAAAAGTATTGAATATCTCCAGCTGTAATCATAAGGATGATTATTTGCTGCAAGAACAATTGGAAAATGGGAAATCACATTACACACGTGAACACTTTGTCTAAGCTGAATGGGGCATGTTGCAAGCTTGTGTTTTTGAATTAAGACGTGCACTGATATTTGTCTAGCAAAAAAATATTAAATGCATTTGATTGCTTTAAAAAAAAACATTCATTTTGATATTTTGTAGAACTACCATACTATAAAGCAATCAGATTTGTTATTCCAGCACTCTTATGACTTATTGCTCTTGTAGATTTACCAAAGCACATAGCACACAGCGCACATGTGAACCTGGTATACAGTATATGGTGGAAGGAAGAAATGGGTCAGAGTATTTTTTATTTAATGTACTATAATTAAGATTATTTCCATGCTGAAAACTTGAATGTGATTGAATGCTAATTTATTTTTTTCTCTCTTTTTTGCATTGAAATAGAAACTGTCTTGCCCTGCTATTACCATATTTTCCGCCATAAATGTTGCACCGCCCTATGTGTCCCATCAGTCCAAATATGTCTAAAAAAGTAGGAAAATCAATAAATATGTCGCATCTATTCGCTGACAACCCAGAAATGTGGGCCGGTGTTGTGCCAAAAATCGATTGGCTGACAAATGGCGGCCGCGGGAGCATGCACAGATAACAAGATTAACACTTAAAAACTATTATTTGTTTGCTCAAATTATAGAAAGGTGTGTCTCAGTTGAACTATTCCTTAATAGATGAACTTTAATGGTCAAATCGTCTGCATTTTAAAACACGATTCGCGGAAGAGACGGGCACGCGCAGAGGGATGAGCCTCTGAAATTGAACAAGATGAACACCTAAAAACAATTATTTGTTTGATCGAAATTATAGCAAAGGTGTGTCTCAGTTGAACTATTCCTCAAAAAATGCACTTTAACTGTCAAATCAGCTGAATTTCAAAAATAGTTTTGCTGCTGAGGTGCTGCGAAGCGTGCACGCGCAGAGGGACGTGTAGGGAGTAGAGTGAGTGTGTAAACTGAAGTCTACACACTCATTAAACATTCAACTCTTGTCCAGTGGTGGTATAATATGTTGAAGTTATCCAGTTCAAATACATAATTGTGAATATTGATAATTGCTCATTAATGATATTGTGACTTTTAATCATAGTGCAATTACAATAAAAAGGAAAAGTTCAAGTTTCCATTATTTCACTTGGAATGAAAAAACAAATCATAGGCAAAACACTGGTAAAATATTGTTAGTTCATTTCTTTCTTAGTTCGAAAACATAAAACCTGATGGATTTGGAGTATATAGCAAAGCAACAACAATAGCAGAATTATTTATTTTAGTTTAAAAGGTTGCATCCTTTCATTTATAACTGCTAAACACATTTTCGGAGGAGACAACAAGGTTTCAAAGGACTGCACTGTCTTTTCTGTGGCAGGGATAAATGATGCTGTACAGTAAGTGATTAGCGAAACATGGACACAAACTGTTGTGTATTGAGTGATAAAAAAAACAACCAAAGGGGTGAAAACAAATGAAGCTGGTTAAAGAGGCCGGCTGTTTGATGAAGCGGTGAGGATCAAGGCAGAGAGAAGGAGTCAGCAGCAGCTGGGAGCTCTCTTCTTCTGAAGACAGATGTTTCCCTAAGATTAATATTCCCACTCAGAGTTTATTCATCTGTGTTATCCCCACCCTCAGCCGGTGATTTCATGCCTTCTGAGCAACTGAAAGGACGTTTTTTTTTCATGCAGCCACAATGCCCATCCTGTCCCAGATTTTAATAAATGATATTGATCAATTTTGCATATGAGACAGAATGAAGGGCGGGTCCAAGAGGCTCAGGCTGTTTCTACACACTTCATTCACATCTCTCCATCTTTAAAGTACAGAAATCTTTCCCACTAATGCCTCTATCAGACTGGTCATCATTCACACAGCGGGTCGTGGGCAGCACATCCTCTAGTTCATGGGTCTGCAACCTGTGGAGACACATGCGGCTCTTTGGTCCAGCCGCAGCGGCTCTTTCAAGCGTTTGACTAAAACTAACATACGTGTATATATTAAGACATTTTAAACCCTTCCCACACTCTTGCAATATTCTAAACACTGTTTGTAAACTTTAAACACCCTAAAAGAGCCCATGTCATGATTTCAACTCCCTGTCACCTGCTGCTCTCGGTCACGCCCACTTCTCCACTGCAACTGCTGGCAGGTGGCAGAGAGCGGAGATCATGACATGCTGCAGGAGAGAGCTTCTCCCTGCACCTGTGGGCTGCACAAAGGTGCAGCAGGTGCTAAATAATTTTGAATAATTTATTTTAAATAAAAATTCCATGCTGATTGTGCGACTCTTCCATCAATCAGCCAGTTGTGTGTCATGTTCAATCTTATTTTGAAAAACCGTGAAAGAGCAAGTCTGCGAAAGTTGAACCGCGAAGTTGTGAGGGACTACTGTACTAGAAACATTACGAGGAGTAAAACATACTCACTTTCACTTTGTGCTTTATTTCTTCAACATAGGGTACTGAATTATTTTACCCCCCCCCCCCCCATCCCGCCAAAAAAAAAAATATATATCACATAGGCTTTCATAGTTTATTGTTTTAGTTTTTAGAAATTGGACAAGACCTATTTTATTTTTTTTCCTTCCTTACAAGAATCTCGTCTTTTGTTCTGTCTTAAAATATAAAAATATCAATAAATGCTAAAAATCATTATTTTTATTATTATATTTTTAGTTTTATAATGTCACCCTACTGGCCAGAAAAGCACCCTCCAACAAACTTAAAGTGGCCCATGGGCCACCAGTTGAGACTTGAGTATCACAGTAGTAGCAGATATTGTGGCTCTGGACACATTTAATGTAGTGAACAAAGGGGCAGAAATGGCTCTTTTGACTGTAATGGTTGCAGACCCCTGCTCTAGTAAAAGCTGCAGCAACCATAACGGCTGCCACTACTGTGGCCATTGATCACTGGTTTGATGGGTGGCAATAAATGACGACTGACTGTTTCCAATGATGCTGGGCGAAGCTGCGTCATGTCCTTTTCTTGGAGCACAGGTAATTAAGTGCACTTTAGTAATCAGACACGAGTCCATGATATTGATCTCTGGGTTCTTAGAGTGAGAGAGACTGATCAAATTCCAGGTGAGCGACTGCAAACATTACATCACTCTGTGCTAAACTCAGACTTAGAGGAGTAAGAAAATGGGTTTGCACCTAAAATCACTGGCTTGAAACTTGAGTGTAAAATCATCAGATCAAGATAACAATCAGATTAAGATTGGATTAATTACCTTTCCTTTGGGGATTATCCTGTAAATTCTGATGCTTTACTTTCACTTGATATCAAAACATAAAGTCCTCCTTTGCTTCAGTTAAATTGATGGGATGGGATGTGGGGTTCAGTGGAATAAATATGGATGAATAATTTTCCTACTGTTTGTAAACAGCTGTTTGACTGACCTCAGTTTGAAGAATCAGAGTTTAATTCAGATGGCTAGTCTAGGAGAAAAGGGCGATTTCCGCCATTTTAAAACAACTGAACTAAACTAAAACATCAATCTGAAGAATTTTAGGCCTGTGTGAACAGTACTTAGCAAACTTTAGTAAAATACAATACAATGTTGCAGATTCTACTTCTTCAAAACTGCAGTACAGCAGTCATTTATCGCGGATTCGCTCTATCGCAGTTTTTCAAAATGAGACTGGACATGGCACACAGCTGGCTGACTGATGGATGAGTCGCACGATTGGCATGAAATTTTTGTTTAAAATAAATTATTTTAAATTATTTTGCACCTGCTGCACCTCTGTGCAGCCCATGCTGCAGGATAAACTTCCTCCTGCAGCTGAACAGCTGATCAGCTGTTCTCCATGCAGAGCGGAAATGTGGGCGTGGCCAAGAGCGCTTGCAGGTGGCTGAGAGCAGCGGAGGGAGAGAGAGGGAAATCATGACGTTCTGTGCTCTTTTAGAGCGTATAGAGTTTAGAAACTTTGTTTAGAATATTGCAAGAGTGGGAAGGGTTTAAAATGCTTTAACATATGAACACTAAAATAAACTACTGCTTACTACTTGTACTACTATTCCTACTTCACAGTTTTTCACTTATCGTGGGGCTTTAGGGTTCGGGTCCCCTGCGATAAACGAGGGACTACTGTAGTTCAAAAAGCTATCTGCATTGAGTAGGCTATATTTAGTATTATTTACATAGAAAAACATGTTGAATGATCAAATATAGCAGTGCACGAGTTATACCTTGTGCTATACCTGCTGTAGACGTTTTACAGTTTCACTCCATTTTTTACCTGATAAGAAGGAAACTATCTTTAAAATCAAATTAATTCGACTTTGTTCTGAGTTGTGACAGAACGGTGGTTCAGTTGGTAGAACTGTTGCCTCTCATCAGGAAGGTTGCTGGTTGAATCCCAGCTGAGGAAATCTTTCTGAGTGGAGTTTGCATGTTCTCTCCGTGCATGCGTGGGTTTCCGCCAGTTACTCCAGTTTCCTCCCACAGACCAAAAACATGCATGTTAGGCTGATTGGTAACTCTAAATTGTCTCTAGGTGAGTGAGAGAGTGAATGGTTGTTTGTCTCGTTTGTCTCTATGTGTCTCTGTGATGGACTGAAGACCTGTCCAGGGTGTCCCCTGCCCCTCGCACAGTGATAGCTGGATATGGGCACCAGTGACCCCCGTGACCCAAACAGGAAGAATCAAGTAAAAGATAATGAATGGATGGATGTGATAAGAGTTTGTAATTTTTAGCTGATTTTGCCAGCGCACATTTTTCTGATAATCTCTCGAACAAGCAGGTTGGAAACATGAATATCTGGTGCTTCCACATTTAGCTTTTAAATAGCGCTGTTTGTGGTTTATTTTTGTATTTTTTTATTGATTGTAGTGTGAAAAAATTGAACTGGATGTTAACGTTTATGCCAACAACACCAACATCAATCTAAGGTGCATTTTTAGTACCAGTATTTTCTGACAGGTTTAGAGGCTTAGATAGACAGACCCCTCTTTACTGTCACCTATCAAACACACTGGCCTACAAACACTGACTCACACAGGCTGCACACATCAGATTTGGAATAAAGATTTCAATGACAAAATTTTTCATGTGCTTATTGGAGATTATTTGCCATGAAGCCTGAATTACATAGACACACTAATGGTTCATTATACTCTACCACTACACTAATGATTTCAATCAGTGCTACATTTCTCTTAGTATTTAACTGCTCGCATCAAAGGCTCTTAATTAGACAAATCCTGCCTTGTTTTGCTTATTAAACACAACATGTACAACAGAAGGCATGCTTAACCTTTAAAGGAGAGCCTTTAGTCTTTCAGTAATTCTGCATGTCGTTATAGGGATCCATAATAATGACATATTTTTGACCTTCATTCAGTCTGTTGGCAGAAACAGGCTTGAAATAAATTGTGGAGCCTAAGCACCTGCTAGTCTATTTGTTTTCCATGTTAATGTGAATGTTAATATAGTTGGCTCTTGATGTTGGCAGTGTTTCCTCCTCCGTGCGTATGTTTTCAGCCTTTGGCCAGTGGCTGCTGACGCATGTACCTTTCAGCAAAGTCAGACTAATAATGACAGAACAGGTTTTCACCCTTACTGACCACCAGAAGCTGACTGATGCAGACAAGAAAATGCAATTCCTTTGCTTTATCCTCTTCTTGTTTCTGCTGAAATCCTCTTGACTGAGTAAATAAAAATGAATGAGAATTTAAGAAAAACAACCAAAAAAAGTATTTAAGGCTGCTATATCTTGAAAGAGTGATTAATCAAGCGATGGAGGGTTCCAGTAAATTCTGTCCAGTAGTTTATACAATATTTTGCTAACCACCAAACAGGGATACTTCAAAATAGATGGCAATTTTTTTTTTAGTGTGTAATATAAAAGAGGGTGGACAGATGCTGATCAACCATTAATGGCGTTTAAAGGTTTTCCCTCATCTTCTCTCAGAGAAGGAAAAGACGAAAAGCAGGGTTTAACGAACAGTAGATCGATGTCACTGGTGGATTTCAGTAGTGAATGTTTGTTTTTGTTTTAGATGAGAGTTTTCTGGACTGGAAGTGTTCAGGAAGTGCAAGTAAACAGTAATGATGCTGTTGCAAAATGTTCAGGTGGATCCAAAGTTAAAATGTTCGCAAGAAGAAAGGTAGTTGTGTATTTCTTTGGCAGAGGCAGCAAAAAGTGATGGATCCTGACGAGTGGAGATCACCAGATGCAATGGTGGAGCCAGGGGCTGCATAGGCCACCATTATTATTCTTCGGCTATTTCAAGGTTCACCCCAATCACTTGAGGAAACTATCCTTTTAAGCAACATAATGACAAAAATTCATTGTTTCCTCATATGGTTGGTTCACAAACACACCACACCAAGACTTAATTTGTAAAACAATCGATGTTGGAATGCAAATAGCAGGCTGGCTGGCAGTGATGGTGGTGATCTGGGGGTCCTCGCCCAGAAAATTTGAATAAAGTAGATGTGATTTCCTCCATTTTGGTGTATTTTAATGGGATGTTCAACATCTACGTTTACCTACATGTGTGAACACCATTTCTGTCAAGCATCCTATCCCCCCTTCCCCTTACTTGATGGTTACAAGCCCGACACTGTCCCTGCTTGTTGTTGTCCGACTCCCCATGTGAAACCTCCAGGCGCCTGTGGGCTCCTGCCCACGTACGACAGCCTGGTTAGCTCTGCGCTCACCCCACCACTCTTCCTACTTGAAAAGGCCGATTGTATGCTGTTGTGTTTAAAATGAGTGTTTATGTAATTATTTTCAGTTTACATATCCAAATTAAGTTATATTCATTTAAGGCAGTCAAATTTGTTCATAACTCTATTATTAGTAAGCCTGAAAGTTAGCGGATCTGAGCAATCAGTTACTGGAACGCATCCTTTCAAAATAGTTGGGGCCTCTGCATTGATCTTCATTCATTTTCCATTCATTTCTATAGCCTAACCTTGACCTTTACCCTAAACCTAACCGTTACCATTACATACCTAACCCTAAACCTAACACATCCTCAATTCACAACTTAGTCCTAAATCTAACCCCTAACCCACCAACAGGACATCTTTTTATGGGGCCCAGGCTTTGGGACCTATAAGGAGAAGTTGGTTCTCACATTGTAGTATAAGTTGGAAAAATAGGCCTTACAAAGTAGCATAAACAAGGAACCCCCCCCCCCCATTCCCCCCCCCCACACACACACACACACACACACAGTAGTAGCCATTTTAGATTTTGATATGGCGACCCAATTTTTGTGTGACCTTTATGTCCACATGCAGCCGCACCAAACTGGAAGTCAGCAAATAGATTATTTTTCAAGTTATCATACTGATAACATGCACAGACGGACAAAGGCATTTCCAGTTCTTACTGGTCACTCTGCGATAGAGGAGAAACCTAAAAAGCATAGTTTTCTTAAATGATTGGAGTGGCCATTTTACATATTTGCATACAGAAGGATAGATGGAGGGGCTTTTTCCAGTTCACTTTTTGGTCAGCGATGGGGTACAAAATAAAGAAAACAGAAAAAAGGCTGGTAGGAAGCTTTTACTCTGTTTTGCGTTCATTCTGATTTTTAGATTGGATGCTGAGCTTTAGGAAGGATAAGGTCCATAATAGTATGAACTGCAAGAGAAGATATTTATTTTCCAATTCATTGCACTGCCTCCACTCAAACAAAGTCAATATCACGTTTTTTTAATAGCCATTGGAATTGTTCAAGAGGTGATATTATCTCTGCATTACTTACAGCTTGTTATAACATTACCCGGCAGGTTTACCTCTGATTTGGCTCAGATAAGAGCACTGGCCATGTCTGGCTCAAACCTGCTGGTGTCCTTACAGCAGCAGACCAGAACCACAATCTGTCACCTCCAATGAAGTTCACAGTGGAACAGAACAACTCTGTCATGGCCCTTTCCATTCCTGCTCAACATATACTTTAACATTGATACATTCATTTGGTTCAATTATTGTACCCCATTGCAGAGCTAAGAGGGAATTGAAAATACACTTCATCCATGCATCCATGCATGTTGCAAGCATGATAACTTGAAAAATAAGTGAAGTACAGACTTTTGTGTTGGTGTGTGGCTGCATCTATAATAAGAAAGGTACCTTTTAAAAATCCAAGATGGCTGCTGCCTTAAATGTCTGTATGTTAATCATGCGAGCTGGATTACTTCAATAATAGGCAATGTGCCAACTTCTATTTTGCTGTGTGGCTGCATCAAAGTGTAACAAGAGTCCCCATCACAAAACTGGTTGCCAATACAAAATTCAAGATGACCACCACCATAAATGTGTACCAGTCACGTATACCAGTCACCCCAGTCATTGGAGCAAATTATGCTTTCTAGTTTTTATATTATTTTAAAGTAAAGTTTTTTCAAATTATCGAAGTCAAAGTTTCTTTATTGGTCATTTGCACCACAAGTGGTACATGGGGTGAAACAAAATTATGTAAACAGAGTCCCAGTTACATCCAACAAAAGTATAAATTGTAAAAGAAAAACAGTAATAAGATCTAAGATATGAACTAAGAAAAACATCAATTAAAAATATGCTAAGCACTAATAGCATAAAAACAGTAAAAACAATATACCGAACAGCAGCACGAACATGAGTTTGTGGGAGCAGATGAGTATGAATGAACACAGCAACATGAAACAGATCAGCAGCAACATGATGTGATTTTTTTCACAGTGATTATCCTGGTTAAGAATTCATGAGTTTAACAGTTTCAGGGTAGAAGCTGCTCCTCAAGCTAGTGGTTCTACACTTGATGCTCCTTAACCTCCTTCCTGAGGGGAGCAGGACAAAAAGTGTGTGTGCTGGAGGAGTGTGGTCCTTCATGATGCAGGTGGCTCTCTTCCTGCATCTGGAGATGTAGTTGTCTATGATGGCTGACTCCAACAGACTTCTGTGCAGCCTTCACCACTTATTACATATTTACTGTTGTAATTTTGTAAATTACTTACAAATTATTGGGGTGGCTGAAGATTATTCTACATGATCAATTATTAAGACCAACATCGCCCACCACTTAGATCCACCATTGTGCCTGATTGTGGATAAAATTGCTCCCTCCAGTTGCCAGGACTCACCACTCTACGTTGCTTTGGACAAAAAAAAAAAAAAAAAAAAGTCAACAACAAAAAGAAGACCTCTCTTCCCCTCTGATGCATGAATTGGGAAATCCTTAGTCAAGATTTTTTTTAAATGTGTCTTTACTCTTTTTAGGGCATGAAAAAAACAATAATGAACTTTTTTTTTCCCAAAAATTGATTTTTTTCAGGAAGCTACAGAAATGTCCACTACAGTGAACTACATGCGCTTAAGCACTCAACGTAAAACAGTATGAAGTTAGTTGAAGAATGAATCCGTCTGAGTTTTATCATAAATCCATGAACACATATTCCATTGTATGCTTTGAAAAGCACTTGAACATACTTTCACAAACTCTTAACATTCTATAGCCCTGTTTAGTCCTAAACAAAGAGAACAAAAAGTCCATCAAACACCTGCATCTTCAAAACTCCTCTCCTAACTCATTTTCTGATTTGGCTTGAGGAGGTAGAAAAGAGAGCCTTGACGTCCTTTTCAGGGACACCACCAAGTCATTGGTTCAGGTATGTTGACGACACCTGGGTTAAAATTAAATCTCAGGAAGTCCAACATTTTACTGACCACATCATCTCTGTGGATAAATACATCAAGTTCACACGAGAAGATGTAAAAAATGGCAAGTTGGCTTTCTTGGACTGTGAGGTCTCAGTCTCTGATAGAGGACATTTGCAAACAGAGGTGTACCGCAAACCCACCCACACAGACCAGTATTTGCAGTTTGACTCCCATCACCCTTTGGAGCGCAAGTTAGGAGTCATCAGGACTCTGTATCATAGAGCAGACAGCGTCCCCACTAGCTCAGGAGCCAGGCAGAAGGAGAAATCCCGCACAAGACATGCTCTAGAGCAATGTGGATATCCTAACTGGGCCTTCCTGAAAGCAGAGAAGAAACCCAAACAGGACTCCAGTCAGCCATCAGGTGAAAAGGAGGAACCCAGACGCAGACCAGTGGTCATTCCATATGTGGCGGGAGTATCAGAGAAACTGAGACGTTTATTTTCTAAACATAACGTCCCAGTGGCTTTTAAACCCCAAAATACATTACGGCAAAGACTGGTTCATCCCAAAGATCCAGTCCCCCGGCACAAACAGAGTAATATTGTGCATGCTGTTCAGTGTCAGGAGGGCTGTGATCAGTCTTACATCGGGGAAACTAAACAGCCACTGGCCAAAAGGATGGCCCAGCACAGAAGATCAACATCATCAGGCCAGGATTCTGCGGTCTACACTCATCTCCAGGCCAGCGGTCACTCTTTCAGGGATGAAGATGTTCACATCCTGGACAGAGAGGAACGATGGTTTGAGAGAGGAGTAAAGGAGGCCATCTTTGTGAAAAGAAATCATCCATCATTAAACAGGGGTGGAGGCCTCCGGGTTCAACTGTCCCCCTCTTACAATGCTGTTATTGCTAGTATCACTCAACCCCCTGTGAATAGTAAACAGCCATCAATGTGCTAATGATCCATTGTTAGGCTGATGGTCCTTCTTGACCATGTGAGCAACTGGTTTTGGTTGTCAGCAGCAAACTAGTTGATCTACTCTGAGAAGGTGCTATTTAAGAGACTGAGCTGAATACAGCACCTCAGACTGAGGAAGTCTTTTGGATGAAAGACGAAACCTTTCTACTTTTTTTTGTTTGTTTTGTTTTTTGAATGTCCAGAGGACCAGATTTAACTTTTTGAGACTAACTCTTTTTCCTAACTACTAAACTACATGAAAATAGGTATAATATAGTACAGTTATCCACAAAGTGCAAATAACTCAGAATTTGCTCATATCTGTTTACAAACATGACATCTGCAATTATTTCAAATCAAAGGCCATCCTCACTGGACCAGTACATTCATGTCCTAGGATAGAGAATGTACCCCAAGTTGATCCCTAGAAAAATTTGCATTTCTTCGCTTGTCACTGCCAGATTGCCTTTCCCTTTTTGCAGAGCATACATGTTGGTATTATGCACTATCTATATCAGCATATTTTTTACCTCTAGGATTCTCCAAGAATAGAAGGATGACACAAAATTCCAGGAGTGGTCAACAAGTGTGTCTGTCTACCAGCCATCTTGGATTCAGAAGATATTCACTTGTAGTTACAACAACTAACCACCGAATTAACCTCAAGGGAGGGGAGCAGTAGAGAACATTCTAAGGGCTGATATACAATTCCACCATTTAAGAAACAATGACTTTTAAACAGCTGTTCACTGTAGTGACCGCTATACACCAGAGGGATAGCACAGTGTAACTCATATACACTTGAATATCTTGCACCAAAACATTACGGTTTACTTGCATTCCCCGTTTCATTTCAGAAAATCACTCATCATCAAAACTACAAACACTCACGTTTCAAATCCCTCAGTGACGGGGACATTGATGTACCAGTGTTTAGCTTCACATTCAATTTATATTTTAAGCATGATTAGCTGCTGCATCCTTCTTGATTTAAGTTGACTCCACAAGTTAATCAGTTTTTGATGTACATCCAGTGATTACTTCCAGAGGGTTTCATTGTACATTGTGCACTGGGATATGAGATATTTTGCCAAAATAAAAGAAAAAAAGAAAAGAAAATACTTTCTGAAGGAGAAGCTAAATTATATTATCTGAATGTTTGTTTGTTGTTTTTTATGTGGTGTAGAAATTGCTTCTATGAAATGCTAGGTATAACTATACCCTAATAGTAGCAAGCTACAGTAACAAACAGCTTTCAGACCAAACTGTGTTCAGACCGATGCCTCGGCAGGGCAGTGAGAAAGCTGTCAGATCTTAGCAAGAAGGTTGCAGGATCGTCTCTTGGCTCGGGATGTTTCTGTGTGCAGCTTACATGTTATTTTTGTGTATGTGTGGGTTTTCTCTGGGTAGCTACTCTGGTTTTCTCCCACAGATCAAAAACATTCATATTTGGTTAACTGGTAACTGAATTGTTCTTAGGTTTGAGTGTGAGTTATTTCTTTGTGACCCTGACTTGTGGCCTGTCTAGAAGATATCCTTCCTCTTGCAAATGACACTTTGCCACTGTCTACACTCTCAATTTCTGCACCACACCACACTAGTAAAGGGCCTGCCAAGTGTTGGTACCCACCCCCACTCAGCCCAGTTTATTGGACCATTTTGTTTCGTGGTTCCAAGCGAACTGCTCCGAGGTGACAAAAGCAGACAGAAGCCGTAGATTGGTCAGCGGAGCTACGTCACTGGATGACCTGCCCAACTAGTTTGTTTGTCAAGTTTTCTAGTTTCTAGTTCAGTATGGAAGCTCCAAAATTTGGGCTGAGAGCCAATGATGAGGTTCAGACATTTCTGTCTTTACTGGCAGATCTGGCAAATTTTCTCCACAACAATGTCAGAGACTGGAACGATCCTGCAGAAGACAACTTTTTAAGTTATTGCTGCCAAAAGTGTATAAAGTGTATACATTGGCACAACACTGACCTAATTAAAAAAAATGGATACTGTGAGGATTCCTTTTGTTGTTGTCACTAACCACCCCCCATACAGCTCCTGAAGTGACAGGCGGATTTGATCAAACTCAGCTGCAACAGATGAGCTGATGAAGTGTTCTTCTACAAAAGCAACTCTCTCTTCAGAAGCCATCACTGGAGCGTTGTATTCACTTTGTTTGTCTTCAAGATCCTGCTTGTGAGCCTGGGTATTTGCTGGTCTACCTGTCACTCTCCAACATGTTCAGTTCATCTGGAAATGCTTTGATTCTCTTCTCCATATCCTCACAGCAGGATTGGAGTCCTCCTTGCCTCTCCTTCTGCACCTCTGAAATAAATCAATGCAGCAAGAGCCTACCTGTTCTGTCTGACAAATAAACTGAGTTCAATTCTTTCCAGAGAATTACCATATTTTGTTATCCACAGAATGGTGGTCACCAACCCCTTCATCTGTAAATACAACTTGCCTTTTTATCTCAGCTTCTTTGAATCTTTTTGCCCTCAGAAAATCTACTTTGGGTATTATTATTTAATTATTTTGCTTGTCAAAGATTACAGAATGCTCCATCCAAGACTCAAGGACCCAGAGTCAGAGAGTGAAACGATTCACTTAACAGTAGTGTGACAAGATCAGTCAACCTTACACCCTGCACCAACAAATCCTATCACAACAATAGACCATAAGTACCAATACGGAGGTACTGGGAGGCATGGTTCATACATTCAAACAACAATTTGCTGCCCTGATACCGTTACCTCTGAGTGACTCAGCTTCACCACTGGTAGCTCTTGTCCCATCACTGTCCCCATCCTCACGCAATCGCAAGACATAACAGTATTTCCTTCTAAATCATTTGAAGGAAAACCTGAGCACTGTGCCAGCTTCCTGCTTCAATGTGATAATACTTTTCCCCAAGCTCCAGTTTCTTACTCCTTAGATACAGCTAGGATAACTGTTTTGATTAATCGCTTAAGGGAGGAAGCCCTTAGATGGACCAATGCATACATAACTTCACACCCTCTTAATAGATTAATTTACTCAGATTTCCTCAAGGATTTTAGACGGGTGTATGATATTCTGTGCCGCCGAGAAGAAGCAGTCAGGATGATTCTTGCCCTCAGACAGGATAAATAGTCAGTGGCTGAATTTTCGATCTCCTTCCGAGTTGCAGCTGAAGAGACAGGGTGGAGTAAAGAGTCACTGAAGGGTATATTTCCGAATTCCTTATCAGATTAGAATAAGGTCAATGTAGCCATGAGAGAAGACCCTGACACACTTGATGAGGTGATCCAACCCACCAGCAAAGTCGATAACAAACTTCGGTAGAGGTGGTGTAAAAGAAAAAACACCAGTAGCAATCCACTTTTGGTGTCTGTCCACTATTCGTTCCCCCATCTTGAGATCCACCTCATGCTAACAACAACAAACCTGAAGCTGAGCCAATGCATTTTTGCTTTAGCAGATTAACATCAGAAGAGAAACAACGATGCATTGAAGCTAAGGAATACATTTATATTGTGGAAAGCTGGGACATTTTCTGGTATCCTGCCTGTTATTGTTAAAAGCCAGAGCCCACCAGTAACACAAGAGGTACTGGTGGGTAATCTTTCTAGCTCCCCTGGACCACGTCTGTTGTTACCTGCTATTGTTTATAGTGTTAACTTCAATCTACTCATTCAACTTCTTATTGGTTCCGGTGCCAACCAAGATCTGATCAGTCATGGTTTAGTTGATCAGTTACAAATCTCAGCTGTTTCCCTCCATCATCCCCTGTCAAGTTCTGAGCTGTGTTCAATTCTTTCCAGATAATTTCCATATTTCATTCTCCACAAATTGGTGCACACCAACCTCTTCCCTTCATCTGTAAATAAAGAGCACTTGCCTTTGTATCTTGGCTTCCATGAATATTTTTCACCCACGAAAATTTTACTCCAACTATAAATAATTACATTTTTGCTTAGCAAAAATGACAGATCATTTCAGAATACTACTACTGTACAATAGCTTTGCAGATCAGATAATATGAACCACGAAGCTAGTAACTATGTGTGAAACTCAGTTGTTAAAAATAAATCTTTACTCGCATTTATAAAGGCTGCCAGTAACCTTTATCATCTTGTCTTTTCATTGTCATTCTGTGTCAAAATCAGTAACTCCAGCCATCATTAACCTTTTCGTACGATCATTGTGATTAGGTTGCATAATCATAATTTTCAATTACTGTGAGAGCACAGGCGGAAAAAAACATGGACAAAAAGGTTAAGCAAAAATAAATCAGAGGTGAGCAGAGCCCACGCCAGCTCAGATTAACAAGCCCATTAACTTCAATTGCTTCTGGGAAATTACCATTAACTAGTAAATACTGTGTTTCCAGTGGCTATCTCCTTGGATTGTCCAAAGGTCATGAACTTGAGTTTTGTCTTGTGTCTAAATAATCTTTCAGGATTTTAAAGAAGAGTAGTTTTATGTCCTATAAACCATCTAGTCAACAGCTGAATTCTTGCAGGGACAGCAGACTGCTGCAGGGAAGAGATTCATTTTCTAATTTCCTGATCTGACTACATCCCTGTTTCTGTGGAGAGTCTATAGCTACTTTAGCTACCTGCCCTGGTCATAACCTCCCTGTTGAGTTACTCAGAGGGAAACAATGAAGAGTCCTTTTCCGTTTGGCTTTTCTCCAGTCAGAACACATAGGCTGTATGCACTTCAGTGTGTTGGCTGTGGAAGGCTGTCACCATCAATGAAATGTTCAGTGAGATAATGTCTCCAGATTTATTATTTTGTTAAACTCAAATCCATTTTGACAGTAAAACTGCAAATCTTGGTACTAAAGAATATTAAACTTTAATACTTTAGCCTAGGTCTAACAGTGTGGGGATGAACAAAGTAGTGACTTTGTTGATGGATTAGTCAAGAGAATAGTTTTGTTCATGTAAATCATAATTTTGATTAAAATCCGTTAATTATTTCAGGTTTAATTTAATTAGTTGCTGCTGCTTTCACCTTTTTTCCCACCAGAGAGGAAAGGAGAATTAGTCAAACATCAAATTAATACCACTGCAAAAGTCAAAAGCAGTCTTCATCTTGCATATATTTTGTTGAATATATATCAATTATATATATATATATATATATATATGTATATATATATATATATATATATATATATATATATATGTTAGGGGTTGAACGAGTATATAATTTTTAAACTCGACATTAACATAATAAATCCCGAGTAGAACTCGAGTATTTGATGACGTCATAGATCTCAATATACAAAAATAAATAAATAAATAAATAAAACCGCAAAAAAAGGTAATTATTTCCAAAAAAAGACCAACAAAACATTGGGAGCGTATATTATGC
Organism: Nematolebias whitei; assembly: GCF_014905685.2. Classification (NCBI taxonomy): domain Eukaryota; kingdom Metazoa; phylum Chordata; class Actinopteri; order Cyprinodontiformes; family Rivulidae; genus Nematolebias; species Nematolebias whitei. The sequence continues at coordinate 13,422,234 of NC_056503.1, forward strand.
TCCTACCATTTATCATACTGCAAATAAGTCACAGGAAAAACTAAACTATTAGTTATTATTATTAAACTGCAAACGTGAAGAAACATGCAGCACGTCAGAAACGAACCTTAAACCAAAACTGGTTCTGGTTCGGTGGATTGGACCCGGTGTTACACCATACTCTGTGACCTGCAACAGTGCAACACCGCCCCCTACG
>NC_056503.1:13422829-13439562 GCF_014905685.2 Nematolebias whitei
TAACGATATGATGGTTTTTTTTTACTCTATCATTTTACATTTGATAGTCTTACACAATACTCCTATCTTTTCAGTAAAGAAACTTATAATCTTTCAATTTTTGTCTTGTAGTTTTTGCTTTGGAATTAGAAAACAAAACAAGCAAAAGCTGATGCACAACAGGATCCTTTGAACATCTGTTGAGCATTAACTTACTCCTAGCAGGGCAGATGTGGAGATTCTACTGTATATGTTTCTGCTGGTAACCTTGGTCTTGCAGCTCCTGAGTGGCAGGGCGGAACCAATTCATCTGTTCCTAATCCAGTGCTGATGAGGACCACTGCTTTTAAGCTCCTGCAGCTCAGTAGTTCAACGCTGGAACATTGAAGCCTTTTGGTAACTGTGTGACAGCCCTTGTAGGCAGATTGTCTAAATCAAGTGATTCTGACCTTTAGCGTTTTCCAAGCTTTGGCTTGTTGGTATCCTCCTGCAGATCCTCCTACTTTCTTGAGTTTTTTTGTGTTACCCTCACCTGGATCCATCTGCCTCAGCATTTCTGGAACGTCCTGCTTCCATAAACAGCCCTGGGTCAATCTACCTAGCTTCCATCCTGCCACCCTCCAACTAAACCCTACTCACCTTTGTTCCTTCACGTCTGGAAATCTCTTCTCTCCAAGCTGTCCACCACTTCACAGGCTATAAGAAGAAAACATCTATTCCTAAATTAACATCTTGCATCCTTCCACAAGATACTTGCCCTTGTGCTCATCTCCCTACAGATTCCTCCAGTTCCCATCTTCACTATACAATAAACTTCACTTACCTTTTACCTGTGTGTTGACTCCTCTCTGTCAGTTTGCTTATTCTGGGTGTTAAAACTGTTAAACGATGTAAGAGACTCATTCGCACGGTTTAAAAAATGGATAAAGTAAACAATTACATTTGTTGAGATGTGTTAAATCATTGACTTGGAGCTGTTTAAAATTCTCAAAGGTTTGTTGTTGAACAGAAGCTCTGAATAAATGTTTGTTTGACTCTCTCCTTTCAGTCTCTGTAAAATGAAATTGTGCCCGCTGTTTTTTCTGCAGGTAAGATGCTAATGGCTTTTAGGCTTATAGTATTATACAAATTGATGAAAAAAAATGAAGGCATTATTTTTTTTTTGATTGCCCAAAACTTACAATTCCACTATTGTAGGCACAGTTTTTACAGACAGGTAAATTTTAGCTCAACATTTATGTCGGATAGATTCTGCCTCTCTAAAATGCTCTTTTCATACCCAGACCTCTTATTGACCTGTTGCCAATAAACTCATTTAATCACCAAATGTTCCTCCAGCTGTATACTATTTATTTTATATCCTATTGTTGCCCATATCAACTACTGAAAGATGTCTTTCTTCCATCAAATTCAAAATTACTTTTTTTTTTTTCAAACAAAAAGGTGCAACGTTTAAGTTAACATTTTTTGATATGAGTGATTTATCATAAACATATTTAAATCCAAAACATGTATGTCAGGCTGCCTTCAGTCCTAGGCCTCCCTTGTAAAAGAGATCTATGACCTTAATGAGATTTACCTGGTTAAATAAAGATTCATAAAATACATGAAATGTGGTGGGCAGCACGGTGGCGCAACTGGTAGAGCTGCTGCCTCTCAGCGAGCAGGTCCTTGGTTCAAACCCCGGTCCAGGGGCCTTTCTGGGTGGAGTTTGCATGTTCTCTCCGTGCATGCGTGGGTTTTCTCCGGGTGCTCCAGTTTCCTCCAACAGACCAAAAACATGCATGTTAGGCTGATTGGTAACTCTAAATTGTCCCTAGGTGTGAATGAGAGAGTGAATGGTTGTTTGTCTCGTTTGTCTCTATGTGTCCCTGTGATGGACTTGTGACCTGTCCAGGGTGTACCCCGCCCCTCGCACAGTGCTTGCTGGACATGGGCACCAGCGACCCCCGTGACCCAAAATGGAATAAACGGGTAAAGATAATGGATGGATGGATGGATGAAATGTGGTTTGCAAATCATTCCATTTTATTTTCTTAATTTAGATTTTTCCAATGAGCCAACTTTAAAAAAAATGTTTTTACATGGGATAATGCTATCATGTTAAATTGATTTCAAATGGCCACCACAATCAATCAACCTTAGCAGACACAAATTGGTTCCAAGTCAATTAATGTCATTGATACTGGAATATAACTCGCTGTGGTTGTAGCTGAGGGTCATACCATCACATACTTTGAGCACAAACAGATTCCATGAGATCCATTTTTTAAAGTTTTTCATGGAGCTGTAAGCGTTTGTGTGAAATTGTACATTGGAGTGCCTGATTTCACCAATGCCTGTAATCAAGCAACAAATACAAATGCCCCATCATATCTATGTTACGTTTGTCTTGTTTGTTTTCCGAAGTTTAACTGCGAGCAATTCAGGCCTTTTACATGCAGCGGTTGAACCATGCTCTATAAATATCTGCTCACGTCACAGCTGCTCACATTCATCATCACATCTTCTCACGTCACTTTCCTCCTTCCACGTGATAAATCTGTTTTGTAGTACGCCACTGGAATAAAAATATCCCCGCTGTGACTGATTTTTTGACATACAGCCCGTACCTCGATCCGTTCTTTCAACATTTGTTTTCCACACTCGGCTCCCTCGGAAGTCTCCTCTCTGCTGATGAGTATGTTCTTTCATCTCCACTTTCGCTTCTCCCGCCTTGTATTTTAAGAAAGTGCGCTGTGGATTAGTTCACCCCTAAAAAGCCTTTGGATTAAGATGTGTGAAGGATGACACAGAGGATGATTAAAAGAATACGGAAAACGCATGGAGGAGACGAACAGTTACAGAAAGGAAACAAAGTATAGAGAAGAGTAATAACAGAGGAAACACTGAGGAGGATTAACAGCACTTTCATGATAAGATGAAATTGAAGTTTCAGGTTCAATAGTTTTATTTGATCTTGTTTAGTTGTGTCGGGTTGTTTAATCATAAATCTTTTTAAAAAACATAAAATATAGATGCGATTTGTATGTATGTTTCTAGAATTGCGCTGCACTGGGCGGCTGCATGTTGGAGCAGCTCTGTTACTTTCATTCAGAGTTATTGCTTTTGAAAACTTTAATTCCTCTATTTTCAGGATATAATTTTTTTTCCAGATGATTGTTTCCTCTGGGCAGCACTGTGGCCCAACTGATAGAGCTGCTGTCTCTCAGCGAGCAGGTCCCTGGTTCAAATCCCAGTCCGGGGACCTTTCTGGGTGGAGTTGGCATGTTCTCTCCGTGCATGAGTGGGTTTTCTCCGTGTGCTCCAGTTTCCTCCCACAGACCAAAAACATGCATGTTAGACTGACTGGTGACCCTAAAATGTCCTTAGGTGTGAGTGAGAGAGTGAATGGTTGTTTGTCTCATTTGTCTCTATGTGTCCTGACTTGCGATCTGTCCAGGGTGTACCCCGCCCCTCGCACAGTGATTGCTGGATATGGGCACCGGCGACCCCCGTGACCCAAAATGGAGGAAGTGGGTAGAAAATAATGATGGATGGATGGATGGATGGATTATTTCCTCTGGTATCAGATGCTGTGCAGCTGGAAGAATTTTTACTGAAAACTTTTTACTTTGGGGCATTTGTTATGATGCGTAACCATGGCAACAGGGTGTTTTTTTAACAACAAGGAGCAGCTGATTAACATCCCCAAACCTCAAATACCTCAACAACAGCCCCAAATCCTAAAAGAATTCTAAAGGAGGTGCCGTGGATGCATTCCTGTCAACCTAGTGGCGGTGCTCGAGTACCTGACCGCCAAGATCCTGGAGCTGGTGGGAAACTCAGCTTGTGACCACGGGAGGACCGGGATCATCCCCCGGCACCTTCAGCTGTCTGTCTGTGGTGATGAGGAGCTTGGCAGACTGCTGGGAGGAGTGGCCATTGCTCAGGGGTGAATTCTGCCTAGTATTCGGGCAGTCCTGCTGCCCAGGAGGACCGAGAGATCCTTCCTGCCCACAGCTATCAGCATCTAACAACTCTTGAATGAAACCAGGATGATGAGACTGAATTTCGCTTTGGGATTAATAAAGTATTTTTGAATTGAAGTGAATTAACTCCCTAAAAGTTTTGAGTATAAATTCAGTTTTACAATGATTTAAAAGTGAAATTGTGATGTGCAATCACATGATTGTTAGTAATGAACTTTTTTGGCTTTTCACAATCTTTCAACTTCAGTGTTTTTACCTGGCATAGCCCTCTGCTATTCAAGCTATTGTGCCTATTTGATCACACTTCATATTTAAAAAGAAATTACAATAAGTAAACTCAGCAGAAATTGAAACATTATTACTTGTAAAATTCTCATTTCAATCATCCCCTGCCACTAAAATCCAAAATATGAACAAAATCTTGTTTGCCCTTATTTCTATGTGCATATTTGTTAGCTAAATATTTTGTAAACTGTGGGACAATTTAATTTAAACTTGAAAAATGTAATTCTTGCATGTATTTCTTTAACTGTTTAACTTTTGGAGTTAAACTGATTCAAGATCACTGCCACAACCAACCAACCTTTAATACCTTAGTCTGTTTTACAGATACAAAACTTTGGTGTTGTAATAGCGAAGACTGATTCTCAACATGCAGCTGAACGCCGACAGATTTAGCAGCATCTTTGTTTAATATTCAGCTACTGACAAATAAAGCCAACTGTGTTTGACTTTTAGCAAAATACCTCGATCCATTGGACAGGTTTTAATGAGACATTAATGACATAATTACTGTGTACACGATTTTGTTCCACCACATGTACCACATGTGATGTGTATGACAAATAAAGAAACTTTGACTTTTGACTTTGATTTTATTGGTTGGACATATAATGCCGATTAATATTTGAAGTCAGTCCAATTCACTTTAACTAATCTACATTATCCAGCATAAAAAATTGCTTTTACTCAGCTATATTTACAAATATGGAGTCAAAATGTAATATAGTTGTAGCTTAAAGTCATTCACAAATCAAACTCTGTGTGTAACATCTTGAAATATGACTTGAAATTGCGCATAGTGATTTCAAGCTATTGACCAAAACACAAACCTACAACTCTTGTCTTCTTTCAACTTGTGATCAGGGTTTAAAACTCTGACATGAAAGGTGGAGGACAATAAATATCCTTTAAAAAATATGCTTGGCCTTTCTTTGTTTTTTCTTCTTTTTATATTACACCATATTTGTTATTACCAGGTTTACCTAATAAAAAGTCAGGTTGAGGTAAAATTTTGAATATGATTAAGGCTGCAAGAAGAAAACAGATCTGTGTGGCTTCAAGCCCAGGTCATCCGCGACCTTTGGGGAGCGGTGCTGTCCCAAAGGTCTCCCAGCGATAATAAAGTGCACCCATGTGCCTTCTTCTCCCAGCACTTGTCCCAAGCGGAACGGAATTATGACGTGGGCAACTGGGAACTTCTGGCTGTAAAATTAGCCTTAGAAGAATGGCACCACTGGCTAGAGGGCACTGAACTTCCTGTACACTGAACTAATTACACTGAACCAAGCCTGACTCTCTCTCTCGCCAGTTTTCTTCCCCAGATGTACCTGACTCTGAAGAGAACATCATCCCTCCCGTCGGCATAGTTGGGGCCCTCACCTGGTCTATTGAGAGAGAGGTTTGCGAGGCTCATAAGGATGAACCTGATCCCGGTACAGGAACCCCTGGGACACTGTTCATTCCCTCCACCATGAGGTCTAAGGTACTCGAGTGGGTACACACAAATAAACTTTCCTGTCACCCTGGTACCTCACGCAAGTTGTCACTTACGAAGACTCATTTCTGGTGGCCTATGCTCTCCCAAGATGTTAAAGAATTTGTTGCAGCATGCGCTAACTGTGCCAGAAATAAAACGGGACACCAACCCCCTGCTGGTCTGTTGCAACCACTACCCACACCCAGCTGTCCATGGTCACACATATCGGTGGACTTTGTCACAGGCCTACCACCATCAGAAGGTAACACAACCATTTTAACTGTCATTGATAGATTTTCAAAAGCAGCCCACTTCATTCCACTACCCAAACTACCTTCTGCTCTGGAGACAGCTCATCTCCTTGTTCAGCATGTTTTTAGGATCCATGGCATCCCATCTGATGTGGTGTCAGACCGGGGCCCACAATTCATTTCTCAGGTTTGGTGCTGTTTTTGCAATACTTTGGGGGCATCTGTCAGTCTCACCTCCGGTTAGCATCCCCAGTCAAATGGGCAGGCAGAAAGGTGTAACTAAGAGTTAGAGACCACCCTACGGTGCATTGTGGAATGCAATCCCTCGGCTTGGAGTCAGCACTTGGTTTGGGTGGAATATGCCCACAACTCGCACAAATCTTCAGCTACAGGTTGTCTCCCTTTGAAGCCTCCCTTGGCTACATGCCTCCGTTGTTCCCCAATCAGGAGACAGACATCACAGTACCCTCCGTTCAACACCACTTCCGCCGATGTCGACGTGTCTGGCGCAAAGCCAAGGCGGCTCACCTACGCATGGCTGCCCAAAACAACAAGTTTTCTGTCCGCCACTATTCTGCTGCACCATCCTACCAGGTGGGTCAAAAAGTATGGCTCTCCACCAGAGACATACATCTAAAAGACACCCCCAGGAAGATGGCCCCCAGGTTCATCGGTCCCTTCCCCATCTTCAAAATCATCAACCCCTCTGCAGTTCATTTACAACTCCCTAGTTCAATGAAGATTCATCCCACTTTCCACATTTCCCAAGTCAAGCCTATTTCAGAAAGCCCATTATGCCCACCTGCCAACCTCCCTCCACCTGTCGGTTGATCGACAATCATCCAGCCTTCACCATACGAACCATCCTGGATGTGCGAGGCTGAGGAAGGGGATTCCAGTACCTCGTCGACTGGGAGGGATACGGCCTGGAGGAGCGTTCATGAATTCCCCGCTCATTCATCTTGGATCCCAGCCTCATCACTGCCTTCTTCAAGGCCCACCCTGAGAAGCGCCTCAGGTTGCCTGGGGGCGATTCTTGAGAGGGGGAACTGTAAGAGTAGCACTTGCTGCAGCCCCAAGATGGCCGCTGATTACCCACAGCTAACGGTCATCTACCTGATGAGCTCCCACTCTACATAAGGCTGCAGTCAAGCTCTACTCTTCGCTGGAGCATTGATTCCTCTTTTGGTATTTATGTTTCTAGCCAGTATTACTAGAGTTTGATGAAAAAACTTACCTTGTTTTTGTGTGCCTACAGTCATCCTGTCGTTTGGATCCAGTCCTCTTCCACCTTTGGTCCTGTGTCTCGTTCCCTGCGCTTTGCCCTCCAGCCACTTGCCTGCCTTGAACTGCCTGTTAAATTGGACCTCTCTGGAAGCCTTGAATTCACACAGAGTTTCTCTGCCAATCCACCTGTAAGGAGGAAACAAGACAATTCAATCAATTTTCTGTACTGCTCTCTTTGCCTGGCCATCCTGACCGTGTCTTTCCTCTTCCAGGGATTTCAGTCACCGACGTGTATATATGTATATAAGAACCACTATAAATAAATAACACTATTCACTTTCCAGCTTGAGTCTTGTGTCATTTTGGGTCTCGTCAAAACTGGGTACCTTGAGTCACAACAAATTCAGTAGTTAATACTCTTATTTACATATTGATAGGCATAAAATTCTAAGTTATTTTGTTCTTTTTCTCTTATTTTATAATTTCTTATTCATATTCAACATTCAATAGGCTTAATATGTTCTATTATGAATAAAAAATTGGGTTAATATAATTTGCAAATTATTACATTCTGTTTATTTTACACAATGTATCAACATTTTCAGAATTGAAATCATTCAGTCAGAATCCATCCATCTGTCCATCCATCCATTACCTTATGCTTGTTCACTTCAAACCAAAGAGAAGTAATTTTGACCTTTGATTCAATGAGTCATTTAATCTAATCTTTAACACATACTTATAATGAGAGCTCCTAAAAAGTGTTTCTGAGTGTAATTTTGACAAAAGGTTGGAAAACATGAAACTTTTTTTGGTGGGGTGTTTTTTTGTGAATGTGAGTATAAATATTTGCAAAGAAGTGCCATTCACACTGTAGTCCATCCATCCATTATATTCCACCTGTTTCAGAGATGGGTTTCAGGGCAGCAGCTTAAGCATGGAGGTCCAGACATCTTTTTCTACAGCCACCTCATACAGCTCTTCTGGGATGATTCTAAGGTGTTCCCAGGCCAACTGAAATACATAGAGTAGTCCCTTCAGCATGTCCTATGTCTTCCCCAGGATCTCCTCTCAGTTGGACATGACAGGAGCACCTCCCTTGGGTGACGCCTAGGACGATTCCTTACCAGATGCTCAAGCTATCTCAACTGACTCCTTTCAATGAGTATGAGCAGCAGCTGTACTCTGAGTCTCTACTAAATAAATTACCTTTGCACCCTATCTCTAAGGACGAACCTAGCTACCCTGTGGAGAAAACTGAATTCAGCCATCTGTATTCAAAATCTAAATCAAAATCGAAAATCTCATTCTTTTGATCACTCCCCAAATCTCCTGATCAACAGTGAAAGTAGGAATTTAGACCGTCCAGTAAGCAAAGAGCTTTGCCTTGTAGCTTAGCTCCGTTTTTACCAGAACGGACTGGAAAAAAGTCTGCAACACTGCAGAAGCAGCACCAATCCGTCAGTCTGTCTCACGCTCCATTATTCCCTCTCTTGGAAACAAAATCTTGTGATACTTGAAGTACTCCATTTGAGGCAGAACTTCACTCCCAACCCACAGAGGGAAATCCACCCTTTTTCAACTAATGACGATGGCCTCAGATTTGGAGGTCTCATATTCACAGAGCCTCCCCATAGTGTAAATTGAGGAACATGGTCAGATCCCTTTTCCCACTCCACAAAACACATGTAGACTGAAAGGCAATCTCCTATGACCCCTCAAGAACGACCAGCTCTTTACCTGAGGATAACAGCTCCCCACCATCCTTAAGGAAATCAGGGTGGGTATCATCCACCCTCGATCCCAGCTGCCATGGAGCTTTTTAACTGCCTCAACATCCTCGGCCACAGTTACAGATGGACCAACCCGAAGTGTCAGACTCAGTTTTGTTCATAGAAGATGTGCTGGTTGGAATCAACACCTTGTCATGGTGGAGGAATTTGTGTGCCTGAATGATCCTAGGAGCTTTGCTGTCAGGGAAAATTACCCCTGGTAGGGTCACCCAAGGCAAATTGGTCCTATGTGACAGGACAGACAAAGAGTGATTCAAAACATAATTCAATTAAATTCAAAAATACTAATAACAAATACTAATAACAAATATAAAGCTAATACTAATAACAAACCGCAAGGAGCTTGATGTCTCTTGCCTGGATGTGGGGTACCAGGGCCCCACCCAGGAACCAGGCTTGGGAGAGAGATTTGTCTGTGAGAGTGTGTTGAACAGGTCTCTACCCACAATGCGCAATTTGGCTCAGCCTGAAGAAATAACATGGGTTTCCTTTCCTGTGGGCCCACCACATGCAGGAGGACCTTAACAAGTATGGTGCATAGTGCCATGGGTGGTAGCTGAAGGCAAAGGCTTTGGCGCTCTAACCCTGGCTTACTTAGGGGCGGCTGTGGCTGAGTGGTTAGAGCAGTCGTCCTCCAATGTAAGAGTTGGGGTGTTCGAATCCACCAGCAGTCACATGCCGAAGTGTCCTGGGCAAAACACTGAACCCCTAGTTGCCTCTAATGTGTGTCCCATCAGTGTATGAATGTGATAAAGCTCTGATTAGTCTCTTTAGAATGATTTGTTCAATTAGCTTTGTGGAGATCTAGTAGAGTGATGTATGAATGGGTAAATGAGGACAGAGATTGTAGTGTACAGCGCTTTGAGTATCTCAGTAAGATAGAAAGGCGCTATATAAGTACAGTCCATTTTACCAAAGCTGGCTCTTGGGACATGCAGTGATTAGTTTATGAAAATTTAATTAAAGTCTGTCCAGAGATTTATGAAATATTTTGCTAAAAGAGAAATAATTAAACACACACTCACAGATACAGGCAAGTTCACAATCACCTGCTAATTCTTGGCAACAAGCTGTACAGATCATGGTCACATCATTTCTTTTGTCAAGGATTAATAGTGATGTAATGTGATTTATCACCAGCATACATTTCTACAGCTACCATGAGTGATAAAATAAAGTTGAATTAATTATAAATATTTGTAAGAGCAAAATGTAGCTACTGTCACCTAAGTATAAAGTTGTTTTTGTTTGTGTTTTGGGGGAGGAGTCTTGTATATTTCAACAATTTGATCAATTCTCTTTTTCTTACTGTAGTATGCCCTGCAGCAATAGGCTCATTGCTCAGCGTGATCAACTCAAAATCTCTGGAGGAACAAACAAAGCACAATAAATAAGGTCAAAGACTCTTGAGCACCTGAACCCTAAATTAATCTACCTATCAACCATCTTGTGATTATTTGCTACTCTGTTTAAACAGTGGCTCCTTCCCAAGCCTTGTTTGTTGGGAAGCAAAAGGCAAAATAAAACTGGTAGAAAATGGCAAAGTGGCAAATTTTAATAGAAATGTTTCAAATTTCTTACAGAAAATGACCATATATTTATACATTTTGTATTATATTTGTTATGTATTCCCAGGCTTTTATTTTGGTGTGCATAAATACATGTTTTCTGGTCTATTTTTAGACTGCACAAGTAATCAAGGGGATTGTAGCCATTTTTATTTGGGTCAACTTTTACGGTCACTCATGCACACCACCAAACAGCAATATCTCAAAAAGTGTGTCATTCTGTTCTGCCAAAAGAAAAAAGTGTGCTAAGCTTTATTTTTCATACTTCACATTCAATGTAACACTCATGATGTTCATACTTTAATTATAAACTGGGCCTTAATTGGCTGAAAGAGCAAGATACTGGATTTAAAAAAGAAAACAGCAACTTGTAGGGTTTTAAGTTTGACAAACATATTTTAATTTACATGTTGGTTTCTAAAAGTGCATATTTATTTGGAAAAACCTTTACATTAAGTTTGTTAGACATCAAAGGAAGAAGCAGCCGAAGCCCAAAGCTGCAGTGTGTTATGCACTCACTGTTCATCATAGCTCAAACACACATGTGCTTTCAAGAAACATCCAACTAAAAATTCAATTATTATATTTCATTCAGTGTCAGGCATTAATTAGCCATAAAGAAACTTTCAGATGAGTCAGTGTTTCTATATTGTGTTTGAGATTATGTAACAATTAATGTTAGTTTGAAACTCTGACACATTTTCTGAAAGTTTAATTGTAACTTAAGCTCTATTACCTTGTTTTTGTTTTTTTTCTGTACAAAACAAGTCTTTCCCATTTGTAGGTTCATGTTTAGGAAAACAAGTCTTTTTTTAATTTTTTTTTTTTTTTTACATAATGTTGCACCTTTCAAATCAACCACTGATATTTATTTGCTGCTTTGAAAACATCAAATCTGGTTGTTTCAGCATTGTGTTTCTTGTTGTTTTTCTTTTACACTACTGTAACTTTTGCATTGCATTAATATTCTGGCAGGCATAATATAACATTTAGGCAAAAAGTACCCCATGCTGCATCAAATGTGCAATAGCTGAATTCAAACTGTTTTGACACACTTCCAATGAGTTTTGCCCCTGACTTTAAACGATCCATACTATCCCTTTAACCGTTTTGAAACTGCATGCTTACATTTATTCTCTCATAAAAAATGTCTCATTATCTATATACATTAAAAACTCAACACAAATGCTAACATTTACTTTTTGCGCATTACTGAAGTAAGGCTGTTCTAACAAAAAACTTTTTTTTGTATATTTTCAGAAATTGGGCAGAAAAAAAAGAAAATGGCATCTATGGAAGACAGCACAACAGCATGATAAAAAATACTTTTGTTGAGTATTAGATGCATTTCCTGAGGGAGAAATGATCTTTTCAGCAAAAGGACCAGCACTTTAGCCACCATAGGGATCCACTAAGACACAGTTCTCTCTGCCTAATCAGGACCCCTGCCTTCTCAGTGCATTTTTCAAATCCTCCTTTTTCTCCCATTCCATGCATTTACTTTTCTCTCCTGAAGTTATTTTCAGTGCAAAATAGAGGTCACAATTTCTTGAGCCCCCACTCAATATGCAGTTACTGTTAAAATGAACCAAAAGAGAAACAAATGTACCATCACATGCAAAGAATAGAGATTTTAGGCCAAAGCGTTGTTCATTGCTGTCAAGAGATCATGGCATCTTGATTGGAGATTAGGAGCTTGAGTTATTTGTAAAATGAAAGTCTAAGTACTGGTTAAAAAAGAAGACATCAACAAGAAAACCTAACAAGTAGGCTTGTAGTGTTAGTGATCAGTGTTTTAGTTGCAGTGTGTGCAGCTTCAGGCGACCTTTTTGGTTCATCGTCACCTCTCCCATCTGCAGAAGTCCAAGATGCAGCTGTTTACAACTCTGCACAGTCATAAACATCCCACAGAGATTCATTTGCAGGAAGAAAAATGAACATATTTAGTATTTTACATTTTGTTCATGTGTGATAATGTTTAGGTCTAAATCCCACACTGACTGTCAATAACAATTTTTTAACAAACTGGTACAAATCTATTTATTTTCATTTCAAAAGTGTATTCCAGCAGATTAAATCATACCAGGAGGGTGGCTTTGTACAAAGCTGAACCAGGTGATGTGGACAAAGAAAGACATCACAATAAAGGGCAGCCGTACACACAATTATTGGACTTTAAAAAGTGACTTCTCAAAACTTGGCCACCCAGTTTGCTCTGCTCTTCAAACACTGGAGACTGGAACATCATTTCCCCCGTTTTTCTTGTACTTTACTTTCAGTTTTGTATTTTAAACAAAGATCTTGTGTGGTCTGTTTGTGTTTGAAGTATGTATTTGAGATGCCTCTTAGATACTTCCTCATCAAGGTTATGTTCACAGTGCAGGCAAAAGCAGCCCAAATCTGATGATTTTGAGTCATGAGTCCTCATGACCCAAAGAGACTACCTATATAAATAAAGGTTCAATAAAAATAAACAAGGTCTTTTTATATATGCGGTGCAAAATTGGATACATAGCCACAGTTTTTTTTTTTCAAAGAAATCATCTGACCGTTCGTTTTATGTCGCATTTAATTAGACTTTTATGTTGGGGGTAGATGGATTAATACAAGTATTGATAATACAAGTACTGATACCAACCTCATGCAGTTTCACTCGTGTAACTCTGCACATCATCAGCTAAAGAACAAAAGCCCAGTTGCTTCGTCTTTTTTCTTTTTATTTGCAATGTCCTGGTAGACTGAGAATCTACAGCAACGTATGGAACCAACATTGGTGTCGGACCATATTGATACTAACTTAAAGGTATTGATACTTGAGTTTGTTTACTTGGATCAGTGAGGCTAGCTTGTATAAATAAAGGCTGAATGAATGTTTCACTTTCAATGGCTCCTCTTGCAGAAATACAATTCTGCATTGTAGTAGGTGTGCAGAGTCAAGATCAAATGTTAACTATAGACAAAACGATCATGTCAGTCTGACATTGTCAGATAATTTAATTGGTTCTAACTGCAGAACAACTTAAGGACCACAAATGCTAACTTCCATGTTTTCATCTGTAAGCACATCGGGCTGTGTTGTCTTCTATGTCGTCTTGAATCAGATTGATTCGAAAAGCTTATGAGTTACAGATATATATCCAATAATTATTTTCTGTAAGTTCAATAAAATTCATCCAGTAGGTTTTAAATATTTTACAAACAGACAAATGAAGATGTGCACATAGGTCCAGTATAGTCCACCTTTCAAGATGATAAAAAACAAAAATTACACACAAGTAAGAAAAAATAGATGTTAGAGATCATTATAAACAATGACAGTATAATAGACACATAGAGATATGTACCAGATGTTCTGCGACCCTGGAAGGAAAAGAACAAGGATGGATGAATGGATGGATGGATGGATGGATGGATGGATGGATGGATGGATGGATGGATGGATGGATGGATGGATGGATGGATGGATGGATGGATGGATGGATGGAAGGATGGATGGATGGATGGATGGAAGGATGGATGGAGTACAGTAGGTTTTCCATTTAAATGCTTATCACAAAATGGGAGAACCTAAGGGGCCCCTGAAGGTCCGACCCTAGGACCGCCCCTGCCTTGAAATAACATCTTATCATAACGCGTCACTGCGGAGGCTCGCTTGTACTTGTATGTACACATGCGCGTGCGTCAGCCGACGTGTGCACTTTCTGTGCACTTGCCTGCGTCGTGCAGCTCGGTGCAGAGCTCCTGCGCTTCCACTGAGCAGACAGAAGGACAGACGAGCAGGACAGGCAGACAGGAGCCCTCCTCCTCCTCCTCCTCCTCCTCCTCCTCCTCCTCCTCCTCCTCCTCCTCCTCCTCCTGATGCTGCTGCTGACTCCGCTCAGCCCTTCTCCAGTCACGCTGAAATCCAGTCTGGGAATCCTTTAGTGCGCAGACTGGGATGCGCATCTGGACCGGAGTGTGTCCCGGGGACCATTACGCATCGAGGCTGCAGCTCTCCCTGTCCTCCTGCCGGAACTGAGGAAGAAGTACCCTCACTGTTGGATGAGCAGTTTTATTGGAACAGGATGGCAGGCGCAAAGTGCCGCTTAAAAACCCCGAGGTAAGACACTGATGCTGTTATAATCAAAATTCGAATCGAATAATGACACAAAATTTGATTTTCTAACTAAACTAATGGGTGCGTTTGTGGCACAACAACTGACCACATCGTGTCAGGAGGAGAGGCTTGGCACAGACCATAAAATTAGGTGTAATGTTTGGCCAAAACAAACAAACAAAAAAAAAAAAACAGACAGACAGCAAAACAGCATTTCCCAGAGAAACAAGTTTTTACTTTCGACTTGAAACATTTCGTTTTGTTGTGATGCGGATCAGAACAGACGGAGTGGATCTGCAGGGCTGTTGCTGGTGGAAGCTAAACTTGTTTGTCTGGAGGCTGCGGGTCCGCATGAACAGGACGCACAAAGATGTGCAAGCTGTTGGCTTTCAAAAGCAGACATTATCGCAGCAGTCAGGAGGTAATTGTGTCCTCTTGTCGAGATGGGGACGCAGGAGCCCCGGGAGCACGAGAGCGCACTGAGCTGTCAATCATCACGCGCGTCGTGATGGAGAGGTTGACAGCGCAAAGATTGTGGAAGAGGTCGCGCATGGCAGTTAAACCCTGCTGGTCCTGTTCCGTTTCCTGTGGTGAGAACAAACAAACAAACAAAAAATAACCATAAATTGCACGCAGGCCAGTTTAATATGCTCTGCTTTAATGGATTTATGTTTTGCCCTGTCCACATGCAAACATTCAGTAATAAACCCAATGGATGTTCTGATTTCTTCTTTTCTGACACAGAAACTTGTTTTAAATCATATCAAATCTACAAAGCTGCAATACTTTTTTGGGGGGGGCCCTCACAAAAATAATTATTTTCTGGCACGATTATTCACAGCCGACAGGTTCATAGCTGCACATGGATAGTTACAATAATCCCTGAAAGTTTTTTTTTTTTTTTTTTAAAGGGGATTGCTTTTGATTCGCTTTGAAATGCGTCGATTATATAAAAAACCCAGATGTTCCTATTTAAATATGCATGCCCGGCCTCTTCATTTTCCAAATTGATCCTCATTAATGCACTTGCAGATAAGCTGTGGCTGGGCTTATCTCAGTGGAAGCATGCACAGAGGATAATGACTCCTTATTGCTCAAAGGGTTGAGTTTTTCTTGTTTCTGTGTTCCATCTTTACAGGATTTGTTGGGTAGCTGCACCTAATATAGGTCAGGTGTTGGTGTACACTCGTGTGTTCAAGTTATTTCCATCATGACACCTTTGCTTTGCAAAAAAGATTTATCTGTTCGTATCAGTCAGCTTTCTGCAGCATGGTGGAGATCTCTGCGATGCACAGCAGATCTGTGTGTCAAAGATCACAATGCACACGTGACTTCTCATGAATTATATGTGTTAAAAGGGTGCTGACATGTGAACACATAAAGCTTATCAATAAGTCAGGAGCGATGTCACTTTGGTAGATTTTTACTAGTAAAATCTGGGACATTGTAATTACTCTTCTTCAGGTTCTCTGCATGGTTCATCCAGTAGAAGAACATCACAGCTCATCAGTATGAGCAAATGTGATGTTTGTTGGTCTGAGGATTGCCAGACCTCACTTATTTTACTTGTTTGATTTAAATGGTCTGAGCACTTGATGAAAACTTGTCCTGACAAAGTCGATCCTGTGCCCTTTGTGCTTCGCAGCAACTTCCAGTCTTCTGCCATGTTTGAGGGCTCAGAGTCTCTTGATGTGGAAGGACGCAGCACAGAGAGCACCGCGGCCTTGTCCGTCAGCGCCTGCAAGAAGGTACGAACGACTGCACATCAGGACGGGTGTCATGAATTTAAAGATTCTCTGTGGGATGTTCAGGTGTACCGTATTTTCCGGCGCACAAGTCGCAGTTTTTTGCATAGATTTGTCAGTCCTGCGACTTATACGCCGAAGCGACTTGTATACTTTTGTTTTTTGCATATTCATAACACAGTTTTTGACTGATGCTTTAAATTTTGAAGAACTGCAACAGCGAGTACTCCCATGCACGCTCGCTTCACTCAGCTGGTGCAGGCCGAGGAACGCTGGAGAGCTAGCAGCTCCGGCTGCGATGGATGGATGGATGGATGGATGGATGGATGGATGGATGGATGGAT
>NC_056503.1:13439572-13452279 GCF_014905685.2 Nematolebias whitei
TGGATGGATGGATGGATGGATGGATGGATGGATGGATGGATGGATGGCCCCACGCCGCCCAGGCAAAATGAAGCTGTTTTGACCATTAAACAAATGCATAATAAACGCGACAAGTCAGCAGTGATGCATAATAAATGCAACTTATGCACCGAATCAACTTATATATGTTTATTTCCTCTTCGTGATGCTTTCTTAGACTGATGAGACTTATACTCTGGAGCGACTTATACGCCTGGGAATACGGTATTCTGATCTTCTGCACATTGTTGTCTGTGACCTGTGTGTTTCCTTTGTCTTCTTGATGTTTATTGCTTTGTGGTAGGCAATGTTGCACCATTTTTTGACAGTGACCTGCAGCGTTTTTGTCTATAAATTAGATGAAAATAATTTAAATCACCAGTGGTAAGGCAGTAAAACAGACTATATACCAAGGGGTTGAACAGTTTTCACCTCTGCTGTACCTGGGCTTTGACTGCTTGACTTTTGTTCTCACCTTTACCTCATATTTGTCTGTTCATCGACTTCTGTTTGTGTTTCCAGCTGAGCAATAGATATTAGTTTCCTCCACATGGATGCCAGAGACACCCAGAGTTTGTGTAATAAGAGCAGCAGTCAGACCCTCAGTTTGGTTCAGTAGATTTATCATCACCCACGATGGGAAACGCTACAGATCAGTGGGCTGAGGTGGAGGCTAGATTGAATTTCCTCTGGTCTACTCTCATGTCTGACTGTACATTGTGTGAGCGTGGTCTGTGTGTTCCTAATTAAGCCGCTGCTCATGGTTTTTCCAGCTTTCACTTGAATGTCCTGTAGAGACATAAGGTGATGTCTTGTACTTGGACCGTTGGCTTGAATGAAAAGGTGCTGGCAGCCTTCAGCATCATCACTCCCAGAGAAATCAGCTGAGCTCGCGTGTCACATTTACCTGGCCGAAGGCCGGCGCAGATGGTCTGTTACAGCGGGTGAGAACATGAGGGGGCATGACATGTCACTAAAAATACTCTCTTTGAAGGAGCAGCGTGCATGTAGATGTTGTGCGTCAACGTCAGAGCATAATATTCATTGTTTCAGGCAGAATTTGTCTCTGCTGCACATTGGCAGAGTGTTAGGTAAAGAAAAATTATCCAAGTATAATAATATGTTCTAATTGAAGTTCAGTATTTTTTCACTTTCATACAGTGAGATTCTACTGACAACTCAGGACTTCAAGTGACTTTAGCAAAACATACAACACGATTATGTAAATAATGGAAGCACACTGATCTCCCTTTAATAATAAAAGAGGAAGTATATAGATATACATTAGTTGTGACGTTGTATTAAGGTGATAGTTCAAAACATTTAAAGTGGATTTTTATGGAGCGCTAACGAACATCTACCTGTTGTAGATAGCAGGAAACGTTGAAAAACTAGAGTTTACTTCTGACAGGATTATTGAGGGCCAAGCTCAAAGCAGATTGCTGCAACTGAAACAACTTAATCCTCAAAATATGTCATGGCGGTTTAAGAAAACGCTGTTTAAAAAAAACCCTTTACTTTCAATTTCACATGATTATTCACATAAAATAATTTGGTTATTTGCAAGAGAAGTTAGCGGCAGCAACAGTTGCACATCTGCTGCAGTAAAGGGCCCATCCATCCATCCATCCATCCATCCATCCATCCATCCATCCATCCATCCATCCATTATCTTTTACCGGCTTCTTCCATTCTGGGTTGCAGGCGTCACCGGTGCCCATGTCCAGCAATCACTGTGTGAGGGGCGGGGTACACCCTGGACAGGTCGCAAGTCCATCACAGGGACACATAGAGACAAACGAGACAAACAACCATTCACTCTCTCACTCACACTTAGGGACAATTTAGAGTTACCAATCAGTCTAACATGCATGTTTTTGGTTTGTGGGAGGAAACTGAAGCACCCGGAGAAAACCCACGCATGCACGGAGAGAACATGCAAACTCCACCCAGAAAGGCCCCTGGACCGGGATTTGAACCGGGGACCTGCTCGCTGAGAGGCAGCAGCTCAACCAGTTGTGCCAGCATGCTGCCCAGTAAAGGGCCCTTTCAGCATAGTTTAAACTACTTCTGACTGAATAACCATGTATTGCATCAGCAATGTCAAGGTTTATAAAATGGCATTTGCATGAAATCCTACAAAATACTTGAGATTGTGCTCATAGTCCTGCTTGGTCTAGACCAGGGGTCTTTAACCTTTGCAATAAAAACAGACATTTTTGCCACTTTTCTTACTAATTATGATGTCTGCAGCCGCAAAACCTGCTACAGCTGTGTCCTGTCAACTGGTGGTCCATGGACCACTACCACTTTATTGTAGATGGCTTTTCCAGCAAGTGGAAGTGATATTATATAAAAAAAAAAAGTCTAACTATTATTAACATGTATTGATATTTTTACATTTTATTACAAAAATACCAAATTTATGTAAAGAAAGAAAAAATATATAATTTTGAACAATTTTATAAAAGTTAAAACACTGAACTCTGCAGGCCGATGTGAACTCTTATTTGTTGAAGAATTGTTTCCTACTTAAAGCATAAAGTTAAAGACGATATAAAATTAGGCCAGTTTGTTGGATATCCAGTTACATTTTAAAGAAAAATAAATACTTTTGTTTACTTTGACTTTGTTTTTTCATTTTATTCTTAGTGTTATCAAAGATACTTATCATATTCCTTCTCAGCAGCTTGTCTTAAAGATATTCTAAAACATTCTGGTGGTTTTCAGAGAAAAATCTCGCTGTGAGACTGGAAGTTGACTAAAAGTGTCTAACAAACTACTAGCATGATGTAGCCCACATGTTTAACGCCTTGTATTTGTACTATCCTTCATATATTTGAAAATGACAGGAAATCTACTAAAACAAAGCATTTTCATTGTTGGCAATAATTTAAATAAAATTCAGTTTTAGTTTTGGTCAAAGCCTGAAGGAGCCGCTGCAGAGGGACCAAAGAGCCACATGTGGCCCCAGAGCCGCAGGTTGCAGACCCCTGGTCTATCCATTAGATTGGCAGCCTGGTCACAATTAAGCTCCATTTCTCCAAACTGCTATTGTTCAGAGTTATCTACAATAACTTAGTCATATTTTACTTCATAATTCTACAAAGCGTTTAGAGACTGACAGCTGCTGGAAGATTTCTTGTCGAAACATGTAGTTAATAATTAACTCTTTTGTGTGTTTGGACAGTTTTACAAAAGAGGTCTCTCCATTAAGAGTACAAGCACTGACATTTTTTTTTTTTTTCATTTTTAACACTTCTGATGTCAATAAAACATATTCAACACATGTTTGTTCAAACACACATGAATAGACACTGCCTTCACATGCTTGGACACATTGTGACTCCAAACAAGACATGTATCTGACGTGTTATAAAACATGTGGAATGTGGCAACACTGACTTTTCCTCCAGTGCATCTAACATCATCAACAAGCTCGCTTTCTACAAACTGACAACATGCTTATCATTTTAAGCAGCACTTTAGTTTCATTTGCTAAAACTCTGACTTCTACAATATTATTTATTCATAATCTTTTTACATACTTCAAAAGTCTGAACTCGCTTTAACCCGATAAGCATCAAAGGAAGACTTAATGTGAGTCTTGTAAAGTCTTCATGTTGACAAGTTGATCTGACGTTAAAATACAGCTCTGCAAGTGTAGGTTTGATTCAAACGTTTTGATAATTGTGGCACACAGATCCTGGGAGGCTGCATGATCCCATCATTCTAGAATAAATACAAACACTGACGGATGAAAGTGAAAAGATGAGTATGTGTCACGTCAGTAGCCAGTGACTAGCCAATTTGGCGCCCTAGGCAAGATTTTTGGTGGCTCTGCTACACAATCTTCTAAAATTCACTGCCAGCTTATATCCACTCACTCTTCTTCTTCTTCTTCTTCTTCTTCTTTCAGCTGTTCCCTCTTCAGGTGTCTCCACAGCGAGTCATCCTCCTCCATCTCTGTCCTCACTCCAACTACCTCCATGTCCTCTCTAACTGCATCCATATATCTCCTCTTTGTTTTTTTCCTGGCAGTTGCATTTCTAACATCCTTCTACCAGTATACCCACTGTCCCTCCTCTGGACATGTCCAAACCACTGTCCCTCCTCTGGACATGTCCAAACCATCTCAGTCTGGTCTCTCTAACTTTATCTCCCAGTTGTTCAACCTGTGTTGTACCTCTGATGATCTCATTCCTAATCTTATCCAGCCTTGTCACTCCTAAGGAGAACCTCAACATCTTCATTTCTGCCACTTCCAGTTCTTTCTCGTGTCTTTTTGTCCATGTCTCTGTCTCCAGACCAGACAACAAAGCTGGTCTCACCACTGTCTTGTAAACTTTTCCTTTGACCTTTGCTGACACCCTTTTGTTGCAAATCACTCCTGAAACTTTTCTCCATCCACTCCATCCTGCCTGAACTCTCTACATCTACTCACATAAGAAACCAAATAGCTTTGTATTTGTTATTCTCTTTTATTAAAAAAAAGAGAGAGATTATCCAGATAAAACCGTTAACAACACTTTAATGAATTCGAAGCAGATCATCAAATCCTACACCATATGCACCAACATTTGTTGATGGGAAAATGGGGCAAGATAAGCAAAGTCCTATTGAGATTATTAGATGTAGTATTTAATATGTCTTGCTATGCTGCTAAATGCTGCTAGTGTGTGCTTTTTCCTATTAGTAAATAACAATACCCATTAGTTTTAAAAAGAAAAGTGAAAGTTACACTTCTTTCCTTCCCCCATTTGCGGCGCCTCCTGGATGGACGACGCCTTTTGCAGTTGCGGTCACTGTCTATGCTGAAAATGCACGTCTTTGTTTTTCTGCTGTTTTCAGTGCTCTTTAGCTGTTGTGTGTGTGTGTGTGCTGCAGGTTTTGTGCAGTAACAGTGTGCTGGACTCGTCCGAGTACTGGCAGAGGAATGAGAAGGCTTTGTGCAGATTGGGCCTGCTGGACGACGATGCAGAGGGCAGCTGCACCATGGTGAGTAGCATACTGCAAGTGAAGAAACACACACATCGTTGTGGCAGCCGCGCTGGGCCGAGTCATTTCCACTCGTCTTTAAGCTGCAGGAGGTATGTTTGTGGCCCCGAACAACAGCAAGTAAACAGTTTGAAGTTTCAGGAGACAAATGATACATAATGACATTTAAAAAGCCTCGGCTCTCTGCTTCTGCCGAGTGGATTGTCGGTAGATGGAGGAAAAGTAGTTCTTACAGCAGGTTGTTGGTGTTACTTTTATCTGAAAGCTTCGGCTCATGAGGTTTGTGTTTTTCAGAGTTGTATGAGGCCAGCACAACGGCTGCAGATGCATAACTAACCTATGGATGGCTTGGCTTTAATTTACTCTTTGTATTAATTTTTTTTTTTTTTTTTTTACGTCTATTCATTTTGGTGGGATATGATTATTTTCAGTTTTGCAGCAGAAGCAAAACAGCAGACTTCTGAGAAGCGCCAGTACACTGACGTCACCTTAAGGTGCACATACAGGTGCACATACAGGTGCACATACAGGTGCACATAGAGGTGCACATACAGGTGCACTTTTGTTTCACTTTTCACACAAAGAGGGAAGTGAACTCAACCTGCTAAGTTGACTGTAGCTTGTGAACTGCTCCAGGGCTCGTTGAATATTTGAGGAATAAAAACATGGTGAATAAGTGTTTCCTTGTGCAATAAAAATCGATCATCGCTGTTATTTGATGTTGTTAACTGATGCCAGAACTGACTTGTGCTTTATATTTTCCATCATGAAGAGGTTCCAACGTTGTTGCCAGCTCTGTGCTTGAGATTTAATTTGGCTGTAAATACAAGTCTTAATATATTTATCTCTGCTATAAGACAGATTATGTTGTAGAAGTACCTGAGCACCGTTCTGCTTTCGGGATTAAAAATGACATTTGTTCAGATATTTCAACAAACCTTCACGGTAAATTCAAGTTAAATGCAAACAGAACAAGAGCTTAGTTGTTTACCTGTTTTTGTAACGACCCAATTTTTTTCTTGCATATATTTAGATACATGGGCCTCGTACTGTACCTTTTAAAATGGATCAATATTACTTAATTTGAATATTTTCATTGTTTTGTCCCCAACGATGTTATGATGTAATTATCAAGAGGCTCCAAGATGCAAACTCAAAAACTCAGGAAACTTTATTTGAAGAACAATTTGTAACCTCAACATTTTACACACCGACGACAAGGTGGTAAGCACATTATATTTAAATAAATAAGGTACACACAAAGAACAGGTGGCATAACGGTAAACACCAGAGAGCACAGGGCTGGACAATGCTGGCAAACCCAATGAGAGTTGGGTGTAATGGGGGGGGGGGGGGGGGGGGTTACTGTGATTACTACCATACCATACCAATTTATTTATTTATATAGCACTTAAAACAGCAACAAGGCCAACCAAAGTGCTGAGTGATTACTGAGTGATAGCAGCTGGGCTCTAAACTAAACTGAGTAGTCAACTGATTTTTCATTATAAATTAAACCTTGGTATAAAACTAACTAAAAAAAAACAAAGTAACTGACCGAGTAAAACTGTCCAGCATGTTTATATTTACAACATTGCCATAAATTCTCCTTGTTCTCTTCAGTAAAGCAAACATGCTTTAAAGTACAGGTTAGACCATCGCTTCGTTAACGCTCAGGACTATTTTATTTTCAGTGTCTGAAAATGGATTATTTTGAGTTTTTATTTACCATCAGTTTAATGCGTTTTTAAATGATGTTTGCACAAGACAGTATGATTTAAAATTCATTTATAAAGTGTTATCAACTCATTTATGTGGTCTCTCTTTAACTCTGTATATGTAATTGTGTTTTTTTTTTATTCTGATTTGTCTTCTGAAGCTTCATACAAGCCTTTTGCATTTTAAAATGTTCAGACTTGAAATAAACAAAATATGCTTTTAGCTTTGAAGGACACGCTCCATAGCTGTCGCCCAGCCCCCCTTGTGTCCTCTGCAATCATGGATGGTAAAAATCAAAGTTGAGTTTTAAACAAAACTCTGAGTTTACATCTCTCACTGACTGGAAATTCAATTATTTCAGTGTTTTATATACATAAGCAAACTGAGCATCATTTTCTTCTGAATCAAATTCAGAAGCTCATAATTTTTATTCTGGCCAATTTTGATAGGTTTGGTTTTTTTCATGGCAGCTGCTTTATATAAAAAAAATAACATTACCATTTAGTCCTGATGCATTCTCAATAATCCAGATAGATAAATCTAACAAGGTTGAGTCAGGTCCTCTGGACGGATCCTTCTTGTTGAAACGTTTCATCAAAGAAGAATCCATCCAGAGGACCTGACTCAACCTTGTTAGATTTATCAATTAGGCTTAGCTGTAATGATAATCTAATTATAAGTTTGGTAAAATGCAAAAATTACACCTTTAATATCAGCTGGGACCCATTAGACCATTTCAACCTATTTGTAGAAACAGTACATTTTATCCAACAAAGTTAAATAATGTCCTCTGGATGGTTTTTTTGTTTTTGTTTGTTTGTGTTGTTTTTTGTTGAAAAGTTTCATCTTTCATCCAAAAGACTTCTTCAGTCTGAGTCGGCGGGGGAAAGGGCAGACTTCAGAAACGATCTTAACCCCATCAAACTGGTTGACCCACTACAGTATATGAAGCTGCTATTTATGAGACTAAGTTTGTTGTGGCTCCTCGGACTGATGAAGTCCTTTGGATGAAAAACGAAACTTTTCAACAAAAATAATCCAGCCAGAAAACCTGACTTAACTTTATTGGATTTTTCTACCTGGATTATTGAGCATGAATAAATATATTTTATCCTCTTAGAAGCAGATGTCCGCTTGTCCTGAGTCTGGTTCTGCTAAAGGTTTCTTCCTCATGAGGGAGTTTTTCCTTTCCACTGTCGCCTTCATGCTTGCTCAACATGAGAGTTCTGCAATGGAGTTAAACTCAAAGCAGTCTGCTCCTCAGATAAATAACGTTAAATTATTATTTTTATATATGAATGTTTCTGTTCAGGGTCCTGAGACGACTTTTGTTGTGACTTGGCACTATATAAATAAAATGAACTGAATTGAACTGAAGCATTTATAAAGTTATACAGGTTAGGAGCTACAAACAATTCTTATTTATTTATTTTGTTATTTCATTAGTTAGTTAGTTAGTTAGTTAGTTAGTGTCCTAATTGATTGGTTGCATTATAGCTGACCAAATAAAAGACTCGCATTCCTTGAAGAAATACTTATAGTTGACCACCTTTTATGCCAGACAGTTAAACTTAAGAGCATCTTGTGTTGACAAATGACTGAGTTAGTCATTTTGGTCAAATACTGAAAATCATATTTTGCCCTCACACAATATTGTGAGATTTCACACGATCTGTTAGCTGGTGTGTGTGGTAAGAATGACACTCAGGTCATAACTGGTACATTTGAAATAAGTAATAACATTATTGTGTTGGGTATTTTAAAATGGATTGACTTCAGAAGTTAATCAAAATTAGTACTTTGTGAGAGCGTTATATTAACCCATTCTCAATGTGTTTCACTAATGGACAGACGAAGTTGATGCCAACGGATAATTGGAACATTTTAGATAAATGTATTGTGCAATCAGTAGCCCTTGATATGAATTAGTAATAACTACTAAAACACCCTTACTGCTTATTTGTCATAGGTGTGGAGGAATAATGAAAGAGGAAGGAAATGTTGGTTTTTCAGTCCCAGTGTGAAGCTAAATCAACACACACACACACACACACACACACACACACACACAGTACTCTGTGCAAATGCAATGTAAATGCCAAGTATTGATCAGTTTTGATGAAATTTGCTGAAGAGGCTGAAACTGAGTTGTTAAAAGTAGAAATGAAACAAACACTAGTTAAAAGTATCGAAAGAGTAGCTGAAGGGAGCTAAAAACTTACAAAAGCACAAGAAGACAAAAGTGAAGCAGAATTTAAAATTCATCCATCTATCCATCCATCCATCCATTATTTTTACCCACTGCTACCTTTTCTAGTCACGGGGATCATTGGTGCCCATATCCATCAGTCACTGTGTGAGAGGCTGTGGACACCCTGGACAGGTCTCCAGTCCATCACAGGGACACATAGAGACAAACGAGACAAACAATCATTCACGCTCACTCACACCTAGAGTTACCAGTCAGACTAACATGCATGTTTATGGCCTGTGGGAGGAAACTGGAGTACCCGGAGAAAACCCACGCAAGCACGGAGAGAACATGCAAACTCCACCCAGAAAAGTAACCGGCCGGGATTTGAACTGGCGACCTTCTCGCTGAAAGGCAACAGCTCTACCAACTGTGCCACCGTACCACAAAATACAATAATAATAATAATAAAGATTTTTAGTTTGGGAAATATTAGTAGAATTTAAAATTCAATTAAACTCAGTTCAGGTCAGTTTATTTATTTAGCGCCAAGTCACAACAGAAGTCGTCTCAGGACCCTGAACAGAAACATTCATGTACAGTAAAAAAGTCAATCACCGTAGTAAAAGTTATCTATCTAAGGATGTCAGCAGATTGTGTGAATCTTCACTTTGTTGCAGTCTCCCACCCTGAGCAAGCACAAAGGCAACAGTGGAAAGGAAAAACTCATTTTTAACAGAAGAAACCTCCAGCAGGACCAGGCTCAGGATCAGCAGCCGTCTGCTTCAACCAGCTGGGGTTTGAGAGGAACAGGAAGGAGGAACAGACAAACACAGAACGACACGTCCAGGTGCACTTTCTATTGGAAGAAGGACAAAATGAAACGAACAATGTTTCTGAAACAACTGAAATGGTCTCAATGTATTTTTTTTACAGGGAGATTGTTTGTAAATGAAGTTAAGTTAATTGAAAACCAAAAAAGGTACAAAAAAAACAAAAACAATGTTATCTCTTGAATGAGTTGAGAGTTTTCATTTATGATTGTTTAAATTACTACTAGAGTGATTGCAAAAGAATTAATAAAATAAAAAGCTAGGAAAAAAAAAACAACAAGAATAGTGTGTCCTTAAAAAATGGAGAAAACTGGATCAGTGACAAACAGATTAACAGAATTTGATGTTGGCAATCAAGACATGAACTTGAAATCCATGTTTTGACATACCGGTATTTGAAAAACGCAGTGATCTCAATATAAGGAAACATTAAGGGTCGACGTACGTCTAGAAGACTGATGACGATGAATGAATGAAAACTTTATCATCAGTACGATGTCACACATCAAATTCACATCAGTTTGTGTGCAGTAGGTCAGAGGCAAACCATAGACCGCAAACTTTGTAAAGCACGGTGGCGACTCTGTCATGGTTTGGGCTGCATTTGAGCCACTTACAGTAAATCTTGTCAAGTTATGTGAATTTTGATTGGAGACAAACTAATATTGGATTTTTTTTATCCACTACCACATAATACTATCTAAAACATACCAAGTGCACAGCAGCTTTATTTTTAAGCATGACAATGACTTCAAACTCCATTTTTTTAAATAACTGAACAAGATTACTTTCCCTGAGGTATCGCCATCTTTCTGTATGAGTTCAGAGGATCAGATAAAATCATAATGTTCATCTTTACATTAAAAAATCTCTTGAAAACTTTTCTAGTTATAAAACACCTTTTCCCAACACTTCTAACCCCCAACACATCTTTGTCTCTGCCTATTTAAACACACATAGAAGTAAATGCACGTGCCAGACTTCATTTTTGTGCTGAAACTTTTATTTGTTGGAATTTGATTTTTAAATAGCTAAATGACTAAATTGTAAAACATGTATTCCTGCTGGACCTCCATGTGTCAGTGCATTTTCTTTTAGACTCCTTCCTTGTTTCTAGGTTTCTGTACACGCCAGTGATCAGAGCCTCCATTTATTGGTCCAAGTTTGCTTGAATTATCAGAGCAGTTGGACGTGGATTAAGGAAAATGCCTAAGAAAGTCTCCTCCATCCCAGAGATTCCAAAGATGCTGAAAGACCAAGCAATACTCTATTTAAAAAAATAATAAATTAAAGCCTCTTTTGTGTCTCCTGAGTGGCTCAGCTCCCGAGATTTTACTGACAATCAGCTCTTTGTCCTTCAGCTCTGCCCAGTAATGTCACCAGCTTAATCGATTGTGTTGACATTTATAACAGTGTTCCTCTCTGCACGGTCTGCAGCAGCTTTGATCATTATCACGTCATAAACTGATTAGGTAATGTGAGCATGTAACTTGAAGCTCCATGACCTTACTGAGCTGAAGCTCAAATCCCTCCCCCTTACTTTCCAAGCCTACGTTCCACACGTGCACGCTGCATGTCTCAATCTTTTGTTGAGATTTTTCTGACGCACGTTCTGAATCAGAACATTCTATTTACATGAATAAATTAGCAACAACTGATAGAAGTGGTGTTCTATGTTGTAGATGAGCATTTAATCGACTTTGCATTGTGGGCCAACTACAGGAAGGTGTAGGGCATGACTACTCAACTGGCAGCCCGGGGGCCAAATCAGGCTCACAGGTGAACTCAGTTGGGCCCAACAATGGGTTCATTTTTAAATACAGAGGTCCCTCACTACTTTGCAGTTCATTTTTCATGGAAGTGCTCTATCACGGTTTTTTCAAAGTAAGATTGGACATGACACACAGTTGGCTGATTGATGGATGAGCCCCATGATACTCATGGAATTGTTATTTAAAATAAATAATTTAAAATTATTTAGCACCTGCTGCACCGTTGTGCAGCCCACATGCAGGAGAAGCTGCCTCCTGCAGCGATAATCGAGGGAATACTGTAAAACTAGATTTTAAACCGTTAAACAAACTTACTTAATGACAATAACTGCTGGATGTCTGGCCCCTGAGCTCCTGGCTTTCAGTCACTGTGGTCCCCTGAGATATTTAGTTGAAAAGTCCTTGTGTAGAGGCAGAAGTAACTGGTCTGCTGTTTGTCATCAGCATTCATTAAAACTAGAGAAAGAAGCAGAACCCAGAAGTCAAAACCTGAAAGGACAAGCACCTCCCATACGCTGACTGCAGTCCAATTTTTAGCCCCACCAACATGGGACATTTTTCCTGACTAAAGAATAAACTTGAGATTATTTTTCATTTTTCATCAGAAGCAATGCAAGTTTGCAGCTTCATACCTTTTTGGAACCTTATGCATTTATTCATTTATTAAAGCAGCACTACGCTGAGTCACCATTACATTTGAAGTACAGAAGAAAAATACCTTTAGGAAATCACCACAGTGACATTATCACTTCTGTGCTTTTACCTCATGTTTGCTGGAACATGAAGATGTTTCTGCAGGAGAGGAGTTGTTTATCTTTTTTTCATGATCCATTTGCGCTGAAATCACCAAACTTGATAATTTTCACGTTAAAAGGGCACACATTTCAGTGGAACTGTATTGCATTTTGCTTTTACCACAGGTACTTGATCAAGCGTTGCTTCATTTTTAATGCATCACAGGGGCTGAACTGGTTCATTTTATGCTAAATAAATGCCAAGAACTCACAGAAGTGTTTTGACATTTTCCCCCATGCTCCCTAAAAGATGCATCAAGTGTTTAGTAATCATTACCAAGGTAACAGAAATAGCAGTAATTTTGCTAAGAACACCAATTTCGCACTCTCATGTCACACTTTGTAAGTGTGAGAAGCTGCAGGCTGAACTGAGTGGTGCTAC
>NC_056503.1:13452379-13462507 GCF_014905685.2 Nematolebias whitei
CCCCAGACACGAGCCTCAATCTCAAAGACAGAGTGCACGAGTCTCACGTGCATGTTTGACTTTCATCTGAAATCTCTGCAAATTGTCTTCACGCTTTGTAGAGATGGAAAACTCCCGTTGTGTGAAGTTCAGGTGCGAATAGGAACACACAGACACACACAGGTAATTTATTTATGTTTGAATTTTCAGAAGGCAGATGATAAAGTTAAAGACAATTTGATCACTCGATCAATACTAACCTGGTCTGGACAGAAGAGATCACCTTTCTGGCTTTCACCTGATCACACAGATTTTTGTTTTTCTCTCTGACATGTTACTTTTTTTTCTACTTTTTGTCAGTGAAAATTAGACGGTGGTTGTGTGGGTGGTTGTGTGTCTGCTTTACTGTTTCTGTCAGGTTAGGCGAAGGAACTGGACCCAA
Source organism: Nematolebias whitei (assembly GCF_014905685.2). NCBI lineage: Eukaryota > Metazoa > Chordata > Actinopteri > Cyprinodontiformes > Rivulidae > Nematolebias > Nematolebias whitei. The sequence continues at coordinate 13,452,801 of NC_056503.1, forward strand.
AAAGGCAGATCGACACAAGGAGCTTGAATCAAACTTAAAGGCTTTCAAAAGCCCTATTCACACAGAATTAGTTTCACCTAGGGACCACATGTTCCCAACCTCTGCTTTTTATGTGACATATTCACATGAGATAAGCAAAGCCTGAGATTTAGCTGAAATTTACGGACATCTTCCAGATATGACATTAACACGCTGCGTATTGCGTAACATCCACTTGTAACGTAATGTCCTCCTTCTCTTCAGCCTTTTCTTTTTTTTTGGCGACCATTACAGGTCAATAGGTTTTTGTTGGTCTGGGACACAATAGGTTATTTATGCACTCCAATGCAGTATCCATTGCCAAAAGCAAATAAAAATGTGCCCAGGAAACAAAAAACGACTAATTACGTCTCGGATCCTGCCCATTTCTGTCCAAATCACAGAGATGCCTATTCACATTAGATTAGTATTATCACAGGACTTTGGAGTTCAGCAAAATATAGTAGGTAATTTGCGGGGAAATTTTTACTTTACAAATTACTGACATGGCCGATTCGCACGGGATTAACAACACAGAAAATCTCTGTGATTATTACAAATGTCATGTGGTCCCTAAAAGTAATCCCATGCAAATAGGGCTTTAGAGATAAAAAAAACAATAAGCCCATGTCATGACAGATACAAAAATACAAAAAAAAAAAAAACAACGAACCATAATTATGGACTTGTTCTGACCAGTTGGTCCCTCAACTCAAATTACAACATTTCTTCAAGAGAAGACAGGCTTTAGGCGAGCCAATTTACCCTGTTGGCACGTACACAGCTGGATATCTCATCGACTGGAAGACTTGATGATGTGTCTATCTCTGCTGCCATCTGTGGATTTTAAGGACGCATATTTAATTGGATTCACGATAACCGGTTCCTGCTTTTTGGATTCAGCTGGTCCTGGTATTTATCTACAATCAAGGAAGTCGTCAGCAGCAAATTTGGACCCGATCATGCTGCTTGCCTTTATGATGGTTTGGTTTCTTGTCTCGAGTACCTGGACTCATGCTTTGGGCTGAATGGATCAGATCTTGGGGATTTTTACTCAGACATGTTCCATCGGTGTGGTCATGTTATTTTGGACATTTCGGAACAGAGTGGACCAAACACAGACTCAAGGCAGATGTCATTAAGTTCTGCCTGTCCCCAAAACAACTGTGTGTTTATCTAAATTTTGGTCGCCTTGGTGTCCTTGAAGGACATCTTATCTGAATTTCGCCTGGAGAAAATGTGATCTGATGCTCACCACCCCCCTCCCTGTGGAATTTCCAACTGATAGCCAGATGAACCAGCTGAATAAACGTTGTCATCATTTCATGACTCTTGGATACTCAGGGGTTATTCTTGGCCATTCCTCGACATACCTTGAGAATGTTTATGGATCTCACCCGAGGACATTGACTGATTACAGTGACCTCGAGAGCATCTGTAAGCGTTGTTGACCGCTCTCATCTCTCCCTTCTTCCTGCTCTGTTCTATTGCAGAATGTCTACGTAAATATGTGCTTGTTTGTGTGAGGTGTTTTTTCAATATTAGGGGTTTTTCTCAGCCAAGAAAAAAGTCTGATAGGAATTTTTTTTTGCCTCCAACTCCTACATGTGTCCAGTTAACCATCGTTTTTGTCTGTCCAAACAGGTCTCACTTGTAAACGAGTCTTCGAGGCGCAATGTGATTTATCTGTTTAAATAAAGGTTGAATGAATGAAAAACAAAAATCTCAAGAAGCCATGAAGGACACAGAGACAGGGCATGTGAGGACTGAGAGTCTATATGGTCAAAAGCTAATGAGAGTGAAGATACCTGGGCTGAATGACATCTGAGAAGAAGGTGAGAAAGGTCAGAACCAAGGAGTGGCTGCTGACTGAAGAAAAGTATTGAGCGGCAGGATAACACATGAGGGCACAACAAGAAACTAAACCCAAAGCAAATACAGAAACTAAAAATAAAAAGTCAAATTTATTTAGCCCATTAAAAAAAGACGTTGGCCAAAGTGTTTTACATTCAAACCACTGACTAAAATTGAAATCCATCCATCCATCCATTTTCTTTACCGCTTCTTCCTTTTCCAGTCACGGGGGTCATTGGTGCCCATATCCATCAGTCACTGTGTGAGAGGCGGAGGACACCCTAGACAGGTCTCCAGTCCATCACAGGGACACTAAAAGAGACAAACGAGACAAACAACATTCACTCGCTCACTCACATCTAGGGACAATGTACCGTTACCAATCAGCCTAGCATGCATGTTTTTGTTCTGTGGGAGGAAACTGGAGTACCTGGAGAAAACCCACGCATGCACAGAGAGCCAGAAAGGTCCCAGGCTGGTATTTGGACTGGTGGTCTTCTCACTGAGAGGCAACAGCTCTACCAACTGTGCCACTGTGTCACTTAATAACAATACAATGACTAACAGTTCAAAACTGAACATTCTGTGTCTGCTGTTCCCGGTTCTGAAGGGCAGTCATCGTCCATTGCCCCGGTCGTTATTATCATCATGCTGCTAACAGTATCACACTGCTAACAGAACCACACTGCTAACAGAACCACACTGCTAACAGAACCACACTGCTAACAGGACCACACTAGTAAGAGGACCATGCTGCTGTAGATGTATTTCTTTTAAACTTTTGGCACCTTGTTTTGTATTTTTGTTGCATGCTTTGGCGATTTGAGACAGTTCTAATTGGATTCAAGATAGCAGGGTTTATGCTCATTGGCAGATTCCTATATTATCGACTATTAAAGAAGACGGCTGCAGCAGTTTCGGCAATGGCAAAACTGCTGAGTCTGTGTGAAGGTTTGGTTCGTGTTTCGAGTACTCAAAATCAGCTGATTTACAAGCTAAACCGTAAGATGGAAGCGATTTGTGAGAATCACAGGCCACCTGCGGCTTCTGGGACTCGTCAGCATGTTGGAGACAACCTTGGAGGAGGCTCAAAAGTATGGACCAGTGGAATACCCACTAATCTGGCCATTTTGGATCTTGAAAGTATCAGCAAGACTCAAGGCTAACAAGGAAAAAACAGTCTGCCTGAAAAAAATCAGCAGTTGTTGCTTATTTGCATCTGACTCAGGCCGACTTATCAAATTTTTCCTGGGATATGTGTAAACTAAGGAAAAGCTTTGTCTACCGCAACCCCTACCCACCCCCGAGAACTTCTGTGAAGGCTTATCAGAGTTGTAGCGGCTGACACCAACATCTTATCAGGACTATGGCCTATCTGGAAGTGCCTCAAGGACAAATGTTACCGTTTTGCCATCAAATGCATATGTAATGTGTTATAAATGTGCTTACTGGTAGAGTTTTTTTATGTTTTAAATTGTGTCTTGATAAGGACAAGGTATGAATCAATCTTTTTTTGTAATGCCACTATCATATCCTCATAGCTTTTCCCCTATTTCTATCTAAAAAGCATTCTGAAAAAGGATAAGGGGCCGCACTCCAGTAGCAGCAACAACGCTCACTCCGCCCATCTTTCGGACGACTGTACAAACATAATTTCACTGTATTTCAGTACAATAATAATAAAGCTTATTCTGATTCTGATTCTTCTCATCCTGAGCATTTCATTGCATTGTTGACCTTGTGTTGATCTGTGTATGACAAATAAACCTAAGCCTATGCTCTTACAACAGATGTTGTATGTGGTTTATAACTGTGTTTCTGAAATATGCATGGTCTTCTCGTAAAAAGACAATCTGGATGGGAGCGTGTGCTGTTCTAAAACCTGTATAAATGTTTTTTTTTTCTGATGGTGCCTCTTCAAGTATACAAGGTGTATATTAAAAACACAGACTGTGACATGAAGAGACTTAAAATAGGATTATGTGTTCTTGCTTCTTGGTATTCATTCATTCAACATCAGTATCAGTTAGAAGATGGGCAGTGGTATTTTGGACAGTTTGTAAATGGTAAAGAAATGATTTATCTAAACTGACTCCATCCCAGAGTAACAAAAGCATTAATATCTGAAGATTAAATAAATGTTGCTCCAAAAGTACTTGAGATTCAAGTTGGTTAGAGAAAGCAGAAATCCATTTTACCACAAGCTCTTCAGTCTGGTCAGAATTAAACTTTATTTCTTCAAACCAAGTCTGTTCAACAAGCTACCTACACCAGGTAAGATAATGATCATTTACAACCTTCCCTTAGAACCACACTTCAAAAAATCTGAACTAATCCTTTAAGAAAAACAAGAAAATTCAATATGAGTTTGAATAGATGTGCTCTATCTTTCTCCAGCGTCGCTCTCAGACGATGACATGACAAATCGCTCCTCTGTCTCCGTTCACTGTTCAGCCTTTCACTGGCTTACAGACAATCAGTCAGTTTGAAGTGTGTGAGCGATGACACTGGGAGATAAATGCTCCTGCCCGGCGTTGACTGTGCGTGATGGTGGTGGTGGAAGGTAAAGATGGTTATAAAAAGAGAAGAAGGAAAAACACACATGGGCTCAAGAAACACAGAAAGTCACAAATCTAAAAAACAAGGATTCTGATTGGTTGTTAATGTTCATTTCTATAAGAGTCTGGTTTAATTGAAAGTTCAGCATCACTGAGATCCAAATTGTTTCAGAGTCTCCAGATTTGTGATAAATCTGAGCAATTGTTCAGGAACTGGAAAGGTCCAAAACTGTGGGTGTGGAAAGTCACAAACTGTGACCTGAGTGGAAAGAAAAAACAAATCTTAGCCGTTTCTAAATCAGGCTCCATCACCTCTGGTTTGATTATTCACTGCTACTGTTTTAATGCATGAAAACACAGAGAAGTGTCAGGTTACAGTGATAGTCCCACTGAGGAAATTTACGAGCAAAGTACTTTGAATAACAAGACCAGACTTTTGTTTTTGTACGGAGACACTGTTATTTGTGCAAATAGTTTTTTTTCATTGTGCACTTTCATGAACTGATGCATCACGTGTGCTTTTAGCCTAAATTTGAAGTTACGAACAAAAGTTTCTGATATAAAATAGGTTTTGTAGAAGTAAAAATAAAAATGCTTTGGTAGTGGGGAAATTAGTACAAATTAAGATCAATTTAATAAAAAAATAAAATAAAAAGTGGAAAGCAGCTTGAAATGCAGAGAAATGTGTCATTTAACTGCAGAGGTTCTCCTCTTTGTTCATCTTTCTTCTTCCTGCTTTGAACTTTGGTCCCTGGCAGGAGAAGAGAAAAGCATTCATCACAAGATTCAAACGTTTGTGCCCTGACCCGTCCTTTTACGTCCTTGAGAGAGCAAGAGCAGAATAAATATGCTATAGGTTCCTGCAGGAAACCCTCTACTTCCCAAGCCAGAACTAATTATTTTTAACTGCTTTTAGAATCCTGTCCCACACTATCACAGCAGGGTTCTTTTCTGCAATTTACTTTAAATTAAAACGAGTTCACTTAAATAATTAGTTCTTTTTTTTATACTTGGAACGTCATGAACAAATATCTTACCTGCTGTAGATAACATTTTAGACAACCTCAGTTTGGAGAAGAGCTAGTGGTTAGTTCGAGCAGGGCTACAACCAAAGTGAGTTCTTGCTCTCTCTGGTCTGTGTCACTTTGGCAGCACACATCAGCAGCGACAGCAGCTAGCTGTAGCATGTCTGGTGCAGACTGGCACACTTTAATCAGCAGTTTTCTGATCTTTCAGTCAGAGAAACCAGCTAGTTGATATAACTGTACAGGTTTATAAACCTATGAACAGCGTTATTGTTTTTTTATTAAAATTGTTTTAAAATTGTCGCCGTCAACTTTGATTTGGCATTGCTAACTAGCCATTAGCTCGTCAGTCCAGTCAGAAATAAACTACTGTATTTTTCGAACTATAAGGCGCACTTAAAATCCTTTAATTTTCTCGAAAATTGACAGTGAGCCTTATAATCAGGTGTGCTTTATGTATTAATTCTGGTTGTGCTTACTGACCTCGAACCGATTTGATGTGGTTATTGTGAATGAGTTGAATAAAGTTTGGCTTGTCTGACTGTTTTGTTTCGCCTTATAATCCAGTGCGCCTTAAAAATGGTATTTCTGCAAACTGAGGTCATTCAAAGAGCTATCTGCTGCAGGCAAGATATTAATTGTTCACAGCATTTCCACAAAACTCATCTTCCACTGGTCTGAACTTTCCTTTAAGAACTGAAGCTGTATTTTGATTATTATTTATATTTAAATTTATATTTCGTTTAGCCTTTTTACTTATTTAACTTTCCCTCAGTTATTTACATTTTATATAAGACTCTATGTTTTAATTTACATTCAACTTTATCACTTTACACGTTTCCTGCCTAACATATTTAATATATTTGCAAATGAACTGAGTGCATTATTTTAATGATCACCTTATTAAAATAAGTTAGATACTTGTCTAGTAAATAGAACAAGTTTACAGTTTAATTATGAGTAAAGAGATGAATTGTTTTTGACACAACTTAGTGAACTGTCCTTTGCACATCCATCCTGTTGCATCTCTTTTAGCTGGAAGTGAATCTTTCACACGAGCCCTCATCTAGGAGAAGTTAAGTGTTAGAGGTTTGAAGATCCATCATGTGGCATCTCCTGCTTCTTCTTTGTTGAGCACACATTCAATTAAAAGCTCAACATTTCTTGAAGGAATGCTTATCACCCGCCGCCTTTCACCTCAGATGTTCCAACTAAAATCATCTTGGACTAATAAAGGGACAGATTGGTTTGGTCAAACCTTGTGAATGATGTTAAACACAATCTTGTGCAATACTGAGATCTCACAAATGAGAATGACTCTCAGCTACTACCAGGCTAAATTAAATTAAACGTCAATAAAACTGACTGTTTTTTGTTTGTTTTTGTTTTTTTGCTAATGTCAATTAATTGGGGCGACTTCAAATGATAATGAGTTTTTGCATGTACAGCCAATGATTACTTTTTCAGCTGGACTAAAATGTGCTGAGTGGTTCATCCGATATTTTGCTAACAGAGCGACAGCTTTGACTTTTAACAGTTAATGCCAACATTGTAGGCAAAGATGTCAGTCAGTGCGTAGCACTTTGATTATATGTGAGAGAAGACACCAAATATTTTGTTAAATATCTGTAAAACTAGTGGATTTTTTTTGGACAGTTTTTGTGTTTTCTCAGGTCATTTGGTTGTGGCAGCCATCTTGAATCAAATACACAAATGTATTTCTGACAGTTGTCAGTGTATAAACGATTTTCTACTAATTTTCTCTGGGAAAAGAAAAAAACACTTTTAATAGAGCATGCTGTCGGAGCTTATAGATATGGTAGTCATGTAACTGTGCATGCAGTGTGTGTATTAAGCATAATTATTGTTGCATCACTACTTCCAATCATCTCCATTTGGCCCCTTGTTTAAAAATAAATCAACTCAAGCACGCCGTGTTGCATTAAAACATTGGGATGAAGTACATCTTGGCACATCTTCAAACGTGTTAACATGTTAAGATTTTTGCATTTCAAATACACCCGAGCTCCTCGGGGCCTGTTCATGACCCCCCAGTTACCATTTCCATCATGATGTGCTGGTGTTTTTATCCTTCTGAATGAACATAATTACATATTTCTGTCCAATTTCTGTCCTGACTAACGATGATCCTGTGCACATTTGTCAACGCAGAGGGGGGCCATGTTTGTGCTCCCCAGAGATATTACTACACAAGACTCAACGTTTTTCGTGACACATTATTCATGCAGTGAAAAGAACCAGGACAGCATCAGATATGGTTGTTCTCTTCAGCCCGAGGCTCTGAGCTGATTGTTGCAGCTTCAGAAATAGAAAGGAGTAGTTTAACACAAAAATTTTGTTGCTTCTGAATTTGGGAAGATTACTTCTTTTTTTTTTTTTTTTTTTTTTTTTTACTTTACGCAATAAAGTCATTGAAGCAAAATATGAGCCGGCAACAGCATTTAGTTTTTTCTTCATGGTGCTGTGCATTTCAGAACAAATAAGTGCAAAGTAATTCTGTTTATGGATCAGCATGCCTGCCTGCTGATCAGCAGCACCATGTAGTTTGTGGGTTGCACGGCAAAATTAATATGGCGGAACCACCGAGCCTTGATGTTGTTCCTCTTCTAACTTCATTTGAATGAAATGAAACTTTAAATGGATTATAATTAAAACTGCTCTGGCCTGAAATAAGTCAAATTATGGCTAAATATTAATGAGCTGTGTGATGTCGTGTATGGTAATGTATGGTGTTGTGACCCGAGGGTACGTGATGCAGCATGTGCGGCCGCAGGAGACATTTTACAGCATGAGAACAGGTTCAGGTCGTGTGAGAGATCGACATGGGCCTCCGATAATTTGAGTGATCAGCTGCACGTGACCTGAACATTTCTTGTTAACTGCAGTGCCCATATCTGTTTCTTACGGGGTGGAAGTTAGACCACACATTTTTTTTTAAATAACAGAAAAGGAGCAAAAAAGAAGGCAACAGTTCAAGAAACGAAGAAGACAGAAGGACTAAGAGCAGCAGCTGTGTGTGGGAGGATCAGAGTAGCAAGCAGAGATGGGTGGATGGGGGGGCAGCTATAGAAGGAATGATGAAGCTTTAATGGACAAAAGAAAGCTGAATGTTTTCAAAGGTTTCTTAATCTGATAGCGTCTGTGTAGTTAATTTATACTGAAGCTGCAGCTGAGCGTCTGGCGAAGTGTGTTCAGAAACAAAAAACCTGAAACAAAGGCCAAGTAGAGTTTAATGCACATGTGGGACGACACAATCAAAGCCTTGTTTGTGAATGCATGGCTCACGTGATGTATTTTATTATACGGGATGTAGCTGCACAATACTGAGTGTTGGATCTGCGAATCCCAAATTACAAAAAAAAGTGTGTTTTTAAAGGATAACTCAATAACCACATTATTTTGGTCATTTCAACTGGGAAAAGTGCATTTTGCCTTAATGAAAAGTGTGCTTTCAAATAGTCCAGTGCTTTTCACCATGTTGATGAATAATCCACGTTTAACCTGCATTTTATCTGTGTTGCAGATTATCGAGGTACTAACACTGTTGTTCTATCAAACAAATTGAGAAACAGTGCCTGTGTCCAACAATCCTCTTTGGATTTGAGCAGCATAACGAGCTGCGTCAGTTAATGGAATGAATCCTGCACTCACATTTTCTAAAAACTTTGAAATATCTCACCAGTTTTGCATCAGAAAACGCAGTTTGCCGCAGAGCTTCCTCTGTGTTATAGGATGTTATTCCATCCATACCATTTGGTGCTGTGTCTGACTTCAAAGCTAAATTTGACTTCTTTTGAAATACTGTTCTGACTGTAGAGCTGGTGCTTCTATGCTGGATTTTTCTGGTATTTAAATAAAAAAATCCATGTTAGAAATCAGTATTAAGGGACTGTTCATTTTTTTTCTAGTGGAGTCAAAGTTATCAACATTTTATGTGCAGTAACAATTTCTCAGTGTTTTCTCAGAGAAGATGAGCTAACAGCTACTTTGTAGTTACTCTTTAGGAGACTCCAGTTCATTATCACAAAGTGTTCATGTTAAACTTTTATTCTAAATGTGCTGAGCAAGATCGGGCCCAAAATCTATTATATATATTTTTAATGTTTTACTTTTAGTTATAAATATTCATGCTGGATATAAATACAGTATGATCCTTTATACCTATATAATATATATAAATAGGATTCTACCTACACATGTGTGTGTGTGTGTGTGTGTGTGTGTATATATA
>NC_056503.1:13467507-13470838 GCF_014905685.2 Nematolebias whitei
TTTACTGATTGGAGCTGACATTTTTTAGCAGTTTATAAAAGCTCTTCTGATCACAGGCCCACCTTCTCTAACCTCTGTGCCACCACTCCCTGGTTAGCCTTTTTTGACAACTAAATTGAATAGAAAAAGGTGAATAATACAATTATGTTAAACTCAAAAGTACATAGGCCTATTTATTATTCCATCCTTTTTGAAATTAGATGTTGAAAACAGACAGCATGGCACGATATCCAAACAAGAAGTAGTGAAGAACATGCTGTACTTCAACCGCAGTTTCAATTCAACCTTTATTTATACAGGTTCGTCTCATTGAGCCACCAGGACTCATTTACAAGAGACACCTGTTTTAGACAGACAACAATCAAGTGCAATAAAAATGCAATTAAAACAGTTGTGTATAAAACAATAAATCAAGCAGGGTGAAATAATATAAAAAAACAAGAACATACTGTAGTTGCTTTGATGTTTCTATTGACTTTATGAAATGTTTAAAATACCCTAAAGAAATTAAAGTGGACAACTTCAGTTCCTGTTGCAAGGTGTTCCAGGTTGCAGGAGCTGAGTAGGAAAAGTCCTTTTTGCCACGTTCAGTCTGCACTGAGGGAACGCTGCAGGTAATGATGTCCTGAGAGCGCACGCTGTAACTGCACTGACGATGTGACAAGTGGGAGGAGACACAGTGTAAGAAGGCAACAGACCAAGGAGGGATTTATAGATGAAAATGAACCAGTGTGAGAGCCTACGTGTAGAAAATGATGATCGACTGACCAGACTGACAAGTTAACAGAGAAGTTAACTGACAAGCTAACAAAGTGATTCTCAAGAATCACAAGACTCCTGACAACGGTAAATATGAAGACAGTACGTGTTTTTTTGCTCTTGTTATTCTTCTTGTTTGTACTGGTAGATGAAAACGTTTAACAGGATGTAGCTTCAACTAAAAGGATTTTTAAAAAGCAGGACATGCAAGATGAGCATTGCCTGTAAGAGACTTCCAGTATAACATCAGTGACCAGGTTAAGTTATAATCATATCATGACCTGGCACACATGCAGACTGCCCATGAATTTATAATCTGGGAGCACCATTTTAGCTGTCAAGATATCTAACTACAATGTTAGTTGCGTTGTAACATAATCGTTATGAGTTTGATCCTTGAGTTGGTGCTATTTATATAATTTTGACAATTTTCTTGGCATATTCTTGTGTAAGTGTTGACATACATTTGGAATCTAAACTTATAGGATTAGACATTTTAGCCAGAGTTTAGACTAAATATGTAAAACAAGCAAACCAGTCAAAAAAGCACCCCAGCACACAGCTGATGATTACCAAAGGCTGATGATGTTTTGCCTGGGATCAGACACAGACAGGAATGTGGCGCTCGGTACATTCTTTCTCTCCCACTTCATTGGCAAAGTCCTCACTTTGTCCCAGACTCTGTTTTTCTTTTTCATCTCTGCCTCCGCTGTCTGAGAAGGTTCTGACTCTGTGGCTCCATCCGTTTCTGGGCCTGTGACTCCATCTCCCAACTCAAACAGAGGCTGCAGCTTAACATTCGTAAAACAGCTAATTGTTTTGACTCAGACACACTAAAACTGACAAAACTAAATACTGAACAGAGTACACTACACCCTAACTATAAAACTAAGCACACTAAATGTCAGAAATCTCTCAGATCTCATTGCTCACTCCTGCTCCCGACGCCAAACTTCCTTCAACTTCCACGTCTTTTCCATCTTCTTCCTATAGATTTTATTGGTGCTTGACAAATAACTTCAGTCAGTCAGAAAAGAGGCGAGGGACTTCCTTGTTTGTCTGGCAGGGGAAGGGCATGACATCACACACCATATATGGAAGTGCAGTGGCTGTTTCCAAAGTTGCGAGTGCAACAGCTGAAATTGTGAAATCGGCACAAAAATTGAATTTTTAAAATCAGTTTGCATTAGTTTTCAGTGTGTGCCACAAAGTACATAAGTATTTACTTGTTATGTCTCTTTCATATTTCGCTGGGTATGTAATGTGAAAAAAAGGTTGGTGTTAGTCGTTAAGCATGTCTTTGTAATGGTCACCTTGTTAGCCTTCTGTTAGCTTGCTGTGTAGAACATAGCCATTAGGATTTGGGGGTCATCCATCTTTACCAAGTGCCCTACCTTTTATGAGGCAGGCTTCCAGGCCGTCAACTCTACAGTGCTCCAAAACTACAAAGCTGGGTATCTTGTCCATCTATGAAATTCCACAGAATTTGTGAAAAGATTATAGATGGCATTGGTCCAATTTATTTATGTGACAACAGTAATATGTCCAGCTTTCACTTCCATAGATAAGTGCTCAGAGTGTCCTATACACAACAATATATGAGCTATCCTTGTGTCATTTAGAAGTCTTTAAAAAAAATTAACCACATGCTCAGTGTGTTGAAAGGACAGTTGAGCTCTTTTGAAATGGGATTGGGTAAAAAGTTGTGACTAAGTAATATCTCCCTTGTTGATGATAGCTCTTCAAATGACCTCAGTTTAAAGAAATAGATTATAATTCTGAGCTAATAGCTCATTCAAGTGGAGTCAAAAATACAAAGGAATTGGTATAATCCTAAAACATCATCAGTCTTGTCAATTTTATAGAGGTTTATGTGAATGCAGTTTTATGAACCTTCATATTGTCATTAGTTTCCAATTACACACAGCTATTCTTGCAGGAAGTGCCCCAGAGTGCACTGGGGCTGCACTGTGTACAGCACTTTGGTCAGCTGCTATGTTGTATTCTAAGCGCTTTAGAAATAAAATGGTATTGTATGGTATGGTATGGTATGGTATGGTATGGTATGGTATGGTATGGTATGGTATGGTATGGCATGGCATGGAAGTGCTACAGGTAGCTGTTGCTTTTTGCAATGTCAAATTGCCAATCTAATTTAAATAACAAAATAGTTGAAAATGCAAGGTCCTAAATGTAAATGTTTTACAGGCACATGAATGTGAAGACATTTTTTAAGACTGAAGTTGCTTTGAAGACGACAACCCATGTTGGTCTTGACTACACTCAAACCATCTGTTAGCTTGTCAGTCTGCTCAGAATTAGATGGTGTAGGGGCAGGGCAGCTGACTCTGGACCCGAAGGTCCCGTGTTCGATTCCCGGTCATTGCACGTCTCGTGGTGTCTCTGAGCACCCAGTTGCTCCCCGGTCGCTTTCCACAGCTGCCCACTGGTTGTAGATGGGTCAAATGCAGAGAGCCAATTTCACCATTGTACGGGATCATACAATGATGACAATACATACAAATTATTATTATTATTATTATTATTATTATTATTATTATTATTATTATTA
>NC_056503.1:13470848-13479149 GCF_014905685.2 Nematolebias whitei
TATTATTATTATTATTATTATTATTATTATTATTATTATTATTATTAATTAAACTGCACTTCTAGAAACTGATTTTTTAAAGAGCTTTCTTCAACAGATATCAATTGTTTATAAGCTTTCCTCAGATTCTCATTTTATAAGATTTGTTCCGTCACTTTAAGGCCAACAGGATGAATATACCACCTTTCCATGATGTGTCAAGCAGTAATCTAAAATCCTACATATTTTTTTTAGGTTTAAGTAGAAGAAAATGACAAAAGATAGATGTAGGAAGAGATAATTCAGGTATGTTTCTGTGAAAACGGCACAACAGAATCCCTCCTGTGTGTGTGTGTGTTTTTGCATTTAAAACAGCAGCACTACCTCTGTCACTCAGCATGCACTGGTTTGATTGATAGACAACCAGTCAGTTATAAATGTTCAAAATGTTTGCACTCCTGACTGAGACACAAAGATATCTTTTCCTGAAAGCCTGTCACAGTACCTCATACACGTGTGGCTGCTGAAATCAGAGCCACAGTTATTCACACACTCCCCATGCGCTGTTGGAGCTTATTTATGTGACCACAAAGGACTGACTTTCCTTTCCCATCTTGCATTGGAGGCTTTGTGCTGCTAATTCAAACAGCTGCCGTTAGACAGTCCACAGCTCCCAGCACTGGCACTCCACCTGAAGAGGACTCCATCACAGACTGTTAAACCTGCAGGCTGCTGCAAGGGTGTGAAAAACAGGGGGAGTGGGAGAGACAGGCACCATGTAGGAGTAAAAACAGCCGTAGCAGCACATGTACTTTGATTACTCTGACACCTGTTGTAGGTTTGAGTAATTTAAGGAAAGGTACCATTCTGCCAGGTTCATTTAGGTGAAAAAAAAAGTATTTTGAAAAGATGGTGAATTGATTTTATAGTACTCCTAAATACTTTACATCTTCACCCATTTGGGCTCCACGTTTGGCTGTTTTTATAAAATCTTACTTGTCGCGTTTAAACTCAAAACCCCTGTCTTTATCTTTTTCCTGCTTTCAGATTTGTTTTGTCAGCGTGGACCCTCATAAAACAGACTGCCATAATGATGAAAACATCAAGGTGAGCTGATTTTATGGCCACACATTTGTTCTCTCATTTTCTTGTTCCCCTTCTCGTCCTGCCCACTTTTTTCCATCTCGTAGGAACTCTTCTTTGTATTTCCTATAAACATCTCACCCCTGTTGCCATGGATTCAAGATCATTAACCAGAATTAAAGGGCAGATTTGTTAGATGATATACAGATGTTTTAGTTTTTCTTTGCATATGGGGTGACAGAAGTGGGCAATCAGTAATTCCACACAGTTTGAAACATCAAGAATTAGACGATCATTGAGTTTAACAGAGTCACGAGGGTGTTTCGTCATTATGTACCACTGTCCCTGTGCTTGGCATGTTTCTTGCAGAAATTGGCATCAGTGTCTCCTGACCTGCCAAAGCTTGTTGAATTACTGACTGTCCACCAGTCGAAAGAAAATGAGATCCTGCTGCTTGGTGGCCTGGAAGCCTCAGAAACTTACCAAACACACCCACACTCCCCACTGCAGGTGAGTTTGCAATGATGTATAAAGTCTTGTTAGGATTTCCGTCATTTAAAATAACTGTCCAGGACTGTAAAAGCAGAAAGTGGAAGCTGTTCCACTTTACAGCTTTTCAGTGTGATTACATTTGAAGCTTTTGTGCTACAAATTCATGTTGCTCAAGTCATCTCTTCTCTTATAGAAAAAAAACCCTGCTGGCTGACTCTGGATGTTGATGAGACTTTGATCTATTTTCTATTGTGTTTGGAATAATACAGACATATCATACAATGCTGAGATTGAACATGATGAGTTAGACAAACAAAATGCAAAACTTATTTAACCCTCAATTACTGAACAATTAATGTCTCACTAAAACTATTTTACCATTTAATTGTCGTATGCTTAAAAAGTAAACATATTCAGGCAGCTAACAAACATTGTCTTCTATTTCATTGTTTTTTTCTAATAGTTTTATCCATCCATCTTTACTTGCTTTTTCCTTTTCAGGTTGCAGGGGTCACTGGTGCCCATGTCCAGTAGTCGCTGTGCGAGAGGCAGGGGACAGGTGGACAGGTCTCCAGTCCATCACAGGGACACACAGAGACAAACGAGGCAAACAACTATTCACTCTCTCACTCACACCTAGAGACAATTTAGAGTTACCAATCAGCCTAACATGCATGTTTTTGGTCTGTGGGAGGAAACCGGAGTACCCGAAGAAAACCCACACATGCAAGGAGAGAACATGCAAACTCCACCCAGAAAGGCCCCCGACTGGGATTTGAACCGTTGCGACCTGCTCGCTGAGAGGCTGCAGCCCTAGCAACTGCGCCACAGTGCTGCCCTTAATAGCTTTTATAATAATTTAAAACAAAACAAGCATTGCTTGAAAAAACATATTGTGCACAGTCTTGCATGCCAAAATGTATACAAAGATTTTAAACGATGGCAGCACAGTGGTGCAGTTGGTCGAGCTGCTGCCTCTCAGCGAGAAGGTCGCCATGGTTCAAATCCAAGCCGGGTGCCTTTCTGGGTGGAGTTTGCATGTTCTCTCCGTGCATGTGTGGGTTTTCTCCGGGTACTCCAACTTCCTCCCACAGACAAAATCAAACGTTATGCTGACTGGTAACTCTAAATTGACCCTAGGTTTGAGTGAGAGAGTGAATGGTTGTTTGTCTCATTTGTCTCTGTGTCCCTGTGATGGACTGGAGATCTGTTCAGGGTGTCCCCCACCTCTCGCACAGCAACTGCTGCATATGGGCACCAGTGACTCCCATGACCCGAAAAGGAAGAAGGGGGTAAAGGTAATGGATGTATGGATGGATTTCAAACAATCTGCTAGCACTCAGAGTAAATTATATGAATTTACTGAGTAAATCTCAGCTACTACAACACAAAAGTTTAACTCATTATCTGTAAGACTGAGTGATTTATTACAAATTTTGTGTTAGCAAAGGTTGATTAACTGTGGAAGCCAGGTAGGATCAAAATGTTAATCAGACGTATTTCCAAAGTTTACTTTCTAAAAGTCTTATTAAAATCTATTTACTGATTGATGGGGTAAGTTGTCAAAAGACAAACAAACAAACACACAGAGAATAATTATCATTTGTCCATGGTGGGTAATAGTAATTACACCATTATAAGAAAATACCTGCTACACAAACATCCTGAGAATCCTCCTCAGACAGTTATACTTATATCAGTTGGTTCATGAGCATAAAAAAAATAGAAAAACAAACTAATGGGTATTACAGTATTTTTTATTACCTAGCTCAAAGTTTAGATTAGCTGTGTTATTATGTCTATAGCTTTATATGTGCTGAATCCATTTACATTTCTGAATGGGTTTGCGTCTTGCATGATAAATATGTGCATATGTTCCATTTAGGGCGGGCAGCAAATAGGCATATGTCTGCTACAGCGATCAGGAAAGAGGCGATCCTCAGCACCTGCCAGTGTCATCCTTGAGATCAACAAGTTCCTGATTGGTTTGCAGTGGGGGAAAGAGCGACAGTTTCAACAGGGCCGAGCAGCCAGACAAAGGGTCGATGATGATACCAACCGTTCTATCTCGTCCATAGAGGAAGACTTCCTAACGGCTTCAGAGCACCTCGAAGAGGAGAGTGAAGATGAAGACCCAAGAAATGGTACACTTTAATATTTCCTCAAGATTATGGCGCATCTCAAAATGCAGACCAAATTGAAGGCATGTTTGTCTTTGAGGGAAGATACATCATAAAAAAGCTAGTAGTGCTGGAACAGTCACCAGAAACCAGTATGATAAAAAAAGTTTTTTTTTTTTTTCATGGTATTTTGGAAACTGACTGAGTGCTGCCAAATCAGCATGGATATATTTCAGTTTCTGTCATTTCATGTTTTTTGTTTTCTCTTCACAGAGCCAGAAATTGGTGATGCAGAAGAGAGCCTGGTCGAAGCTGGGCAGAAACACTGCGTAACATCTCACGAGGAACAGTTAGCCAATCATCAGAGCCAGGAGGAGACTAATATAAAGAGAGAATGTCCTCCAAGTTTGAGTCTCAAAACCAAGGAATCAGCTGGTTACTTTGCCACCAATTTGGCTGAGTCGGTATTACAGGATGCCTTCATACGACTATCTCAAGATGAATCTTCCTTTGTTTCTGAAGCAGCTATCAGTGTGTCCCACTCTCATTGTCTTTCCAAGAGTCCTTCCAAGATCAAAGGACCTTCACAACAGCACGCCTGCTCTTTTGAACTACCCAAAATTGTCATAGTTCAGAGCCCAGACAGTTCTGACGGGGCTGCAGAATGGTCAGAAACACAAACGTCCAATATGGAAGATCGCAATATCCCTGCCATAGAAATGCCAGAAAATGAAACCCAGGCACAGACACACCACCACAATGGAGGACACAGACATGTAGAGATGGCTTTGGCCTGTGCTGCCAGTGTTATTGGTACCATTATGACCCCAAAACTGACTGAAAAACTCACCCATGATTCTCCATCAGTAGAGGACACAAAGGAGGAACAGGAAGAGGCAAAGGATCAAAGCAACTATTCTGTCTCCTCAGCTATATGTGGTATGGCTCAAGTAGCTGGAGCAGTAGCAGCTGTGGAGCTAGCAGAGGAGTCAACAGAAGGTGAATATTCTGAAACAGATACTACTGAGGTCTACACAGCATCCCATGGTCTAATGTCTGTTGCCAAGGCTTCAGCAGCCTTCCCGCTTCACTGCAGTGTGGCAGAGGGTACTAGTGTGGAATCATTCCGAGCTAACATAGCTGAGGTTCTGCATAGGGAAGCAGCTGAGGTACTGACCCAACCACAAGGCTACAAAAGTGTTGCACACTTGCTGGAGACCACACATAACAAAATAGTGGATGGTATTACTTGTCCAAAAACATGTTGCATGGATGAAAAAGAGGTGGATGATCTAATAAATGAAGTGGCAGACAGCTTATTCAAGCATGCTTTGGAAAAGGCAAAAAAGAAAAAGGAACTAGAAGGAGCTGGAAAAGATGCTCCCAGCCTCCAGGTATTTCTGCAGGACAGTGTTAACAATTTGTTGTTTGACATTCTTTGCCTGACACAGAAAAAAATCAGTTGTATCTCCTCCACATGTGACCAAGAGTCAAATGAAACACAGAAAGGTGACACTTGTGTTAACAAGCCTGCCACTACAAAAGGAAGCAAAGATCTATTGGGTCAGAGGCTTTGCTTGGTCAGCAATAGTCAATCCACTAATAGTGAGAAACTCAGTGGCATGATGTCCTCCACCGATAAGGTTTCTGTGCTTCCAGGAATGAAGCAAAAACACTTCCTTGAGGAAGGAGATTTCTGTGCATCTTCCTCTACAGCGCACTCCAAAGAACAACAACAGTTGTCTTTATGCAGACAAAGTCAGTCTAAAACTAAAGACTTTTCTGACCAGCAGCATACCAGTGGTGCCAACAGGGAACCTTTAAATGAAATTCCCCTTCACATGACAGAAAGAAGGGGACGAGTAGCAGCAGCCAGTGATAGCAGACAGACCTCCCTCACACCTCAAGCCTCTCTTAACTCCTGCAATCCTTTGCGGTCTTTGAAAGTGGACTCTGATTCAAGGACACCAATAACTTGTTATGCTGATGATTTAGCTACTACAGTAGTGTCTATGGCCACAGAACTGGCAGCCATCTGTCTTGAAAACTCTACTGGGAAACAGCCCTGGTTTTGTGCTCTGAATGGGACTTCTCCAGAAGGGCCAGAGACCTACTTGATGCCAGCTTGTCGCACCGTTCTGAGAAGAAAAGATGGTCAAAACAGCAATGCTGCCTCAAGGAAACATCGAGCCCCACGCCTCAGTGAGATTAAGAGAAAAACAGAAGAGCAACCTGAACTAATGGAGCGGCTGGTTAACCGGGTGGTGGATGAGTCGGTTAACATAGATGAACCGGATCCGTTTGCCCTTTTTGCCTCTGAAGTCACAGCCAGAATCATGAACTGTCCTGAACTCAATGTGG
Source organism: Nematolebias whitei (assembly GCF_014905685.2). Taxonomy (NCBI): domain Eukaryota; kingdom Metazoa; phylum Chordata; class Actinopteri; order Cyprinodontiformes; family Rivulidae; genus Nematolebias; species Nematolebias whitei. Next base: position 13,476,884 of record NC_056503.1, read on the forward strand.
TAGATACCTCTAAGACGGGCCAGCAGCGCAGCAGGCTGCAGTGTGAGAAATGGAGCCGTGGAAAAGCATCTAGTTATGAGAGCATTCCAGAAGAAGACGCAGATCCCTCAGGCACATCCAACACCTTGGGCCTTGGCAGTCGGTTAGGTCATAACTTGAGTCGTGGAAGTTCAATCTCTAAGCAGTCCAGCTGTGAAAGCATCACAGATGAATTCTCCCGGTTCATGGTAAACCAGATGGAGACTGAAGGAAGAGGTTTTGATCTTCTACTGGACTACTATGCAGGAAAAAATGCTAGCAGTATCCTGGCTGCAGCTGTGCAACAGGCTGCAACAAAGAAAAACGGTCACCTTAATGTCAGGACCTCATCTTGCCTTTCTAAGCAGTCCAGCACAGAAAGCATTACTGAGGAGTTCTATCGATTCATGCTTCGAGATATGGATAAGGAAAACAAAGAATATAGCATTGCCAAAACTAAAGAATGGAACAATAGCCTGTTCCCTCCTTCTCCTAGAACACCTTTCTGTATAAGACAGTCTTCTGTCCCAGACCGTCGCTCCTCAGACTCACGACTGACTGTCAACTCACCCATAAAAGCCAATTCGTTTGATGGGTTTGCCCGCAATATGTATGGAGACACACTGAACATCTACCCCACTAGTTCAGTATCAGCCACGGGACTATGCAAGTCTGACTCCTGCCTCTATCAAAGGGGTAAAACTGACCAGATTACTGATATGCTGATCCATGAGACCTGGTCAAGTTCTATTGAGTCTTTAATGAGAAAAAACAAGATCATTTCTGATCCAGAGGACAGCATTGAGTCAGAGGCTTCAGGAGACTCCCAGACACATGTGCAGCAATTTGCTAATCGACTGGCAGCTGACATTGTAGATATTGGCAAGTCTGCACTTGAAGGACATCAAGATGTAGCTGGGGCAATGCCTGGGTCCCACCCACAGCTGCACATGCCTGTTGGTGAAAGAAGAAGGGGGTTCAAACAGTCTCATTTAAGTTGTAGTCGAAGTAGGTCCAACCAGGAGCAAGCTGGTTCTGGAATAGGGTCCGGGCCTAGTGATACCAATATTTCCTGCACAAGAGGGCCTAGAGATGTGCCACTGATCCACATTGAGGGAGACCAAAAAGTGGAAAAGACTCTTTCAGTTACTGAAAGAACTGAAGGCAAACCTAAGGAAACATCAGTAGACACTAAACGTACGGAGAGAGTTAATGCCAGTAACAGCAGGTACGACATTTTTCACCACTCTGTATAAGAGTAAGAACCACATTTAAAGCAAAAAGGTTTTTTAGAGTCCAGTGGCAGAACTGGCCAACTCTTGACATGATAGTGGAAATCTAAAATGTCTAAAAATCAAACAAGATTAAAACAAATATGTGTCCTAGGTTATTTTTTAAAAATAAATAACAAAGATGTAATAAAAATATCCTCAAAAACAATATCTAAATAATCCTGTAATTGTTTTTAGTGTTTGATCAAAGTCTGACAGGCACTAAAAAAAGATCAGTCAACTGAGGGATATAAAGGATCTATTTTAGCAACATGTGAGTATGTTTGACAAACCTTTGACTAGGCTGTAATTTATGGCATCTGGGTGATGGACCATGTGCAGGAGGCTTTAATGTTTTCATCTGTGAGCCTGTTGAACTCTCCTTAATAAGTACAAGCTCTGCTCACTCCTGACTACCACACAAAAAATACTACAAATTCAAAGATATTCATAATACATGGAGCTACAAAGAATAATCTGTGTTTTTAGTTAAATTCAAACTAAACTGATATTTAAACAAAACAAAGACTCATCAAGTCAGCAGTATTTACTTTCATTTTAAGAGTAAACTGTCTTGAGTGGTTTTCTACAAAGACTCAGGTTCCCTTTGAGGTCATATGAGTAAAAATAGGAATAGAATGATGATATGCATTAAGAAAATGTTTGGTTGTAATGTTACTGTGCAGAACAAGTTAGTATATTGATTATAAATGTACATTTGAACCCAGAATTGTTCATGTCCAAAAACTTATTTAAAACTTTTTGTTAGTAGGATGTGATTTGAAGTCTTAAAGACACTGTTAGAGATGGTAATAACAAGCAATAATTAGTTGGGATTGATTATAGATCCAAAAATATTATTGTAATAATTGTGTGAGATGTACACTCCACCAATAAATAAATAAATAAATAAACAAATATGCATACATGCATACATACATACATACATACATACATACATACATACATACATACAT
>NC_056503.1:13479159-13498522 GCF_014905685.2 Nematolebias whitei
CATACATACATACATACATACATACATACATACATACATACATACATGCATGCACCTACCTGTGTTTAGATGGATGATCTGCAAAAGAAAAATTGTGACAAGGTCAACATAAAATCTTTGGTTAAGAAAAAGTCTCTACCCTGGATTATAAGGCCTTTCTACTTTTGCCATTACCTTCAAGTTGTGAATTAGATGACTCAAGTACTCAGTGTCTTCCATTGGTAACTAGATGGGATTCAAGTCTGGTCTTGCTCAGGACCACTACAAAATGTATTATTTATTTATTTATTTATTTTAACTAGTTTGACAGTTTAAAATGAATGTATATTTTAAGCTTAGAAGTATTCAAGTGCAAATTCTTCTTCAAAATTTTAACATTGTTTCTTAGTGGTTTATGTAAGCTAGAAAACTGATCTTTGAAAGTTTTATTTTCTAGCCCAAATGAGCATTTGGATAAGAAAGTTTCTACAATCAAAATGAACTTGATGGTGATGTATCCATATATTAAATTTATGGTTGTAGCCTATCATGGCAGTCTGTGGGTAAGAAGTGACATCCACTTTATACAGGCCATTAGTCCATCACAAGACCTTGGTGGTGATTGTTAGACCTGAAACCGTTGGTTACGTACTGTAACCCCAGATTCTATGAGTATCAGCATAGCCCTTTAAGGCTGTTCAGTGCAATGCTACGCATATCGGGATAAACCCATCAGCGACAACCTTAAAGGGCAAAGCTTATACGAAATAGAACTTCCTTTGGAACAGGACCCTGGAAGAAAACATCCAGGAGTTGGCAGAAAATATTTTGCTCTTAGGCAAAATTAAACTTTCCAAGTAAGACAATTGTCTTTAACATACATCAATTGTACTACTGTAATGTTAAATGAAAACTCAATAGTCAGTTGTGATCTATGACTTTAGAGGGAACTTAAGAACAATTATCTCAAGTAAGCCTTATAACCCAAAAAGAAACAACCGAAAACCAAGAAGTGACATCCAAAAGACTTGTTAGACAGGGTCATTTTGTACATAGAAAAAATAAACTAAACTAAAATAATTTCTAACAACGTTCCATTATTTTTCATTTGTCTTTTAAAGCCACAAGAAGTTTACATGTTGAAAAAAATGCATGCTAAACAACTAATTTATCTCTATGTACAGTAAGTCTAAAGTAACATCGCAATGTAACCTCATGTATTTCCATAGACTGCATCCTCCAAATAAGCCATATTCAACTGTAAACGAAAGGAGAAGCTGTCAGTCTCACAGGCTTTGAGTGAGTCAGGACATGCTTCTTTCCGCTTCACAGCACATGTAATCCTTGAAACAAGTGGAGTGCATTTGGTTGTCCCTTGTGCGAGAGCGGAACTCAATCATTCTCCTGTTCAATTAAACCTGATTTCCCTCATGAATTGTTGAGGATGGCAACCCTCAAATATCTAATTATGACTTAATTTAATAAGTTTTTAAAAAAAAGAACACCAAAAATTCTATTAGTTCCCAGGTGAAATACAGTTTGTTGATGCATGGAAGACAATGAAATAAATTAGCTTTCTGTTTACATGGTGCCCGGTTGTTTCAGTTTCCAAAGGCTTCTGATTTATAAAATGTTAATGTGTATCATAATGACTATCATAAATGGTCTCAATGCTGATATGAAAAATACTTATTAGCCTAAACAAAAAGAATGCATAAACAAATAAAAACATAAATAGAAGTTTAGCCGACATTGTGCACAACCAGTTGCTGGTCACTCCCACCATTTTGCGGTTTGCTCTCCTCCTGGCAGTGAGAGGGACAAACCAGCTGCTGTGGTGGCTGCAGTAGTGAAGAGGGACAAACGTTCAATGAGTGCTAGCAGTGAAGAGAGCATGGGGAGCTGGTCTCATGTAACCCCTGAAGATGATCCACACGAGGAGACCAGTAGTTTTATCCAGCTGAGTGAGGGGTCAGTAACCATCGCTCCTCGGTGCTGCTCCAAATGCCGTTGTGCCCACCCTCACCCCACCTCATTGGACCATTGCTACAGTGTGCCAGTGCCAGCTGACTCTCTCCCCCCACACCAGCTACAGTATAACAGTGCTTTGCAAAAAATAAAGCCATACAAGGGCTTGACTCTGCCTACTCTTCAGATTACTAGTATTAGGCTGCAGTGCTACAGAACTATGTTTCATACTAAATGTTCAGCGTGGAACAGTCACTACATTTTCTTGTTTGCATTTAATGATGATACAAGCTGAAATTAAATGTCCTAATTTGCTACTAAAACAAGTAATGTGCCTCAATAATGGCCCAAATATTAGCTGCATGCTCATTTATATTTCCTTCCACAGCCGTTGACATATGGCCTCGTCCACACAGGAACAGTTTTTAAGTCAATAATCTTTCATTTATCATTTTTAAAAAATGTCCTTTTATATACAGCACTTTTTCTAGAAATGCGGCGCAGTTGGTAGAGCTGCTGCCTCTCAGAAAGCAGGTTATCCCGGTTCAAATCCAAGCCGGGGGCCTTTCTGGGTGGAGTTTGCATGTTCTCTCTGTGCATGTGTGGGTTATCTCCGGGTACTCCGGTTTCCTCCCACAGACCAAAAACATGCAAGTTAGGCTGATTGGTAACTCTAAATTGTCCCTAGGTGTGAGTGAGAGAGTGAATGGTTGTTTGTCTCGTTTGTCTCCGTGTGTCCCCTGATGGACTGGAGACATTGTCCAGGATGTCCCCCGCCTCTGGCACAGTGATGGCTGGATATGGGTACCAGTGACCCCTGCAACCCGAAAACGAAGAAATGGGTAAAGATAATGGATGAATGGATGTCCTAATTTGCATGGGAATACCCAAAAGCAACCCAAAACCTTGTATACCAGACCAGTTCATATCACTGTAACGATGCCACAAAAACACACCGACAGGAACCAAGGTGTGGGGCATGCGTACACAAAGCTAACACACCGGGGGTAAAACATAAACACAGCAAGAAGAAGATGACTCAGGTCATAGGGTAAATTAGAGGTGGGTATATGACATCATCATTTTCAAACGGTTGCATTTTAGTTGTCTGCACACACAAAAAATGAAAGGGTGGCATTCTAATTTTTCACTCTGGAACTTAAAACAAAAAAAAGAAAATACAACTTTTGGGCTCTTAAAACACTCTTTCTAGTGTGGCCACAAGCCTCAACTCATATAAATGAAATTTTTGCATATACACAAACATTTATAAAAACTGTTACAGTGTGGACAGCCTGAAAATTAATCAGAGGAAGAAGAGTGATAGTGTCATGTGCTCAGTGTAGCAGTGATATTAGGGTGATTTCTGCATTTACAGTAACAACTATTGCTCCTTGCCAGCACCTGATTTTCCTGCTTACTATAAAGCCTGTATCTCACTGGACTGTGACTAATGGTGACAAATCATGAAGGGGCTTCCAAAACGCCTCATGACATTCACGAGGATTCAACATGTGAAAGTCCAAGGACCTCTGTGTCGTGTCACTGACATTTTGAACGTTTGATAAATTCCTGACACAATACTTCAAATCACAAATCAAATCACAAAGTCATCACAAGTGTTTGGAACCCATCTTGAACTTTTTTATTTTAGTTTCTTTGAAAGTTCAAGAAATGTGAGATGAATGTGGGAGTGTTAGGTGACATATGAAACCAACTATGCATACCTACATCTAATTTTGTGTCTAACTATAATGGCCAACAATCTCAGTCCAATGAGGTACAAGTTGAAAAGCCACTCATCCCTAATCCATATTGTAACACAAAGGTGGAGCCTTCAGCCCTGCCTGTCCACCCTACCCACTTCAACTAAACCTCCTCCTCATCATAATCAGAAGCTTGTTTTGTTCCAAAATGTCCCAGCCATCACATCTACTTCAGCTATAGCTGCTTTTTTCATGCTGACCACCGGCTAATAACATTACATGTATTGTTGTCTTTGACTTTTGCTTTTATCAAACAGCATGATATTAATTTTATTTTGTTTTTTTCTTTCTACTGCAGGAATGGTACTAGTAGCACATCAAGCCTCGGTCTGGTTGACCTGGAGGCCTTTTCAGATGCTCCTACTCAGAGCACATTGATCAGGTATATTCTTCCACCTGAGTTAAATTAGTGCTGGGGTTGATTTCTTTTAACAAAAGTAGCAGATAGCGTGCCACTTTTTTCTTGTGTTCTCACTCTGAAAGATGGACATATCTCTCATCAGATAATGATGAGATCCCTCTCCTGCCTCCCCTCCCGTGCTTGGCCCTTTGTCTTGTGCAACCTTCTTCAGAGCCCCTTTTAGCATACCTTCCGACTTGTAAACTATGAATTTGTTCAGCTGGTCTCTCAATGCAGTTGATCAAATTTTCTCAACAAGAAGACAGGCTGAAGGAGAGCCCTCTTACCCCAGAAACATAATTGGATTTATGATAACTGGATTCTACTTTTTGGAATTGGTGGAAATCTGGATTGTCAACAAATTTGAAAACGTCAGCAGCTGTTTAAGCTGTCTGGTATGTGTTTGCAGGGCTCGGAAACACTTAGACTCTGTGTGAACAATCTGTGGACCTGTACCAGAGCTGAGCAGGCAGGACTGTGGGACTTTGTGGCAGTGTTCATGGATGGTTGGAAGGAATAGGTCTTGGAGAAGTTTGTAAGCCCGACTTTGCAATAAGTAATCACAATTTGGCTGTTTGGAGTCGCCATGAGATGTACTAGCGAGACTGTAAAAGATGTTGAAATCTGAGTCTGGCCCTGGCCTTGGAAGGCTGACTATCTCAATTTTCTCCTTGGATGTTATGAAAAAAGAGACGCTCTTCCCCATTACTGCCACCCTCCCCCGACCCTTATCAGAGTGGACTGGCTGAGAGACATTGTACCATCTTTATCAGGACTATGGAAACTATCTGGAAGTGTTCATGGACAATCTCACCGTCTTGCCGTCCTCCCCCCCGCAAAATGTATTGTCTTTCTATGTTGCTTACTGAGGTAGACTGTTTTGCTTCCTTACACTGTGCCCTGTGTCAAGGACACGGTGTGAGAGGTCTTTTTTTATACCTTGTCTCCTCATGTTTTCTTCCCCTTGTCTTGTCTAAGTGATAAGGGCAGCGCTTCATAGAAAGCTGCAGCCCCGGTACACTTCGTCTATCCTTCAGACGGCTGTACGGAACAAAATTACGCTGTACTTAACTGTGCAATGACTAAAAGTTAAAGTTGATTCTGAATATAGAAATAAAAGATGCCAATTTCTCTAAGGCTTGCAGCGTTCATTATTTTAATTCTTTATATTCTCCCAAAAAGACTGAGCTCTAAAACGTTTAAATAAAAAGAACAATGTAATATTTGAATTAATAAAACAAGATGTAAACTGTTCATTTTTGCTTTAAAGCTGTGTTTTTAGGAAATTACCAGTAGAAATTGACAAGTGTCTTTCTGTTCTATGTTGTCCATTGCTGCATGTTTCCTGTCTCAGACATTTCAACTTAAAGGTTCTATTCTTGGCAAAAAAAATTCATTTTTAATATTTATCTCCTTGCAGTGAGGTGAAAGATAAAGGCCAGCAGGCAGAAAGCAAAATCAGTGTTTTCGGTAAGAGTGATCAGAGATTCCTATGAGAATAAATTTCATCTCATCTCACTCTCCACCATCATTACCACCAAACTTAGTACACAGACTTTGTACAAGATTTTATTTTTTTTAACTGAGGTCACACCTTTTTTTCCCACATGTTATACCTATTCATTTTTTTTGCTAGAACATCAATCAAAATACAACTCAGGTTGACTCCAAAATGTATGGACACTTACACGATCGCATGTGTTTCATGGCAGCAGCTGCTATGAAAGACTTAACTAGTCATACAGCTTACCTGACCAGAAATATGTTATTGTTATATGTGGTTCTGTGTGGTTGTTCCAATTTTAAACCTGTTTCAGTTTATGCCACTCATGCAATTTGCAAATAAACCTTTCTCTTTGTTTTTTTCTCTGTTACCATTCCATATATATGGACAAACAACATAACACATTAGGCACGTATTCCTCTAATCAATCAACAATTTCCAACTACACAAAACAAGCCCCTGGTGCATAAGTGTTTCACAATTAAGGTCATCTTTGGTGATTTATACTTTTTTCAAAGCAATAGTAACACCAAGATAAATGCATTTTATAAAGCTCAAACAAACTCTATAATTAAATGCAAACTTTTCTGTTTGAAGTTCTAGCAAAAGAACAGAATCCATTGTGTCTCAGTGCAGTACCAGTACTTTGATGGTTAACAGAGTATAGAAGTTTTTTTTACGCAGGGATGAGCTCTTGCACAGTACATCACTTTCCTTTGATCTTTCAGGGAGCACTCCAGGAGCTCCAGCAGGCGTCGGCAGCAGCAACCTCAGGCAGCTTTTAGTTGTAAACTGTGACCTCGAGCAGGAGTGCATGGACTATGAGCTCAGAGTGGCCCTGCAGTGGATCGCTGCCTCAGAATTGGGACTTCCTGCTCTCTACTTCAGGAAGACCAAAGAGAAAAAGGTTGCAAAGGTAAAAACAGTTACAAAGTACATTAAAACAGCAGTTTACCTGAGTATGTATTGAATTTTAGTTACAAGGCCACATTACCAACTGTGTTACTTTATCACTAAAATAAAACTGTTATAGCTGTAGCTCAGATATTTTGAAGTAGGAGTTTATAGAAAGGCTATGAGTAATTATTATCTTACTTGTTGTAGATGGCTCTGTGAGCAACCTAAATTAGGGAAATGATGTTTATTTATGACTTGACTGACAAGCTAATGGCTATTCCAAGTGTGGTCAAGACCAAAGAGATCGTTGCCTTCCTAAAACAACTCCAGTCGCAAACATTTTATCGAGGTTCATCCAAATGTTAACACAGACATTTATATTGTGGTCACTTTTACATAACATTGTGGTTCCCAACCCAGGTCCCTGAGGAACACCATCCTGCATGTTTTAGTTGTTTCATGCTTTGACACACCTGATGGGTTATTAACAGGCTTCTGCAGAACAGGGGAGTATAATTAAAACATGCAGGATGGTGTTCCTCAGGGACCAAGGTTGGGAACCATGATATAGTTGGTAAAATCATAATTGTCCATAACTTTTCAACGGATCTCCACCTCAAACATTTTGAGCTGTCCTTTTAAAGGTAATAGTTTATACACTCATACAGATTATTGTCGTTTTAGCTTTGATCTGTTTTCTCTCAGTTTCAGAGGGTGGTCCACTTGATGGCTCAGAAGGCGTGGCGGATTGCAGACCTGTTCGGCGCTGTGGTTCAGTTCTGTAAGCTACACGAGACCGAGGAAGAGGTGGGACGGTCTCTCCAGGCCAGCCTGTTTGACTGGCTTCTGGAAACAGTTTAGAGACAGATTAACTGCAAACAGAAACACACTCGCTCACTCTTCATAGCATAATCGCAGTTCGTCCTTAAGTGTCTGCCCAACATAGTCGCACCACACCAAGTGTCTCTTACTGCAAGCTGACTATACAGCTTAGTCGGCAAACTTGAGAAATTTATCTCGCCTGATCTTTGAGTCAAAAAGTCTCCCTTTAACTAAAGCATGTTGTTGTTTTCAGATTTTTCTCTCTAGTAAGCTACACACAAACTGTACAGAATAAACACGAGCTAATAAAAAAAAAAAAATCACAGCTAAAGTATGTATTGATTTATTGATTCCAAATCAACACCTAGTGGGCCAACGACCAACAGAGAATAGGAAAATCAGGTTACGTGTTGCTCACAAGTCACATGCTGAAACCTCTTGTGTCCAAACGGTTTAAACGAGTCCCAAAAAGCTTTGTCAATTTGTTCTTTCCATTTAGATTCTGCTTATTTGCTTTCAGCAAAACACTTATATGTCTTTATTGTCTTCACTGGCCAATGTATCACCTCTGTTGTGACTATTCTGACATTTATTTCTAAGTAAATCTGTGATTTTCTTACCGTTTCTTGAGAAGTGATTATTTTGGATAGCTGTAACTGTAAATACTGTAGATTTGGAACTGTTGCACCTTGGAGTAGTGGACTGCTCTCTTTAGCTTTTACTCTGTCCAAAAGACAACGTCAGGTTTGTAATGTTGAATTTGTATGTGGAGTTAGTCTGTCTATTTCTCTACTTAGTGATAAATTTGTGTTACATCAACGTCGAAAGGAAAAAAAAAACAAGCACACGTTTCAGCTATCAACTCTGTCACAGTAGAACTGAATGTATTTATCTTTTGACATGAATAAATTTCTGTGATGTGAAGAATGAGTGATCTGGGTCTTGTTTACCGCTCAGCAGAAGGATCATCAGATCAGGTCTTTACCTGCAGACAGACATGTCTGTCCAGCTGCCGTGTCTGATTCTGTTATAAACACGGAACAGGCGCCTTGTTTTTGTTGTTGTTTGTTTTGCAAGACAAAGCTAAAATTCACTGATATTTCCCCCTCTAAAGCATAAAAATGTGTGCACAGCAAATGTGCTCTTTTATCATAAAGGTTAAACTTTTATTAAGGTATATGTACAGATAAGTCAGGGGTCTGCAACCTGCGGCTCTGGGGCCACATGTGGCTCTTTGGTCCCTCTGCAGCGGCTCCTTCAGGCTTTGACCAAAATCAAAACTGAATTTTATTTAAATTATTGCCAACAATGAAAATGGCTAGTTTTATCAGATTTCCTGTCATTTTCAAATATATGAAGAATAGTACAAATACAAGGCGTAAAACACATGGACTACATCATGCTAGTAGTTTGTTAGACACTTTAAGTCAACTTCCAGTCTCACAGCGAGATCTTTCTCTGAAAACCACCAGAATGTTTTGGAATATCTTTAAGACAAGCTGCTGAGAAGGAATATGATGAGTATCTTTGATAACACTAAGAATAAAATGCAAAAAACAAAGTCAAAGTAAACAAAAGTATTTATTTTTCTTTAAAATGTAACTGGATATCCAACAAACTGGCCTAATTTTATATCGTCTTTAATTTTATGCTTTAAGTGGGAAACTTAATTCTTCAACAAATAAGAGTTCACATCGGCCTGCAGAGTTCAGTGTTTTAACTTTTATAAAGTTGTTCAAAATTATATATTTTTTTCTTTCTTTACATGAATCTGGTCTTTTATTTTGTAATAAAATGTAAAAAGATCAATACATGTTAATAATAGACATTTTTAGTTTTATAATATCACCCCCTACTGGCTGGAAAAGCCTTCTCCAGCAAACTTCTAGTGGTCCATGGGCCACCAGTTGACAGTACACAGCTGTAGCAGGTTTTGCAGCTCCAGACACGTCATAGTAAGAAAAGTGGCTAAATTATTTTTATCGCAAAGGTTGCAGAACCCTGAGATAAGTGATAACAAGTTATATCAATTATAATAGTTATAATTATGAAACTCATCTGGTCCTTTGAAATGATGTAAATGCAACTTCAGATGAGCAAAAATAGATGAAGTATTGCATATGATCAATAATTATTGTAAACCACAATCCAGAAAAAGATGCATTAAAAACTCAATAGAGCAAATATTTAGTATTTTCTTTAACCACCTTTAAGTTATAGTTTGAAATATTTAGTTTGACCTCCTCAGTTTCTCATATTGTTGTGTTGGTTGAATTTTGACCCACTCTTTGTATAATGTTGCTTCAGTTCGTTAACATCCAGCTCTCCCATAGTGCCAGGAAAGCATTTTATTTAGGGTAAAACTTGGGCTTTGACTACATAAGTTACTATATTCGGATGTTTTTTGTATTTTTGCATAACCCTTTTTTTTTCTTCCACATTTTAAATTAACTCAAATTTGTCTCTTTAATACTTTAATATGTAGAGGAGTTTGTGGTTGATACAAGAACTTTAAGGTATTCAAGTCAAGCATTTGCAAAAAAAACCTCAAGTCATTCACCCCTCTATCAGCTTTTCTACAGAGGACGTGCTGCACGTTTATGTGAAAATAAACGTGCAGCATTTGTTCAGTCTGTTTTGTTGTTATAATGTCATGAACTTTAACATTCAGCACGCTGCACACTACAGAGTTAGAGATGTTGCTTATTTTGACCAGGTTCTCTGAGTCTCAGACAGTCTGACCTTCAGGTGAACTTGCTGCGATGTACATTTATGAGAGCTCAAGTGTTTTTCTCTTGTGAATAATTGGTTCACTCTGCGGAATGATGAACTTTGAATTGTTTGAAAATGGCCCTTTAAGCCTCCTCAAATAGACAGGCAGCAAAAAAGACTTTTCTAAGATCATTTCTGATTCGTATACTTTTTGTTTTCATGTCATGATGTGTATAATCACAGATCTGTAAGGGCATATTCTGTTTATATTTTATTTTTTTGTAATTTATACAGACTGGCATGCAACTAGTTGTTGGGGAACAACACAATTGAGAATTAGGGTGTGGTGCAAACTACAGGAAACATTTGATTAATTAAATTTTATTTGAACAAATTAATTGGACCGTATTTTAACAGTCAGTTGTTTTAAAAAAAAAAAGTTTTTGGTGCACATTTGAACATCGAGCTCATTATTTATACCCTTCATACGTCACACTTACAGAATTTGTAAAGAAGTCTTTATTTCTTTGTGACAACAGGTTCTTTTTGAGCTGGTCATCCACACTTGATATTTGTATCCATGTTTCTGTGCTCCCGAGTCACCGATGGGTTGAGCGACAGGTCAGTACCAGATTCGACAAGTATTATCTTTGCTGCCTGCAGAGGAGCACACACATACACAGGTGGTTGCACAGAGGAACTCAGCTGCATGCTTCTCATCTGATGTTTGCAATTAAGCACTTCTGACATCTGGCATGGTGAGTTTTATTTACCCCTCAGGGTGATGTTTTAACCGTGGTGGGATGTCGGATTAAAATGTGACTGCCAGAGGTGGCGTCTCGGTGGTACCTGTAATAATTGTGTCACCCTCGTAGTTAAAAACACTAGAAAAGATCTCGTCCGTGTGGCCCTCCAGGACTTGAAGGCAGGTTCCAGACTGAACGTCCCACAATCGTGCCGTCTTGTCTGCGCTGGCAGTCAGGACCCTGCTGCCCTGGGGGCTGAAGCAGATCTACACAGAGACATAGAAGAGGTGAGCACTTGTGACCAACAGAGTGTTAAATTAGAACGTTGGGTAGAAATAGTGGATAAACAATGTGAAAGGAAATAGGTGAAGTAAAACTTTTTTGATGTTTTAGAAACAAAGTAATTTGAGGTACAACATAAGACTAGCTAGAGTTATAAAATTGTGAAAAATCATGCAAATTTTATTTGAAAGCACACTGAAGACCACATCTAGCAAAGCCCTGGCAACATTTGAGACAAATTTAAGTGTTCTCATACATTTGGATGAAAAACGCTGCTCAAGCAGTCTCGAAGTACGGAAACAAAATTGAGAAAGACTTGACGTAGTTTCAAAATGCCCACGACTATGTGACTATTTTGCAAGAATTTTTTTTTAACATATTCAAACTTCATGCAACATGAGAATAAGAGTCTGTAACTCACAAGAAACACTGAGAACTCCCGTGAATCTTTCAAGACATCTTTCAGAAATTCCCTCGTAAATGTGTTCGCAATTTGTCACCACCATTCACAGCCCAGTAAGATGCTGGCTTTAGTGGAAATGATTGAAAAAAATATAAGGTAATCGTACTACAGCTCAGAATTAGTAATCCCTTATAGCCTAACAATAAGAGAAGGATCATATCAAATAAGCTCTAGATGGCCTTTACTGTCAAGAGTGTCTTTAATAATAATAAAAATTAAAAAAAAGTTAATAAAACTTTAAATTGATAATAAAGGATAAGGCAGAAATCAAATTTCAAACTTAATGTACCATATTTTTTGGCCTACAAGTCACATTTTTTGCAATATTTGCATGCCCTGCGACTTATACCTGGAAGCAACGTATTTATGGATTTTTTTTCCATATTTATAAACCAATTTTTGGCTGAGATATGACCGTTTTCATTCATTCTGACTGAAAATATTGAACACTACCATTTTCAGCCACTAGATGGCACTTGAGTAGTATGGCATGTCATTGTAATAGGTAAAAATGGCTATTAATGACACAATCGGCTTGCCATAGTCTGCCACTGTCGTCCAGCTCGCTTGGAGCAACTGTCAAATCAGCTGCATTTCTCTGCATCGCCGCATCAAAATGCAGCTGATTTGACCAGTGAAGTACATTTATGAAGTACAAGTTAAACTGAGACACACCTTTACTGTAATGTCGAGCAAATAAATAATTGTTTTAGGTGCTTATCTTGTTAAATTTCGATGAAACGCACAGTGTTCCTCCTTCCTTTTTGCTCTGTCTGCGCATTCCCGGAGCACCGAGGCAGCGAATACTTTTGAAATACAGCTGATCTGACCGTTAAAGTCCTTTTATTAAACAAACGTTAGACTGAGACACGCATGTACTATAAAGTCGGGCAAACAAATAATTGTTTTTAAGTGTTAATCTTGTTCAATTCTTGTTCAAATCTTTCAGTGAACGCTCCCGCGGCCACCATATCGATTTTTGGCACAGCACCGGCCCACATTTCCGGGTTGTCAATGGTGACATGCAACAATCGCGACGCGTCAGCGGTGACACATAATGGATGTGACGTATACAGCAAAGTGACGTATTTATGGATTTTTCCACTTACTTTACGTTTCACATATTTGGACTCATGCGACTTATACTGATACGACAGAACGACATGTACGACAGAAAATACGGTACTTGAAAAGTGGCTAAATATAAAAGCTAAAGGCTGGAGCAGGATAAAAATAGAGGCTCTAATGAATTTGAAAATTAAGAGAATGTGAATTTCAGTGGACAGAAAATAAAAAATGGGCACAAATATAAATATCTGAACAGCATAAACTTTACGTTATGCTGAGTTGTAAAGCTCTTTAGAGCGTTGTCTCTAAAAATAGGTGCTGTATAAACTGGCATGTCAAAGAGGATGTTTGGATGCTCTGATCTATATTGTTACTTAATGAAACAGTCATAATGGCATTTTTCTCATTTATTCTTCCACTGTGTGAGCGTCCATCTTGTGGTCATTCTATTGTACTTAGATCTAACATGATTAGATTACATTCACAACTAGATCTTTATGTTATACCATGAGCAAAATATTTCATTTCAGAGAGGATTTTTCCATTAAGAAGCTTGACTCAAGATCCCCCCCCCCACACACACACACACACACACACACACATGCAAAGCTAATGGTGCATCTAAGATGAGAATAATTTCCTTTATTATTATGTATGAAAATGAAAATCTTGTGAATTCCTGGCATGAAAATCAGTATGAAAATACTCCAAAAACCACTTGGAGACACATTCTTGTCTTTAGAATCAGCTTCATTTTGTTAATAGTCCATCATTTATATTTTTTCCTAAATAACAGAAAGATTACCAAGATTAACGGGTAATAAAGGATGCGAGGACATAATGAAATCAACAGGAAAGGCATACTTAGCTGAAATAGAATGAAAGATCTGTGAAAATGGTAAAAATGTATGCAGGAGGGTGGGGGAAGTGTCCTGTTAGGAAGAGATTAGTGTCATAATCCTCTGGAACGATCATCTATCCAGGCTGTTGGTGTTACTTTTACTGACGGTCTGTGTTTCAGGAAAGACATTCAGAAAGAACCCCTCTGAGCCACATGCATGCATAGCTAATGGAAAAATCACTTTTATCAAAGAACAGGGTCAGTACTTAGCCAGACATACATAAATAATGCAAAACGTGTCAGTTTGACTTCACAAATCCCTGTAACACAAGGTTATGTTTTTTTTTCAGACTATGGGATTTATGTTATGAAATGTAATACTCAGGTTGAAATGTACAAAGTGATGGTACAAGATCAAAGTGACAGTTTGGGACTGAAACCAGCGCTGCTCTCTTCACTTCAGCAGTACTATTTTTAAAGCATTATAAATAAATAATAAATTCTTATTAGTGATACATTTATATTTATATATTTTAGCATAGCATTGATGTACACTGGAGGCCAGGGGTCTGCAACCTGCAGCTCTGGAGCCACATGTGGCTCTTTGGTCGCTCTGCAGCAGCTCTTTCAAGCTTTGACCAAAACTAACATAAAACTGAATTTATAGGACGTTATCCAACAAAAAATGACTAGTTTTAGCAGTTTTCCTGTCATTTCCTTTGCAAATATATGGATACTAGTACTAATACACAGAGGAAATAGTACTAATACACAGAGGGAATTATACACCCTTTAAAATTATGCTTTATTTCTTCAAAGTAGGATACTCAATTTCTCCACAATAAAAAAACAAAACAAAACAACACGTAAGTGTTTTTAAAACTGTTTTAAAACACATTAAACAGTTCATTGTTTTAGGATGTTTTTTTTTAAATGGAAAAATAATATTTTATTCTTTACAAGAATCCAGTCTTCTGTGATATACTTGTGACCTGGATATGGGCACCAGTGAGCCCCGTAACATGAAAAGGAAGAAGCGAGTAAAGATGATGGATGGATGGATGGATGGATGGATGGATGGATGGATGGATGGATGGAATCCAGTCTTTCCTTTTGTCTCAAAATGTAAAAATATCAATAAATGTTAACAATCATTGGATGTTTATAATGTCACGCCTACTGGCCAGAAAAGCTCCCTCTAACAAACTTAAACTGGCCCATGGGCCACCAGTTGATAATGTCAATTGTAGCAGGTTTTGTGGCTCTGGACACGTTTAATTTAGTGAATGAAGGGACAGAAATGGCTCTTTTGATCATAAAGGCTGCAGACCCCTGGTGTAGGCTAATATTACATTTAAAATTAGGACCACTGAAAATTATTTTTTCTACATGCAAATTACATGTAATGGAAACAATTGGGCAGCACGGTGACGCAACTGGTAGAGCTGCTGCCTCTCAG
Organism: Nematolebias whitei; assembly: GCF_014905685.2. Lineage (NCBI taxonomy): Eukaryota > Metazoa > Chordata > Actinopteri > Cyprinodontiformes > Rivulidae > Nematolebias > Nematolebias whitei. Next base: position 13,494,067 of record NC_056503.1, read on the forward strand.
CGAGCAGGTCCTTGGTTCAAACCCCGGTCCAGGGGCCTTTCTGGGTGGAGTTTGCATGTTCTCTCCGTGCATGCGTGGGTTTTCTCCGGGTACTCCGGTTTCCTCCCACAGACCAAAAACATGCATGTTAGGCTGATTGGTAACTCTAAATTGTCCCTAGGTGTGAGTGAGAGAGTGAATGGTTGTTTGTCTCGTTTGTCTCTATGTGTCCCTGTGATGGACTTGCGACCCATCCAGGATGTACCCCGCCCCTCGCACAGTGATTGCTGGACATGGGCACCAGCGACCCCCGTGACCCAAAATGGAATAAGCGGGTAAAGAAAATGGATGGATGGATGGATGGAAACAATTGGCTTATTTAAAAGTAGTGAGCTAAAAGGCTGAAATTATTTTACACAACAGATTTATGAATTGCTGCTTTTTACTAATTCATGATGCCAATCCTAATATTGGATCTTTATTTATATCATAGAGGTTTTAGCATCAGCCCAGTTATTTGCAATGTTAAATTGCAGAACATTTTAAATATTTTAGCTATTAGTTTAAAGGTTTTATTGTTTGCCGATGACGGTCATTAGAGATAAGTAATATTTTTGGAGGGGTGTTTTGTGGAGTTATTATCAGTAATCCATATTTTACCAGCAGTAACCAGTCTATTCACTTGAAGAGAAATTCTCTCGGTGGAGACGAGCTAACGGCTAATCAGAGCAACTCCACATCCTGCACAGATTCCTGCCATCTTTAAACAACTCCAGTCCAAAGGTTTTCATAACCACTCAGTATTTTATAAATCTTTACGCCTCAAATATTTTTGCATTTGATGGTGATTTACAGTGTATAAGGTTATTTACTCCAAAGTCTTACTATGGTCTAAGAACAATAATAGTTCATGTGAAACTTGTGCTGCAAACAGACAGTGTTAGGCATAACGAGGCAAATTATCTGGTGGGGGAAAAACAGCAAAAACTCAATGAAAGAACATTTGGTTGAATATCTATGAAGATTTTGATATTGGATTTGTTTTAAAATGACAGCAATCCACTTGAGTTTTGACCTCACTTGGCCATTAGCTCATCCTCAGAGAGAATTTGTGCCTGGTGTTCCAATCTGAGAACACTTGGAGGGACTTCTACTGCACAGATACTACAATATATTTTCTTATATTTTGATTTTTCCTTTGTGAATCAATGAATTATGCAGTGTTCATCTACGTCTAATGAAAACATCCATAGAATACCACTTTAAATATCAAAATATTGCTTTGTGGCACAAAATCGTCATGTCTGTTTGATTTTAATTTTATTATAAAGAAAATATTGGTTTACATTTTGAAAATCAGCATTTTAAACTTAATGTGAAACCTCGTCACTGTTGTAGCTTTGGTAAAACTGAGTCCGGAATAAAGTGGACAAAATTTAGCAAACAGAGCCAAACTTTTTGTTTCTAGTTTGTATTAAATGGATTTATACTTTTATATTATCAACTATAAATTGACTGCAGAATGGAGCAGAGTAATGTAAATTTAACCCACTCAGTTGTGACATTGCACATCTCTTGAAATAGTTACTTTGGATTTGCGAGCATACCTTGGAAATTTCTCCACGATGTCCCCTCAGCGTGACGAGACACTCGTGTGTGGTTGCACTGAATACTCGAGCTGTGCCTGAGGGAGACACAGACAGATTAACCCTTTAGTGTTCATGCTTTACACTGAATATCACAACATTTAAAAAAAAAAACACTACACATAAGCATCTGCAAAATATAAAAACTGGATATTTAAAGCCAACGTTAATTATAATAAAATGATTTATTACCATTGCGACTTGAAATACTGTGTAATGTGTCTCACCATCAGCAGAAGCAGTGGCGATGAGCTGACCACTTAAATCAAAACACACGTCCAACACCTCCTGTGTGTGTCCAGCCAGGGTGGCAACACACTGCCCACCTACAGCCTCCCACAACTACACAAAGCACAAGTCAGCCTTATTTAGTTGATCATAACAACCATATTGTGTTCAAAAAAGGCAAAAATCAAACAGGACTAGAGATAAAACAAAGACATACATGTTTCTTTATTAGCATTAAGTAACCTTGTTTCACAAAAAATGTACATAGATGTTAAATAAATAAAATCCACAATGATTTGCATTGCATTTATAACCAATAATACAAGCATATCATATGTTAAAATAAAAAAAATACAGTTTTTATATTCACTTAAAATTTGATGCGGCAGAAGGCACCAATTACTATGATTTTTTTTTTTTTTTTTTCCGATTGTTTCTTCTTTTAGAAATAATTTAAATTAATTTGAGTGTTTTGAACATTAAAAATCTTTTATTATTCTGGAAATATCTTTGCCCAAAAGTGTGGAAAAAAAAAATCAAACCTACACGTTCTCACACAAGAGTTACTCAAACACACAAGACTCAAAATATACTGCATGTTAGCATTTCGTCTGAGACGCTTTTATTTTAGCTGTTCTCTACCCCCATCCCCCCCACACCACCCCACCCCCCCAAGCGGTGCAGTGAAGTGGAGGATTTATACTTGTAAGTATGAGTCATCTGGCATAATTAATGAAGTCAACTTGAATTTTTCTCCTGGAACTGACAGAAACCTTAAAGACAGGAAGGGGTGAGAGGCGGAGAGAGAGAAATAGAGGTGTATATTGTGGGACATGAGCCATTTCTTTCAAACACCTACAAAACCTTTTCAATTAGTTTCAAACTTTAGGTGACGGAATATGAATAATCTTCTGTTTTTGTGAGTCACAAATATTATTGTTTGGTGAAGTGAGATTATAGAGTAAATACAAACAGTTATATAAAATGAATTAGATAGTATGTAAAGAAAAGCATGCTCATATTGTCAAAAATGGGTTTCCAAGATGATGGTCTTACCTTACTGGTTTTGTCCATGGAACCTGAAACTATCAGGGAGCAATCCCAGTTAAACTGAGCGTTACTGATTTCTCCTACGTGACCAATCAAAGTGTGCATACGACTAGGATGAAAACAGAAGAAAGCAGCATGTATTTACTTGTGCAGTATTTTGTAATGTTTAGTGTAGAGTACACTGTAAGTGGCGGGTCATGAACAACGATGATAATATACTGTTGACCTTTTGGAAGCAACATCCCATATAGCAACTGTGTGGTCAAAGGAACCAGTGATGAGTTGACTGCCCACTGTGTCAAAGCACAACGAGAGCACCTCTGCCGTGTGACCCTGGAAGGAATTAAAGAAAGTGCATTGCCTTTTACAGTTATTTTTACTTTCTTTGTTTTTATATGCTTTGGTCTTTGATGAGCATTGACTGAAAACAAACATGTAAAAGACAAAGTGAAGACTAAAAATAATCCTTATAATATAAAGCACTCTCACAGCGATCAGTCTACACTGAGTCGTTGTGATATTAGAAGCTTAAAGAACGAGCAAGTTGAGCCTCACTGAGACAGAACCAGCAAACCCATTACATTCTACTGGAGATCTACAAACCGGATTCCAAAAAAGTTAGGACACTAAACAAATTGTGAATAAAAACTGAATGCAATGATGTGGAGATGGCAAATGTCAATATTTTATTTGTAATATAACATAGATGACAGATCAAAAGTTTAATCTGAGTAAATGTAACATTTTAAAGGAAAATATGTTGATTCAAAATTTCACAGTGTCAACAAATCCCAAAAAAGTTGGGACAAGTAGCAATAAGTGGCTAGCAAAAGGAAATTGAGCATATAACAAACAGCTGGAAGACCAAGTAATGCTAATTAGGTCAATTGAAAACATGATTGGGTATAAAAAGAGTTTCTCAGAGTGTCAGTGTCTCTCAGAAGCCAAGATGGTAAGAGGATCACCAATTCCACCATTGTTGCACAGAAAGATAGTGCAGCAATACCAGAATGGTGTTACCCAACGTAAAATAGCAAAGACTTTGAAGTTATCATCATCAACCGTGCATAACATCGTCAAAAGATTCAGAGAATCAGGAACAATCGCTGTGCGTAAGGGTCAAGGCTGTAAAACTCTACTGGATGCTCGTGATCTCCGGGCCCTTGAACGTCACTGCACCTCAAACAGGAATGCCACTGTCAAGGAAATAACAGAATGGGCTCAAGAATACTTCCAGAAAGCATTGTCAGTGAACAAAATCCACCGTGCCATCCGCTGTTGCCAGCTGAAACTCTACAGTGCAAAGAGGAAGCCATTTCTAAGCAAGCTCCACAAGCTCAGACATTTGCACTGGGCCAGGGGTCATTTAAAATGGAGTGTGGCAAAATGGAAGACTGTTCTGTGGTCAGATGACTCACGATTTGAAGTTCTTTATGGAACACAGGGACGCCATGTCATCCGGACCAGAGAGGACAAGGATAGCCCAAGTTGTTATCAACGCTCCGATCAGAAGCCTGCATCACTGATGGTATGGGGTTGCATGAGCGCTTGTG
>NC_056503.1:13501522-13504171 GCF_014905685.2 Nematolebias whitei
CTCAATGAGACTAACCTGGATAAATAAAGGCTAAATGAAAAAAAAAAAAAAAAAAAAATATTGCAAGAGTGTGGGAAGGGTATAAAACATATACACACACACACACACACACACACACATACATACATATATATAAAAACTACTACTTGCACTACTATTCCTACTTCACGGTTTTTAACTTATCGTGGGTCTTCAGGGTACGGATTCTCCACGATAACCGAGGGACGACTGTACTCCAATAAATTATTTTTGACAGTAAGGTATGGTAAACCTTCACTCCAACCTGAGGGACACTTGGCAGTGAATGCAGAAAAAAAAAGTCAAAATAGGCACCACCCCTTTTCGCAAAATAGTTCAACTGATGTTTTATCTTGGCTTGTTCATGATGAGGTTTCAACACACTTATTTGAAAGTTTATAAAAATTTGAATGACTTATTTTTGGGATAACTTAATGTAACAGATCGTCAATTTTTTCTTTGTCTTCAATTACAACTATGATAACAAATTATGAAAATAAACAAAAAACTGACACTAGGCCAAGTTGTTATGTGGTACAGTGCAGTTTCATTCTTAAGAGCCTGTTTTTTTTTTCTTCTTGAATGATTCATTTGTCAAAATTAAGTGACTCAAATAGGTAAAACTTCTATGGTAATTGCAGACAAGAAATTAATTGCCAAGGCAGAAAATGTCAAAAGAAAAACTAGAAAAAAACTTTAAGAAAGCCTCAAATATGATGCGTAAGATGTTAAATATGATGATGTCTTTTGTGCTTGGAAAGATGTGTAAGTCTTTGCACCGATATGTAAATCAGGTGTCGCATGTAAATGAGTCCCCGAGGCTCAGTGGGATTAACTTGTATAAATAAAGATTGAATGAATGTTCTTCGAAAGCTATTTAACGATTTGACTTGTATGCAGTCTGCAGCACAATTCAGAAGTCCAGCTTTAAAAAAAAAGTATTTAAAAAAATTAGATGTGTACTTTTAGTATTCGATATACATTGAAAGTACATGGCTATAGCAATTACAGAAGATCATTTTAAATTATATGCATACTATAAGTAAATACTGTAATATTTTATGTAAAATATCCTATATCTCATTCTTGACAAGAGAAAACTTTAAATAGTTTTAAACACATTTTACTGAAACTGTCACAGCACACTCCTCCCTCAAAAGGAAGCATTTCTACTCTCTTGATTCTTTTATTTTCATTCCCATTGCCATATTTTTATTTTGTTGTCATCCTGAATGATCACAACAACAGGACTAAATATCCAGGCTCTAACATTCACATAAAATCACATAAAAAAGTAGAGTGAAAGTACTGAGTGAGACAGCAGCTACATCCAGAGAAAGGAAGATCAGAAAGACTAACGCATGAGTGATGGTGGAGCTGTAATGAGGGCAAGCCCAGTGAGAGACTTACTGTGTGCACTGTGACGAGGCAGAGCAGTGGGAAACTCACCCATACTGCGGCTGGATGAGAGCACAGTGAACGCTGGCAGACACAAATCAAAGGAAGGGAAAGAAAAAAAAGTGGTGCAATGAGCAACACAAGAGGTGGAAGAAAGAAAAAGAAAACACAGCTCAACTAAATCAGTGGTGAAAACAAGCTGTTCAAGCAAAGCAAACGGATCATTGTTGAAGCAAATGATGACATCTGCACCAAACACATTGGAAAGTTGAAGGCAGCAGGTCAGTGTTTGAGACCATTTTTTAAATTATATAGAACAGAGAAAAGCGAGGTTTGTTTATAAAGCAAAAAATAAAAATAAAATGAACTTCCACACCCAGACAGCTTATTCACACCTCCAGCAGAGGGCACTGTAGCTTCTTTAATCATCCATCCATCATCTTTTACCCTCTTCTTCCTTTTCGGGTTGCGGGGGTCACTGGTGCCCATACCCAGCAGTCACTGTGTGAGAGGCGGGGGACACACCCTGGACAGGTCTCCAGTCCATCACAGGGACACATCGAGACAAACATTCACTCTCTCACACTCATCTAGAGACAATTTAGAGTTACCAATCAGACTAACGTGCACGTTTCTGGTCTGTGGGAGGAAACTGGAGTACCCAAAGTTAAGTCAGGTCCTCTGGACAGAGTAAAACTTTTGTTTGTTGAAATGTTTCATATTTTATCCAAAAGACGAAAATACATTTCAATAAAGAAACATTTCAAAATAAAAACAAAGATGACTAAACAATAATGTGCACCAATTACAGCCTAGAAATCTCTTTAAATTCACCAGTTTTAAATTTACCAGTATTCCTAAGCTCTTCTGTACATTCCCATACGAGCATAAACACAGTATAGTTAGAGCTGCTGTTGTAGAGAGGGAGTCAATAAAACTGCTGTCTCACATGCAATGTGTCAAATCACTTACCTGTATTTTAACTTATGGTAATGGTGATCATAATGTACTTCAACATTCTCAACAATAAAAAAGGACCATGTGGAGAAATTTGTGTTAAACCTTTGTGAACCAAGCTTGGCTTTGTAGTTAAGAAGGTTTAAAGGTGATTTTAAGTGACTGGATTACAAATCACCCAATAAATGACATTACGAGTGAGTTTGCTGTGCCACACAACAGTTCTACAGAAATTATGATTTCACACAAACATAACAATATAATAAAAAAAAAAAA